>NC_141693.1:738866180-739458289 GCF_964263255.1 Lissotriton vulgaris
CTTTATCATACATCTCTCCCTACATCAAACATCTCTGTACGTCATCCATATTTCTACCTCCCTTCTCCCTGGTCAAGGACGGGATGCCCTGAAGGTCTGTTAAGTTTCCTTCTTGCAAGCTCAAAGAAAACGCAACTCTTCCTATAAGCCACAGTGCCGTCCTGTACCTAATACTTGTGAAAGTTATTAAGTGTGTTCTCAAGAAGATCCACAGTTAAATTGAAAGGAATCAAAACCCTAATTTCGATTTAGGCGCTAAATATTCTGTTCACATTTTTGCTTAACGGGGAAGGTTACCTCCGTTCTCCCTGGTCAAGGACAGGATGCCCTGAAGGTCTGTTAAGTTTCCTTCTTGCATGCTTAAAAAAAACGCAACTCTTCCTATAAGCCACAGTACCGCCCTGTACTTACTACTTGTGACAGTGCCACCTTGTACTTAATACTTGTGAAAGTTATTAAGTGTGTTCTCAAGAAGATCCACAGTTAAATTGAAAGGAATCAAAACCCTAATTTAGATTTAGGCCCTAATTATTCTGTTCACATTCTGCTTACTAGGAAAGGGGAGTTGTCAGTGACTCCCACTGAGACTTATGGGAAGGGAGACTCCTGTTCACTGAGGCCGGAGACCCCAAACCTGGTGACACTAGGAGAGTTGTAGTGCCTCAGCAGTACAGAGAGTTCTTACTCTCTTTAGCTCATGGCATCCCATTCGCTAGGCATCTTAGCCAGACAAAACTTGGAGTAGGTTAGTCTCCCACTTCTAATAGCCAGGCATGTATCAAAAGTTAAAGGAGTTTTGTAACTCTTGTTTTACCTCTCAGGTCAGTGGCAAGGCAGGTAACCACCCAAAGGCCCCCTTAAGTCATCTTCTAGCGGTTGGGTTTCCTTTAAAAGGATAGGGGTTGACGGTCTTGGCCCCTTGTTCCCTGGTGCTGTTGGAGGGTCAGATTTATACTGTTGATACTGTATCATGCCACCAGGTACTCTGGAGCTATTCCACTTCGGACTGTCACTGTTCCTGCAGTTGCCGGAGCCCACTTAAGTATTTTTACAAGAGTGGGTTTCCCTAAGGTGGTGGTGTCACACAGAGGTAACAACTTCATGTCTAGCGGCCTAAAGGCCATGTAGATTTAACGTGGTGTGACTTACAAGTTCACAACTCCATATCATCCACAAACCAATGGTTTAGTTGTGAGGTTTATAAAGTTACACTATTTTCAGACATAATAACAGAAAGTGCAAGATATATCACCGAAAGGAAAGCAAATATTAAGTCACTGGGGCTACACCTGCAACCAAAGAAGTACAGCGATGGCAACTGTGAATTTGAAATGTACTAAATATTACTCTAATGCATGCTATGGGAGGGTATCTACAATAGATGAGGTTGTAATTGATGTAAGGAAACACAACCACCCCTTCAATGTGACAGAAATAGAAGTAAGGGCAGTGTTGCAGAATGTAAGAGAGGCAAGCACTAGCTCCCAGAAGCTCACAGAAAAAAACCTAAAAGATATACTCCCTAAAGTCCCCGAACCCATCACTGGCAAACTATCCTGTACCCTAATTAAAACTCTAAATTTCAGGAACTAAAGAAGCAACCAGGGATACACCTATGCCCCTAAATAAAACCAAGATATAAAAATATAGGAACACTTACAAATCACACATAATGAGGAACCTTTCCTGTTACATGACAACCTGAACAATGATAAATGAATCCTAATATTTTGTACATCAGATAACTTACTAAAGCTAAGCCATTGTAAAACCCCAATCATGGATGGGACTGTCAAAATGTGCCCCAAATCATTCACTCAGATATGCTCCATACATGGTGAATATCACAGCTCAACCCTTATATATGAGTGAATGAGTGAGTACTTTCTTGTATAGCACATGCCTACCCTAGAGCATCCCAGCGCTGTAAGACCAGATGAGGTTAAAAGACATCATTGAAACAAAAATGTCTTTAGTCGCTTCCTGAAAGCCAGATGATTGCATTCATGCCTGATGTTGTCTGGGAGTTTATTTCATCCTTTGGCTGCTTGGACAGAAAGCAGGCGGCCGCCCATCCGGGCCAACTTCACCCTGGGTACTACCAGCAGATTTCGTTGGTTGGATCTAAGAGATCTAACCGATTGATGGCGACGAAACAGGGAATCCAGAATAGACGGGCTAACATTGTGGATGGACTTATGTGCCAAACACATAGTCTTGAACACAATCCTTTCCTGAATTGGTAGCCAATGAAGCAACCGAATTGAGGCCTTCGCTGAACATCGTTTGGGGACTTTCATAAGCAAGCGAGCTGCACAATTCTGCACTGTTGGACCTGGGCCTCTTGGCAGGGTCATCCCTAAACTTTTTGCCTTCCTCCAATACTCTCTCTGACCTATTTTGTTTGGTTTAATGACTCTGGGCACTTTACCGCTGCTGACCAGTGCTAAAGTGCATATGCTCTCCCTACTGTAAATTGTACATGTGATTAATGTCCATGATTGGTTCATTGGATTTACTGTTAGTCCCTAGTAAAGTGCACTAGGAGTGCCAGGGCTTGTGAATGCCAATACTGCTAGTGGGCCTGCAGCGCTGGTTGCGCCACCCACAGAAGCAGCCGTAAGATGTGTCTGGGGACTGCCACTGCAGACCCCGCGTGCAGTCTCGTACTGTCATGCCGGCTGGGCAAGTGCACCCACTCGCCAGCCCCTGAACCTTCCCTTGACTGCATATTAGTCACCCCTATGGTAGGCCTGCGGGCAGGGTGCATTGTAGGTGTAAGGTAGGACAAGCCCTGATGTGTGTGGCATGTCCTAGTAGTGAATTACAACTAAATTCGTATTTCACTATTGTAAGGCTACCTGCTTCCGTTAGGCCAGAATGGGCTGCTGGAATTATTACTCTCTATAATCCCAGCAGGCTCAGGGAGCATGGTAGAGAGTCATGTTTAGTATGCCTGAACTCAGAATAATAAAATATTTCTTTTAGTAAAGTTTATTTTAATATCCTGTGTTTGCAAATGCTACTTTTAGAAAGTTAGCATTTGCTTGCCTAACCATTTCAGCCCGCCTCTGCTGGTATGTGTATCTGACTGTCTGGGATGTGTGAGTGACACCGTACTGCCACTGGCCGCCACCACACAGTCGCCGCCTCCAGGGTCGGAGCGAACGACGAGGAAAGGACCCTGCCGCCACAGAGCACCGCCGCCCCGGATGACCCGTGACCTGCCCGGCTGAGAGCCGCAGCGAACAGCGACCCCCGAAAAGCAACGCGACGTGGGACAGCTCCCCTGGAAGCCGCCCGCTCCACAAGAATTTGAAAGGTACTGTGTTGTATCCTCACGGTGCGAGCGTCCTGCAACTCGAGCTCGCACCGCGCTATCTGCTCCCAACGCGAGCCGCCTCTGAAACCGAGGCTCGCACGGCTCCTGGTCCACAAGGCCCACGCGGGAAGCGTGAGCTTTGGCCGGCCAGGCCCGATCTCCCCTTTGGAACAAGCGGAGACAGCGGAAAGCGCATTGAGGCGCTACGAGACACTGAACCTTGTTGACCCTGGGCAGAAGGCCCAAAAGATTGCTTATTGCTAAGAAAGAACTGTGGCAACCTGAACTTAAGTAACCTGGAACCGCTATTAAAAGTTTGACAACTGTATTTACAAGCCTGCTTGAAATTTATATAAAGATATACATTTTTACAAATACAGTTTGGTGTCATTGTGTGGTGGGTTGGTTGTGATGGTGTAATATTGCAAATGTTTAACCCTATGTGCCCCAGAGATTAGCCTACGACTGCTTAAGCCACACTACCTAGAGGGTAAGCAGAGGTTGTCTTGACGGTAACCCTCAGCCCTGACGAGGAAGAGAGAGTCCCTGCTTGTCGCTAGTGTCGCACTGCGCCAACTAGAGACTCCCCCTTCCTACATGCACAGATTGCAGAATTTTTATGGTAGCTGCTGGTGCCCCTATGTAAATAGCATTTGCATAGTCCAGTCGCGAAAGAATCAACGACTGGACCAATACGCGTCTGGCTTCAAATGGAAGAAGATCTAGGACTTTTTTTTAGAACTCGCATCAATCCATAGCAGGTCGCAGCCACCTTCTTAGCCTGATGTTGGAAGTTCAAGGCGGAGTCCAGCCAGACCCCCAAGCTTTTTATTTTGGTCTTGGGCACCGGAGGAGGTCCCAGACAACCAGGGGTCCAGATTGATTGGGGCTTTGTAGCCCAGCAGCATAATGTCCGTTTTGGCCCCATTTAGCTCTAAAAAAGACGAGGTCATCCATTCAAGGACTTTGGTGAGACACGGGGTCAGATTGTTGATCCCCTGATGTAAGGCATCGTCCCTCACCAAAGAAACGACCAGCTGCGTGTCATCGCGTAGGTGATAAGCTGGATTCCCCAGGGAAGCACCACCTCAGCCAAAGGTCTCATGTAAATGTTAAACAACGTGGGGCTGAGTGATGATCCCTGGGGAACGCCGTGATTCAGTTGCAGCTGGCTCGATGACACCTCATCCTCAAAAACGGAGAAGCATCTGTCCGATAGAAAAAAATGGAGCCATTTAAGGGCCAATCTAGAGACCCCTGCGAGACGTAGCTGATGCAGCAGGAGAGAGTGGTTTACAGTGTCGAAGGCTGCGCTGAGGTCCAATAGGACCACCGCAGCGCAGCGTCCCGAATCCACAATACCCCTAGTCGCCTCCACCTCCACCACCAGTGCTGTTTCTGTTCCTTGCTTGGCTCTGAATCCAGTCTGAGTTGAATGTAATGAGCCCGTAGACTCAACAAATGAAGAGAGGGCCTGGTTAACGTGTTTTTCAGCTATTTTGCTGAGACTCGGAAGCAGCAAAATAGGTCTGTAGTTAGCCAAATCTTCCGGGTCCAAATTCGTTTTTTTTAACAGGGCCCGGACCTTTGCCTTCTTCCAGTTGGGGGGTACTACTCCTGAGGCCAGAGACGTGTTGATGACCTGCATTATCACCGGGCATACTGTTTCCGATACCTGCTTAAGAACCGTCGGAGGAGCAACATCCTGAGGAGAGCCCGATTTTAAGTTGTTAAGGAGCCTTTCAGCATAAGCGAGATCTAACAGCGGAAAGGCTTTGAGATCTCCAAATAAGTTAGGGGCTCCCCCCTCAGACCTTTCATTACATGCATTACATGCATTATATGCCCTACTATCAAATGAGCAAAGTAGCACTTACTACAAACTCTTAAAACACATTAAGCATTAAACAAATAACTACTACCCACAAAACAATCATATGCTTTGAACAAACCATGAACTCAACCATTTTAAATATTTACCCACACACAGTCATAAGACTGTTACTACCATTTCAATCAAAGCATATGGAGACATGTCCAACAATCTGCACTAAGGGCCTCATTACAATGGTAGTGGGACTGCCACTGACAGGACATCAGTGTCGGTCCCACTGCCAACAGCCCTTTAGTACAATGCTGGTGGTCTGACCCTTGTCTGTAGGGAGAACGACTGGGCCTGTGCCAGTATCAATGATCCTGAGGGAGTGGCAGTCGGAATCTAATATTGAATGGAGTTGGTGCCAAGGCAGGCATCGCTGTAGGGATGAAGATGTTCCTTTCTGATGGCCTTTTCATGGTGGTCTGACAAGACCCGGTCATGAAAAGGCTGTTGGAAAGGGACTTTGGGGGCCCCAATCAGGGCCCTGTCCCTTGTGGGCCACTGCAAAGTGGCCCCAGAGGCACATGTAGTGCCCCCACTCACATCCATGCACCACATGGCGGATGGCACATGGTGCAAGGATGTGCACAAAGTGCTCCTTTACACAGTGGCTTGTGCTGCAACCCTTGTCCTGGACAGCAGCACAAGCCTCTGTGCAAAGGAGCCCTTTGGGACCACAATGTTCACATCCTAATGTGACTGTTGGACCGCCGCCTGCCTGTCGGTGGTCTCCTGACTGCGGTGATAGCAGGCGGCGGTCCGACGGTCCACTATCATAATCAGGGCCTTAGTAAGGAATATGCTGCAAACAGTCAATTTGCCTTTGAATTAAAAAAATAATTAGTACTAGCTTATGTCCCTGTCACTGAGGTAGCTAACCACTACAATTTACTAATAGAAATTCCTTTCAACCAACAAAGCGAACACAATCTAAGCCCCCTAATTGATTATTTGGAAGACACTTGGGTTGGCAGACATCATCACTCCGGACTCAGACACAATCCAAATTCCAAATACCATGGTGGAAGTTCAAGGGCAGCACCTTGGCACAGGAAGCTAGAACATACAGCACAGTGGAAGGAAGGCATTTAATCAACACTGGGCAGAACCTAACCTACACTCTGTAAATTAATAGAAGCCCTACAAAAAGAGCAAAGCTACCATGAAGTACAAATAGAGCAATCCCTAAGCCATTGGACCTAAAATTAGCAAACAGACCATTAATATGTACGAAAAGCTACAATATAAAGTAAAACTTTTCATAAACAAAATGTAAGTAGTTACTTAGAAATAACAGCATATTATATAAGGGAAAAAGTAACCCCCTGTCATACATTATAAGGATATTGCAAGTCACTGAGGAGTTCCAGAACCATATAGGGGAACAAGGCCAAAGGCTGAGTTCCTTTAGATGGTTATGGAAATCCTCTGTGACTGTCAATATCCTTATCATGCAAGGCAGGGGGTACTTTAGCCATATAATACATGGTCACAACATCACCTTTCCCACAAATCACTTAAAACCTTGGTGCACAGCTCTTTCATATGAAAGAGTAAGCATGTTTTCGAACATGAAGATTAGTGCAAAATTAAAACCACAAAAAACCTGTTCGATATTTATTGGGAACAGATATTATAAACAGTTCAATACTAGCAGGTTAAAAAACAAACAAAAAAAAAGCTGCTGAAGCTACGAATGTGTGGAACCACGCAGACAGATTCTAGCTTTTCGCTTTCGAAGGGATGCAAAAAATAAGACTTCTCTCTGCTTGTCATTATAAGCCGTTAAAATTGTGCAGAAGAAAGAAAAGCAAGGATCCGTTTGTTGCTTTAAATTGCAGCTTTAATTATTCATGACCTGACCTGCCTTTCACCTCAGCTGCTCGCTCCGGCAGCAGGCGTTGTGATGTTGGAACTTGAATGTAATAACCTTATAATAGTTGCTTTCTGACATCTTTTCTTTATAATCGGCGACTTGTTGCCGATTATAAGAGTTTTTACAAAGGCAAAGGGTCTAAGAATCAGAACCCACCCAGGCCAGTTTTGCATTGAATACATTGGTAGAAACTATCCTGGCCCAAACAGTACTTTAAGAAGACTGGGGTATTGTACCCAAAAGAGTGAAGGCAAAAGGATACCCAAATGTGCTTGCTCGCCAGGTCACATTCCTCCCTTTTTAGTCTTAAAAAACGCACAAGGAGCACATAGTCTCAAAAATACAGACTCACTTACTCGCCTAGTCAGTCTTCCTACACATTCAGTCTTAAAAATGCAGAGGGAGCACAAGGTCTTAAAAACACTAAGATCCATCCCAATGACTGGAACTGGGTTCCAATAGCTCTTCAGGCCAGACACAGACTGTGACAAAGCAACAAGAGCCCTGTCAGCCAATGCACATCCAAGGCAAAGCTAAAATTATGTTCATGGAACATTCACGGCCTCACGCAAAACCTTGAAGACGATGATATTATGACATTTTTGAGTCATTTTGGTCTTCTGCAAGAAACCTGGGCATAAACAGTCCCCCTGACTGGTTATATTGAACATCATAAGCCAGCCACTAAAGCAAACAGCTATGGTCAGCCAAAGGGGGGGCCTAATGGTCTATATCTCAACATCACTGCACTGCACTGTGGAGGAGATTCCCCTGAAAGAATCATGGGTGCAAGTCATCAGTTTTAGCACATCCTACTGCAACAAGAAGCACTCTCTATTGATCATAAATGTCGATATAATCCCATAAGATCTGCGAAGAAGACCAAACTAAAATAATTGGTGTCAAAAATAAAAGAGCTTAAGAGGAAATTCCCACTGGTAACCATTTTGTTATCTGGAGATTCAACTTGAACCTTTCAGAGGCACAAATGTTTGGGAGGTTAATGACTAGGACATTACTTGTACTATTCCTCCACAAAGCCTACCTGCGGAAACCTGTTGGAACAAACTTGCTGGGTCTTTCCTGTCAAAGAGTGATTTCTTAGGTCTTAGGCTCCTCAATGGGCATTTCAGAGGAGACACACCACCCGGCTGGATGCGAGCATTAAGCAAGCTAATTTCTTATATTGACCTCACCCTATGCTCAGCCACCCTTTTAAGGTATATTAACAACTTCTCCCTAGAGGTCTGCATTTACAGCAACCATAGACCACAGCAAATCCCTCTTGCCATTTGTTCAGCGAAACAGGAAGTTTCTCCCCCACTAGTTCTGGCAATCTTACCGAAAACCTCAAATCCTGAGTCAGGGCATAATATAGAGCAGTCACCTCTCAAACAAACTCTCCCATTAGGCAATAGTCACTCTTCATAGGCCAGATCCTTCAGAACTTCCAAGCCAATTTTCATCATTGTACAAAGTCACCTGATCTCAGTGTCAAACTTAAATTAACTAGGACCCAGAAGGCCATGAAAAGCAAAGTGAACCGCAGTATGCACATCATTCTACAGAACCCTTTCTCACCAACTGCGGAACCCAAATTTAATAATGCCGGGCAGGATTTTAGGAAATCAATCTGGCAGGCCGAAGAAAAAAAGAGCCACAGCTTTTGGGCTCACCTCCTCCTCCCAAGTAGGCAAAAGTGCCCAAAAAATTCTGCTGAGTGGTTAACCATGGGACAAACGGAATGAAGGGGGGTCCTAATGCTAATATCTCAGAAATTGCTTTGGTCTCATTTCTGACTTCACACTTGCAAATTTCAAGCAATCAGTGTCCAGTGAACTTATTGTTCCAGAAGTAACAAAGACGCCTGTAATCAACATGAAAGGAGTTTGCTCAGCAAATTAATTCTCCGAACTTTTTACAACTAGCTCACTAGAGGAACACTGTGTACAGAAGTTGGCAAGGCTGCAGAACGACGGGGCACATTGCCCAAACGGGCTGATTCTATATTCTGGGCCAAGGTTTTGTCTCCTCTGTTTTCATTCTGTGTGATAAACAATATTCTGGACTCCTGGAGAGGATACATTATCTAGCTCATTTTCAAAGGAAGTGTGAAATTTGATCCTTGCCATTACCGCCTTATTGCATTAATTGACATTGACGTCAAGCTCTTCACTAGCCTTCTATTGGATGTCCTAAAAGCCTGAACACACGAAGGCGAGATCATTCCTAGAAACCAGTGTGGCTTCAGAGACAATGTGGCACTACTTCAAATCTGAGTGCGTTGGCCCTTATGTGTGATACTTCTGTCAGAAGTGGATCAGCACTATATTACTTCTCTGTAGATTTCAAAGCTGCATGCAATAGTATTACTAGAGGCCCCCTGTGATGCAAATGTCAAGACCTGGGTCTCCCATCTGACCTACTGAGACCAATCGAGCAGCTGTATACAAACTAGAGGAAGTCACACGTATTTCAAGGAATATTCCCACAAATGCAGCGCTGAAGCAAGGATGCGTCCTACATATTGCTGATCTGTCGGAGTCTCTTGACAAAGTGAACTGCCACCCGCCCAAGTTGGGAGGTCAATGCATGACCCACCTGCTATACGCCAATGACCTTGTGCTCCTCAGCCAGACCAAGATAGGAATTCAGCATCAAGTATCCACCTTATCCGCATATACTCTCAGGAACAGGCTTGAGATAAACTGCAGAAAAACCGTGACGGTCACATTTTGGGAGAAAATAGCAGGATGCAGCATGTGGCATCTTAATGGCGATTGGTTCAAACATAGTCCCAAGTATATCTATCTAGGAATCTACCTGGACAGCCAAGGCTCATTTAAATCCCATCTATGCCCTTTGGAAACCAAAGGAACCAGCCTCATCTTTACTTTTATGTCCGCTGTATAGAATCAAATCAAATCAAACCACTTTATTCGGCTAACAAAAGCCATAAAAGTGCACTACAAACAACAATTTTTATACAAAGAATACATAAAATCATGTTAATACAATTGGATTCCTTAAAAATGTACCACATACAAACAGGAAAAGAATACCGATAAAAAGAGGTGACATATTTCATTAATCCGGCAATAAAACAGTTATATCAATATATAAAATCCATCAACAATTTAACAGGGGCGGTGGGTGAGATTTTAAACTGGTGAGGCGCAAAGTGATTTGCATACAGCACCATAGCGAGCGAGCACAGCGAGTGAGGCCGAACCCCAAAAGGGGGGTTTGGGGGGGTTACTCCCTCACAAGAAAATTTTGAAAAAAAAGAAGAAAAATCGTGCATTTTCAAGCAAATTTGAGAAAGCAGGAAGGTTAATAAAGCAATTGTGAAAGTGCAGTTATTACATTAATAGATGGCATAACATAGGTAGCTGCTTATTCAGTATAACCACAGAGCTTCATACATTCCGTCCTATTATGCTCAGGTGCTCATAGAGAGCTTCCATAGGGCAGGCAATACCCAGCTACAATACGACCACAAAGGGGCATGCAAAGTCAGTCAATTGATTTTCAACTTATGGTGCATCTGTGATCCATTATTGGGCCATACATATTTCTGCTGACAATATCCTGCATATGAAAAGTTCACACACCTCTCATACTGTCAGAGATATGAATGTGAAACAAGCTACTTAAACTTAAACTCTAAACCCGCTCAAGACAGCGGGTGGAGCAGTACATGAAAACTGTGCACGTATTAACTATACAATATGCGTGCTTTTAAAACATTGAACATTTTAATTTGAAAAATGTGCCAGAGGGCAGTTGCAAATAGAGCAAACATCTGTTTTAATAAAGCACCCAGGACAAACATCTGTACCGATCTCTGGCGTCACTCAACCCACTTGTCACAGACTCCATATAGCTAGTGAATAATACTTTTATTTGGGTGAGCACTATAAATAAACAATCAACAGAACAATAACATTGATCTATGATGAGGGAAACAAAGACCCACTTGAAAGCTCTACAGTAGTAGGGAAAGGAAGAAAGTAAACGTCATAGCTGACATAAAGTGTAATGGTCAGTGATTTATGATTAATAACAGGCTGTGAGGTGCATGTGGGTGGATCTGCGATCTGAATAAGGGAAAGGGGGCAATTTCTGGATACCCAGATATCCTCAGATGCTCGCCTTCAGCACAAGGTTAAGAACGACACACCGCTGGTGCCCTAGGGCTGCAGATCAGTAAACAGTATTCTTTGTGTGCATTCTTCTGTTGTTGGGCGGGATATGGCCTCTGCAGGCCAGCAGTGTCTCTTCGAAGCTATCTTGCCCCGCACCTGCTGGGAGAGCGGACACTTCCAAAAGATATCAATGGAATCTCGTAATGCAACGTTTTTGCCTGGAGAACAGAGCAGAATAACTTTGGATGGGGTAGGCCTTAAAACCTGCAGCCCGGCCCCATCCCTGAGTCCAGCCTAGCCTACAGTAACCAACAGGGGGAGGGGAGCCAAGGCCTCTCAGCCCAACAGTTATGGCGAGAAGCGCCCTAACTGTTGTGCAGGTAAGTTTTGGCAATGCGCTCCTTACGATGCAAATATTCTTTATTATGGTTCATAAATTATGAACGAAGACTGAGCTAGGAACACCACCATTTAAATTCACGTGAAAGGTCTGTAAATAGCCAGCAGCACCTGAGACAGAAGAATCCTGTGAATGGAACACTTCATCATGATGATGACATTAATTTATCAATATGTCCTCCACACAAGATATATAATATACTCACTAAAAGAAGTCAGAAGAGAAGTCGAGACCAGCCCTGGTCGAGACAAGAGTACTCTTGTACAGTGTGTACAGTGTACTACGGTAGTGGCACGTGACGGACCGGTGAATGACCGTGACGATGAGACTCTGAGTCGGAGCAAAGCAAAGCACAAGAATGCGACCACTCCACACAGAAAACCATGAGGCGAGTCCCAGGGCCCAGCCCAGAACCAGAACCAACCACTTTGTCACCAGCAGCGCCACGCGCCGCTGCATGCAGCACCAGGATTGGCTTGAGGGCACACTAACTGCTCGCCCTGTCGCCCTTGATAACGCTGGGCTCCTGTTCACCAGCACCCTCCCCGTGTCACTATTGCCAGCATGGGGGGAACATACATGCGCATGCTCGGGCAAGTTTCCGCCCCGAGCAGTAGTTGCGCAGTATGCCTGCAGTGTCTCGGTGGACTACACGAGTCGTGGACTGTCAGTACTGTCACTCACACACTTAGACCAGCCCAGTCCCCAGCCCAGCCCCGCCGCACGACTACACGAGTCGTGGACTGTCAGTACTGTCACTCACACACTTAGACCAGCCCCCAACCCAGCCCTGCCGCACGGCCCAGCCAGCCCCCTGCACTCCCGTTTCCGTCAGGTGCTGCCCGGATTCCCGGCATAAATCCTGAAATTTAAATTTAAATAAATACAGTCACAAATTAATCTTGCAGCCGCGGGTCCATGGGGCTGATGGGGCTACGCCCCTACGCCCCAATGGACGCTCCGCGGCTGCAATTTAACATTTATGGCACCCTTTCTTCCTGAGTCTAACTGCCACCACCCAAAAATTTGCAACGTTCAAAATCTCCCACTGGGTATCCTGTGTTGAGAAATTGTCACAAGTACAGGAGCCTAAATCATTTACCCTACTCCACTCCTGTACATCTGCTAAAAGACGATGAATTAGATTGAAACAAAACCTAGTTAAAAGCAATCAGTGAAGAGGTTTTGAGACAATTGTCAAGTACGGCTCTATCCGTGAGACTGTCTTTAACAGGAAATGGGCTGTCACCGTAGGTTTGACAATCTCCAATGCCTCTCTTTCTGTAGACCATAACAAAAGAGAAATTGCCAGTACTGATAACACCGCAGTAATGTTACTGCGGTGTTATCAGTACTGGCAATTTCTCTTTTGTTATGTTCTATGAAGGCTCAGCCATACTGATTAGAGCCAACCCTTAGTTGTTTATTGGTCTCTTTCTGTAGACAGCACATTTAAAAATTGCACTTTAACCCATGCCAGGTCCTCTTTCACAATCTTTTCTGGAGTGGCAAAAAGTTCACGTCATCCCAGTTTACCTAAAATTGATTTGACATATTATATCCATTGGATTTTTTTACATTGTCCAGCACTATACAGCCCCTAACAATTTCTTCATGCAGCACCTATTAAGTGTTAATTCATATATTTATTCAACAAACCACGGAGCGCAGCCCAATTTGGTCCTCAACAAAACAACTACCCAGCTCTTGATGAATAGCATAGGTAGGGGTAGATTGGGGAACCGCCAGGAGATATCTCATACATTTATTTTCAACTTGCTGAATTTCTACTACAGGTTTGTATCCCCAAATTGCAGACCTATAACTTGCTATAGCAATACTTTTAGATCTATACATTTTGAGAAAGGCTTCAAGGAGCTTCGCTCCTAGTCGGGATAATAAACCTTGAATAGCAGATATGGACCTAGACATTGCATGTATTTTCTCCCTTAACTGGGGAGTCCAGGAGCCTCTCTCATTGAATAAAACTCCCAAATAAGAAAAAGAGGAAACCCTTGACAACTTAACCCCTTCACAATAAAAAGATTTACATTTTGTTGGCTTCTCCCCCATTGTCATCATGTGCGTTTTAGTTTTATTAACAATAAGGTCCAAGGACTGCATGAAGGACCCAAATGAATCCAAAAGTCTTTGCAGACCAACTGCAGTGTGGATCAAAAGAACTGCATCATCAGCGTTTAGGAGAGCAGGAATAACCCTGTCTCCTATACGAGGAATATCTAAAGTGGCAGTGCTAAGAGAGGTGTTTAATATGTATATAAAGTGTAAAGAGCAAAAGGACTAGGATACAGCCCTGTAGTACCCCTTTGTCAATTTTTATCTTATTAGTGCATTTTCTGTCTTGGCTGACTCCAACCCTGGCATAAAGATCCTTATGAAGATCTGCTAAGAAATAGACTAAGCAGCGGTCCATCCCCATACCCATCAATATCGTCCATAACTTTAATCTATTTACTAGATCAAAGGCAGAGTATAAATCCATGAAGGCCAGTTGTAACATACCTTGTTTTGCCACTGTACATTTTTCAGCCAAAAGGTTCAAATTTAGACATTGATCTATAGTGCTTCTACCTTTCCTAAAACCGTATTGATAATCTGTTAAAATTCCAGTGTGGTCCAACCATTCAGAAAGTTTATTTAAAATAACTCTACCTAAATCTTTACCCACAGAATCAATCAGGGAGATAGGTCTATAAAAATCTGGATCACCTCTCTGCCCCTTTTTAAAAACTGGAATAATGGTGGGGAGAGACCAGGATGGCAGAAATACATACATACTACCCATATTTAAAAGTTTTGTTAAATTTTTTGCCCAAAGATGCGGTGTTTGTTTATATAGATCTTTCGGAACAAAATCAGGACCAGAGGCCTTATTCCTAGTCATTTGAATGATGGCCATATCCACTTCATTTACTGTAAAATGCAATGCTGTGTTGCCCCTATCTCGATCAGGAAGAACTGGAGAGCCCCTCCTGTCCTGGGATACTCCATAAATAGTATTAAAATGGAAGTACCACTGGTCCTCCGTAATATTACATTCTAAGGGCTTATTATTTAGTCCTGAAAAAAGGGTTTATTCACTATAGCCCAAAATCTAGCACTATCCCTATGAACCTCAACGAAAGCAGGTCATTCCAGGCCTCATCTTTAATTTCTTGTTTTCTGTGATTAATCGTACATTTATAGGACAGCCTCAATTGGGCTATGAGAGCATGATCTCTTGGGGCCTGCTTCAAGGCAGAATAAGCCTTTGGTGAGCTTTCGAGCATTCTTTGTCAAACCATTTCTCACTCAGATTAGTATGACTTCTAGTGGGCAATGTTAGACAAGATGCCACCTGCGCACAAATCTCTTCAAATGCCAGTAAGACCTCTACTCCATCATTTGCAGGGCTAAGACATATATTAATCTACTAGGACCAAGTCTAGACCCTTTACTCCAGGTGATGAAAGCAAAGGTTATCTGCCCTGCAGTAAAATCACTTTTGGCAGGGAGGCTACTACACTGGATAATCACATCACTTGATTTTACAAAGGTGGCCTTTGTCTGCCAGCAGTAGCTAATTTTTAGGTTGCGCATTCAAGACCTCTTGTATATACTTTAGTATATACTTATATGTGCATGTACTTTGTGGGCTCTGGAGATCAGCCCTAGGACTTGTCCGCTTCCTCTTAGGGACTTTTTTTCCTGTTCAATTGCCTTTATTTAATTGTCTTGATTGAAAACGCCCAGCATAGGTCAGTAAAATACCAAAATTGCTTTCTGCGTAAGGACTTTATTTTTTTGATTTTTTTGGGGCAACTGCCTCAATTTAACTTTCTTGATAGGAAACAACCAGCAGAGGTCAGTAAAATACCAGAATCACTTTAACATTCTCTAGATTCCAGTCCATAGAAATTGTCTTCCAGGCGCATCCGTAGACAGTAATATTTTTTTCAAATCTTGTATTTTTAGTGATATGACCACCGAAGGCCCTGATTTTATATTAAAAACAGAGCTTTGGACTATATCATTTGCTGCTGAAAGGCAATATTTTTCTCCATGTGTTCTCATACCTGGCATGTCACACAGTTTGGGGGTTATTTTTCCTCCTTGTTAAAGAACAGTAGATGTTCCAGCACCCAGGCTAATGTGCTGCATTGCTAAATACATATAAGGTCCCAAAGGCAAGATCGATTGCATTGCAAATGTTTGTTTAACTTTTGTCACAGGCTCAGACCTGCTTCGAAAGGCTCTATGCATGGTTTAATCTCACTCAAAATAAAAGGCGCAGTCTCTACCATCACCTACAAGTGCTACCTCAATGATAAACTAACTGAACTCTCACTTGCTGAGACATGGGTCAAGCACCCTTTCAAAGCAGGTTTTTAAAAAGCTTACAGCAGCCACCGCAAAAAAACTGTCAAGGTTAGAGGACATGGCAGCATGGAACACTAAGTAAGAGGTCTCAGCTCTCGTCAGTAATTAACTCTTCTATTCCCAGTAAGCAACAGAATGCCATCACCTGCACTGACCAGTTGTGGAAAAAGGCCAGGTCAGTTGCACTTAGTCTGGGGAAGTAGAACGTGTGGGGCCACCTCCCAGAAAACCTTCCCTCATATTTTATGGATTCTACATCAAATAGAATATCTCCTCTGGGATGATTTTGTTCATCTAGGACATTGATACTCAAAGCACAGCCCAGGGGCCTCATGCGGCCCAACCAACATGTACACGAGGCTCCCTGGTGAACAGCAACACTGGGCTGCTGTTTTTTGACTCAGCACTAACATTGAGAAATATGTTAAATTAAGCGGCACATACTTATTTACATCTTAACTGAGGTTAAGGAAGTAATTAAGATGTCAAATCATTTAAATTTAGGTACACCTTCCTTTTTAAAGACATGTTCCTTGCAAGTGTAAAAATCTGAGATTTCTTCAAAATTCTAAACGTTTATTTCATTACCATGCTGAAACGTTTTGTACATTAGATTATTCAGTGCATTGGGTTTCTTTACTTTAAAGTGATAGCTTGCAAAGATGAATTTAGAAATATTCATGCTTCCCCTCAGGGCCGCAATGTTTGTTGGCGCCCACCTCATGACCACCTCTGCAACAGACTCCCTCACTAGCACCCTTTAACAGTGCCCCTCAAGTCTCCATAGCCCCTGTCTTTCAGATTAATTTAGTTTTTTAGCACCAATCATATACCAGTGTAAGGTGTCAGAGCACTCTACATCACACACACACATTGCACAGAGACAATAATATGAGTGTAAATCAGTGTATAAGAAATGTTACATTAGACAAGGCTACAAGGTGTAGGAGTTCCATCCATACTGGTGGGCAAATATAGTTTGAGTCCTTATTCTGGCAGAAACACAAATTCAGGATTTAAAACGTAATACCATTTTTTTTTCATTTTTTTTTTTTTTGTTATCCTCATTTGCCTGACCCACTCTTATTTAGCCTCCAACTGCCAACCACTTAATCAAGGTGCAGAGTTTCCTCTGCATCTTATACTCTATTTGGTGGAACTCGGCAAGAGATGGCCCGAAGAGTATCGTGGGAAAAAGACTCCAAACTTGATGTTTTATTCAATTGAACTAGCCATTCTGAGCCGACTGGGGGGGGCCTAGTTCTTGGAGTTTCAAGGCATAATCATAGGACCGGGGAAAAAAAAAAAAAAAATCCTGGTTATTGTCTCCAACGAACCAAAACGTCCCAAAAGATACGGCAACGCTCGCCACCTGATCTCCTCAAATCTATTTTAGAGGTTGCGTAGAGAGACGACAGTCAGTTTGCGTGAGTTGGTGCTGAATTTTCAATCCAGACCTTGCATATCTCTCTTCTTGCAAGCAGTATGGCAAAGAACAGAAATGTCCTTGCGTGACCCTTTATATTATTGTCCCATCCAAATATAATCAAGGAAAGTGTGATGGAAATCGAAGTATTAAGAATGGAGTCCAGAGTTACTTTAACTTCATTCCAAAACTGTAATATGTTGGGGCATTCCTTGAACATATGGATATCTGAGGCTGCGATATGGCCACATTTATTAAATTTCTTCCCTGGGATGAATTTAGATAGTTTTAGCGGTGTAAAGTATGCACGGCGAATTGTAAAAAAATGATTACGTCTTAGCCATGCGGGTTTGACGCATTTATATAGTAGGGTACAGGAATTCTGCCAGGTTTTGATGCTCTGGGCCCCCAGATCTGAGCCCCATAGTTGTTCCGGGAGGGTGAAATCTCCGTCTATCTCTTCTAGCAGGCACCAGTACCACTGCGAGACCTCTTTACCCCCTGCAGATTGCGCTACCAATTTCTCTTCAGTGATGCTATGCTTCCCTAATGATACCCCGGACCTGTTTGTTGCCTTAACCCAACTATCTAATTGTAGAAACTTAAACCTCGAGAGCTCTATCCCCCGCTGCTCCCACAAATCCTCCCAGGGCCTCAGAGAGTCACCTGTCAACACTTCTCCCCATGTTAGTATCCCTCCTGCTCTCAACGGAGTAGTAAGCCTGTCATCCCAGCAAGAAGGGAGCCCTGGGGATTCCCAGATGGGCGCAAGGTTAGAGTAGTATGACAAACCCAGGTTTCTCCTTATATGTGACCATAGCTTCGCTTGGGACATGAGAGTTTTTAATTTAACTTTCTTGAAATATTTCTGTTCTCCAAACTTAAACATGTAGCCATTAGTTGGTAAGCCAGCACCAATCAGCATTGCCATGAACATGAAACCTATTGATGTATTGGATGGCACTTTTAAGAGCATTCTCGAATGGGATAATTGGAATGCCCACGCATAGTATTGTAAATCGGGCAGGGATAGCCCCCCCTTTTCCCTCCTCCTCCTCAGCTTTTTCCAAGATATTCTTGCTGACTTATATCCCCACACGAAGGAGTTAAACTCTCTCTGGCATTTCTCTAGCGCTGTTTTATCAAAGGCGAGGGGAATCGTGTTAAATAAGAAGGTAAACTTGGGAAGGATTGACATCTTTAACAGACTTACTCTGCCTAGGATAGTCAGTGGGAGATTAGACCAAGATTTTAAAGATTTTTTAATTTCCTTAAGAATTCTCTCAAGGTTAACTTGGGCAATTTGGGCGATATCTTGCACTATCCGGATTCCCAAATATCTCATTGAGTTTGATGTGTTTAACCGTAGGTCAGGTATGTTCCATGCCATAATGTCTGTTTTGGAGGCGTTTATCTCATAGCCCGAGATACGGCCAAAGTCTTCAGCTTTCTCAATGACTACTGGGAGTGCGGTCTCCGGGTCTGAGGTAAAGACCAAGATGTCATCTGCGTACAAGGCTACCCGCTTTTCCCACTCCCCGAACCTAAAAGATGGAATAGAATCTTCTCGTCTGAGAACTTCCGCAAACGGTTCTATGTATAGGTTGAAGAGGAGGGGGGAAAGCGGGCAGCCCTGTCTTGTACCTCTAAAGATCCTGAGCGATTCAGACAGTTTGCCATTTATTAGAAGCCGTGCTGTTGGCGATTTATATATAAGCTTTATTGTTCGACAGAATTTCTCCCCTAAGTTGACCTTCTTTAAAACGTCGTTTAAATAGGGCCAGTTTACCCTGTCGAAAGCTTTAGCCGCGTCTAGGGTGAGGGTTGCCAGCGGGATAGAAAAAGCTGAGGCGATGTCAATTGCCCCCACTAGATCATATGTTAGGTCGGAGAGCTGACGCCCTTTAATAAATCCCTTCTGGTCTTGATGGATTATTTCCCCCATTACTGATCCCAATCTAGCTGCTAAAATGGAGGCATATATCTTGTAATCATTATTCAACAATGATATAGGGCGGTAAGACCCACATAGTGTTGGATCTTTTCCAGGTTTTAAGATCAAGACTATAGTTGCCTCGCTCCATGATTGAGGTGGGTCATTACCGTCCTTCAGGATACCGTTAAAAAGGGCCGTCAGGGTAGGGACAATTGTGTCGGCCAAGGCTCTATACAATTCTCCGGGGAGTCCATCAGGACCTGTAGCTTTGCCATGTTTTAGTGCGGATACGGCCTTTTTAACCTCTGTCTCTGAGATGTCCAATTCCATTGCCTCGCTTTGCGCTTGCGATAAGTGTGGAAGAGATATCTTATCCAGCCATGACTTCCTTGCCTGTTGGTCATCTATAATGTCATCCCTGTATATTTCCGCAAAGAACTGCGTAAAGGCAGTACTAATTCCTACATCTGATGACCTGAGCTGATTTTCCCCCGCAATCATAATCCCTCTTAAGTGGTTTTTTGCTTGGTCTGCTTTAACCCTCCAGGCTAAAATCTTGCCTGCGGTTTCTCCGAATTCAAAGCTGGACAATTTACTCGCCTCCCATTTCTTTGAGACCCTTTCTTGTAGGATATCTTCTATCTGACTTCTGAGGTCTGACATCTTTTTTTGATCTTGTAGTGAGCCAGTTGTCCCCCCAAGCCTTTGTTCAATTGTCTCCAGCTCCTGTTCTAGGTTTTGGATTTTTAATAGATAGTTTTTCCTCATAAAGGAAGCTCTGTTGGTAATGCAACCTCTCAGGTATGCCTTAAGAGTTTCCCAAACTAAAGCAAGGGAGGTCGAGTGCAAATTGCTATCTAAAAACATCCTAGCTTCGGAGTTGAGGTATGTCACTTCCTCCGGGACCAATAAAATGGTTCGATCGAATGACCAGGAGGGATGTTTTTTTTGAGCTTGAAGTATTAAAATGAAAGACAGAGCTGAATGATCGGATAGATGAGAGGGTATATACTTAATACTGGCTATGGAGTTTTGGAGACAGTAGCTAAACAGGGCAAAATCTATTCGTGATGTATGTTTGTATTTTAGATTCCTATAAGATTCCCCTGGTTTAGTGCCGGCTCTTTCTCTCCATAGATCTGCCAGGCCCAGGTCCTCCATAATCCCTTTTAGAGTCTGTCTAGATTTTGAAGGGAGTTGACAGCTATACCTGCTACTATTGGTGGTTTTATCTAATTTCGGGTTCAAAATAACGTTAAAGTCCCCTGTCCAAATTATGGGGCCAGAGGTGATTGTTAAATCGTTCCTTATTGTTTCCAAAAAAGATGGGTCATCAGTATTAGGACCGTAATATCCAACTAGATTGTACTTCTGCCCATGTATGGAGAGGTTAACTATGAGCCATCTTCCACAATTGTCCTCTCTGAATTCAAGAATCCGCACATTAGCTGATTTTTTGCAAATTAAGAGAATTCCTCTTATATTTGCATTGTGGTCAGTGCTTAAGAATACGTCAATCCATTTTTGTTTTTTTAAAATTGCATCTGCCTCGTTTTTTTTTTTTTTGCTGCTGCTGTATGTGGCACTATATGTGGTACTGACACTGTCTCTGAACCAGGGGATTCTGGTAGCTGTAGTAACGACTGGCTGACCCTTTTAAACTCTTTTAGATTTTTAATTAGACAGTTGAGGTTACTTGCCTCCCCTAATGAGGCACCCTTGCTTCTATCAAGGCTCGATTTCCCCGATCCCTCCGAATGCAAAAACGACCCCACCCGCGGCACCTTACTGTCGCAGGTTGCTGAGCCTCCGGCTCTTAGTGATGGGCTCAGACTGCTTCTGTAGCAGCTGAACCACTGCGCCTCCAGAGCCCACGCAGTCAAGCCTGCCTCTAAGCAGACCTCGCGCCGAGCGACCCCGGCGAAGCTCCACGGCTGCTCTGCTCCACGGACTCTGGGGGAGCGGAGAACTGCCGGAGGGCAGGGCGAGACACATCCGAGGTGAAGCCGGCCCGGAGAGGCGAGGGAGAGACAGTCCCACCCTTCACACCGCTATTCCGACTCCGCTTTCCAGTTCCAGCGGCTTCAATCACCGGACACTGCGAGACCGGAAGGCAGGGCAGCAACACCCCCGATGCGGACCTGGTCTGGCGAGGGGGGATCAAACCGGCAGCCCCCAACCTAGCTCCGCTATTCCAATCCAGCGGCTTCAGTTCATGTCGCCGAGTCAGGTAGGGGAAACGGAGCAAAAACAACAGATCCTCAAGAGTATTCGATCTTAGTTCAGAGCAGAGAGGAGTGCTTCTCCATGTCAGAGGAGCTCAGGTGTCCAGCGCGCGCACCGCACTAGCCTGCGGCCGCCATGTTCTCCCTCGTCCTGTAGCTGTCACCTAAAAAACGTAATACCATTGTTAGAGGTTCTCTTTATTAATAAGACTTGTTTTCTACCCAATGAACCCTTTTGGTGAGATTAGGATGATAAAAGACTTGGCAAATAAAGCAGATAGCTCTAACATATACCTTGCAGTTTGCAGGCCGCTCTTTGGTGACAGTTAATAGCTCAATGTTCTAGGTTAGGAATTTTAGTTATAAGCTACAAGTAACAAAAGGATCTCTCTTACAGAAGCAGTATCCCACTAACCGATTTAATTATATATGCACTTCTGTGATCTGCATGGTACACGTTCTTAGCAGCAGTCATTTTAACCCTCTGTACTACCTTACAATGAGTCAAAACTTCCACTAGACAATCCTCCCGTCTCTTTACAGGAAGACGATTATTCACAGTTATTTTGACATTTTAATTGATGCCTGAAAATTGCTGGAGGCCAGGAACGTGGCAGCAGTTGCTTATAAAATGATAATGAAAAACTTCCTAGCTAATGTAACGGAAAGTTTCAATTCTATTAAGGACTCGGAGGCGAGAATTATGCCTTCTTTCTTCACTCTTTATTACAGCAGCCATGTAAACTTCAACAAAACTACTTTACCCATGGTACATCGGGAAACAACTGTAGTTTTAAACAACCAATGAGAACACCAATGTCCACCAATCAGCATAGAGCCTTGTCCATATAGTCCCTTCTCTCTGTATGCTTGTCCTCTTTCGAAGCGCGTGATAGCCAAATGATCCTCTTCATGCTCTCAACGGTGCTGAGTACCGGCAGTTTTTTAAAGGGGCCTCGAAATTGATCTCTATCGGGCTCTGTTTTGTGCCCAGGCACAGGTGGTACGTTTTTTTCGGACTGCAGTGACAGAAGGGCTTTAAGTGGAACCTTTTTTGAATATTTTATACAAGCCATTGTTGCTGCTTATTTATCTTATGAATATAACAACCTCTGACCAAGCCAATAGTCCTGACTTGTTGTAGCTATGATGTTAGTTGTTGTATTATATATCTGGACGCAATTACAGAAACAGCAAAATACAAGTCGGGCAGCACACTATTCTAAGCACAGATTTTAAGCTTGGGTATGTTAAGCCACGCCCTAATCACATTGGCCACGCCCCGTTGAGAGCACCCCCAGTTTTTTCATCCCACTTAAAGCCCTGGGGCCTCATTTATGAAAAGTGACGCTTCGCTGCGTGAAAACAGCGATGCGTCACTTTTCACTGCGCACTCCTTACGACATTCCTGATGCGTCATATTTAATGTATGACGCATCATGTCGCAAGGAGTTACAGATACGTCAGTATTTCTGACGTATCTGTAAGCGCAAAAGAGACGCATTGCTGGAGTGTGTCACAAAAGTGACGCAACTCCAGCAATGCGTCCTTTCACATGGGGAAACCCCATGTGAAAGGGCTTGCGTCAGTCTTACGCCTGCTGTGAGGCAGGTGCAAGATTTTGACGCAACAGCGTCCTAAAAGTGACGCATAGATTTCACTGCATCACTATTACGAGGCTTTTTGCGGGGGAACGCCCCCTCTGCATACATTATACCTGACGCAGGTATAATGTGGCACAGGGGTTTAAAAAGTGACGCATCTACCTAGATGCATCACTTTTTAAATATGGCGCAACGAGGCGCATTTTTTACACTGCTGGTGCGTCACAAAAAGTGACCCACCAGCGGCGCAAAACTGACGCAAGGCCTTCATAAATAAGGCCCCTGGTCTGACCCATAGAGTTACAGAGTTACAGGCACGTTGGTGAGCAGGGGACTTCCGGTGTGTTTACATCAGCTTGCCCACTTCCATGAAGTTAAGTAGTAGTCCGTGTAATTACCTGGAAGTACTGTGCCCCTCCCTACCTGCGTTCCCAGCCCGTTCACACAGGACAATATCAGACATGCGCAGCCTGCGGATGAATGACGCTCTTGACGCTGGGCCTGGGGCTGCCGACTCCCAGAGGTTCCCACACTGTCGCCCATTCATTCTATTCAGAGACCATACAATAGAAGTGTGTCACACCAGAGGACTCAGTCATGTGACCCGGGCCCTCCTGTGAGTTCATCTGCAAATCAACCCCTGTGGCACCATCTGGAGAGCGGCCTCCGACAGCAGCGAGGATCCAATGGGCTGCCGCTGTCCGGGTCTGAGGACTTACTCTTTAGTTTCAATCAAGGCCTCCGTTTTACTGGTGTTCTGCCTCACTTTCGAGTTTTTATTTAGTCTGTAAATAAATTGATTCTAATATGGACTACCAGTATGTCTTCATGGTATGTATTCATAGGTTAAGTAGCGATTTACTGTCCACTCCACATCGGCCACCTTGACAATAAACAGGTATGCATTTAAGCTGCAGAGAAGTGGAATTTACTCCCACTCCCCTTTCAAGAATAACACGATGCTTCATAAATATTTTTCCAGAAATGCAACCAGAATCTGGAACACCCCACCTCTTCATACCAAAAATACACACTCTTTAAAACTGTAAATAATTCCTAAAACAAATCTACATATGGCTGCTTAATCTCACTATTCCTTCTTTTTTCAAAGCAAAATCATGTTCTTGGTTCTCTGACTTTGGAGTGGGCTCGGTCTCCAGATATTCTTCTCCACCCTATAAATGTTTTTATAATCCATGTCATCTAGCTCTTTTTAAAGATATTTTGTCAGTTTTCCTTGAAGTTATAGTTAGGTCATGCCTTTCATTCTCTCCACCGCCTGCACCTTCCTACCTTTTTTACTTCATCTATACATCTTTATCTATTGATTTATGACCCTGATTACATGATTAGGTGTTATTTATCGCCCCATATAAACAAAAATACCAAGGGATATGTAATTTATCTGGTGCGATAAAGAACACTCATTACGAGTGCTTGGGAATAACACGCAGTTGTTGGTGTTTAACTCGTGTACACATTTCCCCTCTTAAATATTTAATGACGCATGAGGTATTTAACACCTCCGATAATTATTGGATAATGGTTGGAGGTATTAATACCTTTTAACTTGTAATTCCTACCCTTGTGTAAACAGGGGATGACGCATGGGTCAGAATGTAACAAGCCACTCATAATTAAGCCCTGTCAAAATTCCTTTGAAATGGCATTGTTAACTTTCATTGGTTCTTTAGTTTAGTGCTCTGTGCAGCAGATCTGCTTCTTTAGCCCATGGTCAGAATTATAACAAATATGTTGATCATACACTATCTTGTCTTGCTCATTATTAATTAGCTGGAATGGAGGCCAATGTGAAACTGAGGCAATACAGTTGCAAAAGATAAATGGGTAGAACACATCCTGAATTTATACCAAAACCCTAACAAGAGTGTCGCCCCGTCAAGCTTACTCAGCAGAACCTCAGATCTAACTTTCACTGAACACTCTGTCGAGGCAAGAATCCCCGCTTGTAGAAGCATCGGGCCCCTGGACTAAATGGCCTACCTGCTGCATTATTTTAAAAAGACGCACAGATATTTACAAGAAAATGGCGGAGCACGGTGTTACGCCAAATTTGGCAATGCCGTGCACGGACATTTTCAAAATGTAGGGATGCACCATATTTACAAAACTACCTCGCACCTCTGCATTTCCCCTAGCTGATGCTAAAAAAGCTGCCTAGCACCAGCGCAGGCATCCTTGCGCCATGTTACAAGGGTGCCAAGGGTGCCTGTGCTGCAGGGGTGATTGTTTATGTGCACAACGGCTGCGGGACGCCGGTTTAGATTCCGAACACGGCTCCCGCGGGTTGATGAAACGGCTCATTTCTCACCGTCTCTAGCGCGGCAGCATTCATTTGCGGTTGGGGGAGCTAACGCATATCGAAATTGAAGCTCCGACGAGCCGACGCAATTTATCTTTCAGGCGGAGGACACGGCACTACTGACATTGTTTTTAGCGCAGCTATATATTCTCCAACGGCTGTGAGGAGCATACTGAGATGGTGATCGATACTCCCACATGTTGACACAATTGCTCGCTTTTTCCTTTGGCAGTGTGGCTATCTTTTCCATTGGTTGTGAGGAGCTTGTACATATCGTAATTGGAGCTCCCACAGGTTGATGTCACTGTTGGCCCCTCATCTTACTGGGCTTAAACAGTAAGCCAGGTGAAGTGTAAACCCCAAAGAGAATAAAAGTGTTGATATATCCACAAGAAAGGATTAGAGAACACTCATCCTGTGTTTCTCCTAGATTAATTGTGGCTCCTGATGAAGGCGTTCTGTTAACGCCGAAACGCGCGTCGATGTTATACATTTTTCGCCACTGTTTTATTATGTATAAATTGGTGTAAATTTGTTTAATATAAGTTATTTAAGTATGACTGTTGATTTTTTAGAATTAATTAGTGCATATGATTTTGCACTTGTCTTTTTTAATATGAATATGTACATTTAGAAATAAACTCAACCTTGTACTTTTTAATTAGTTGTTGTACTTTTTAATTATTTGTTGTGCTTTACATACCGTTTCTTTTCCCTAGTTGTAATATCAATTGTTTAACTTGTCACACATCATAAATGGACACCTTCCAGTACATAAACAATCAATAATGGCAATTTGAAAGAGCAAGAAACAATGAGAAATTCATTTCTCCTCACATTGCCATTCTAAGACCAGGTATTACCTCTATTTATTTTTTGGTGCTGCCCCAGCCTTGTAAATCTGGGTCAGTGTAAAAAAACAATGGATGTTGCTGTGGAATGCCTACAACTACACCTATTGCCCACCCCTTTACCGCCGCAGACCATGACGGTGAGGGGCAGATTTACAAGTGGTGTTAAGCCACTTAACGTGGCTTAACGCCACCTTGTAAACATGGGGAATAGCGCAACGCCACTGGAGTGTCACTTTTTTGACAAGGAGCTTGTAAATATGCTCCTCAGTGTTCTGAAAAAGCTACCTGGGGAGATTTACAACTCCTGCCTATCAGTAAACAGGGTCCGGGATTTGTGGAAAGGGGGGATCATTCACCCCATTTACAAGAAAGGTTCATACACCAACTCAGCCAGCTATCACATGACAGCATTACGCAACAATGATGCAAAAATATTTGCTGGCCTTTTTCTTGACGATTTGGAATCTTGGGCCATGGAAAGGAACCTAATTTTGATAAATCAAACAGACTTTCAATCTGCTTCAAGCACCATTGATAACCGTACAGCTTTAGCCTTGCTCACGGAAAAACATGCAAGGAGAAAAGCAGTGGTATAAATATATATATATATATATGTATCCGATTTGTAGACCTCACCAAAGAGTTCTACATGGTCAATAGAAATCCCCTGTGGCAAAAACGTATGGACTGGAACATTCCTGAGACTCTGCTCAGAGGAGCACAGCTCTTACATTCAGAAAACTGACCAGGGTCACCTTTGGAAGCAACAGGGATCTAATGGCCAGAATTCAGCTAGAGAGAGGCATTAAACAGGGGTGCATTGTGGCTCCTTCGTTATTCAACCTTTATTTAGCATATTTGAGTGCCCAATTGGACTCAGTTCACTCACATCCCTCAAAATTAGGCCAACAACTGATAATAGCATTGTTATACACCGATGTCTTATTGAATTTATCTAGCATAGGTCTTCAAATCCTAATCAACTCTATATCCCAATACTGTACAACCAACGAGTTAGTTATGTTATGTTATACATAATTATAAAGCACACTGTAACCCTACGGGCATCCTGGTGGTGAGATACATATACACTACCACCATAAGTGCTGTAATGGAGCCAACTGTGTTTAAAAATGTTTACAGTCTAGGAAAGAGTCAAGTTATTATTTTCTTACGAAACAACAGCAGGTCCTGCACCTGTCTCAGGTCAGTGGAAAGCTTTGGGAAAAACAGGTAGTCATGTTTGGAGCAGGGTTATCCGGAGGAGGACCTAGCATCTTGAAGGTTACCCTGTGGCCAGAAGCGGAAGTTATAAGCACCTATGAATATGGCTGCAAGAGAGCTGGTCTCATCGCTTGCACTTGAATACACTGAAAGAGAAGGTGGCATCTCAAATTACAGCATTACAGACACTGGCTACAACATTTCAAAGCCTCTCTGGCAGCCCCTGGTGACAGTTACAAAAGCAAAGTTCTTGCCTTCATTAACAAATGGCTTGGAAACCTTCCCTGGGAAATGTTCATGTTTCTTGAACAAAGCCCAGAGCAAAGTCTCCTGTCTTATCTTTTTCTTGGCGCTAAGCACCTCTCCGGAGAGATTTGACTGGAATTTGGCATCCAAGAACAGGAGGTTGCACAAGTGGGAGCCCTTCTCAAATACACCTCCCTAATTAAGCAGGCAAAAGTGAACACATTAGGAGGACTACCATGGCCAGAAATCGCTTTTAACATATCCCAGAATACAAACTGCTAGTCAGCAAGTATATTGGGCTCAATAAAACTTCTGAACGTGGACAAGTCTGGAACTCTACTGTGCCACACCGGCTGTTTCAGCTAGTCCTAAACAAACAATCTAGACGGATCTCCTGGCGGGAAGATAAAACCAAATTTAGATTGCGCAAACATGCATGGATGATCCATTAATACCTAGAAGGCTCTAATTGTGCAACCTTACTTCACGCATACCATCTTGAGGAACTACTTGAAAATGAAAGTCCTCCAAACTAGATTTAGAATTCTCCCCTCATTTGACGAGCTACCAAAATGTCCCCCACCAAGAGAGAACAAGGCCTGCAGATTATGCAGTAACTCAAGAGACGATTTCTTGCACCCATGTGTCTGCCCAGTCCTGCTGCTGTGGCGCAGAATGATCCCTCGAAAATTGAACTTAAATGGTATCAGACCCTGTCGACAAGCAGTTTTGTTTTATATGAAAAGATTCACCCTACAAATGATAGCGAATTTTGCCAATTTTCTTTTAAAGTTGGACCAGTTCTTAAAGAAAATCAACTCTGACTCCGACTCAATTTAATCGATTGGGGCTCAAGAAAATTCTCTTCGATAGGGTAATGCGCCTGCTCTGAAAAGGTCCAATTAC
Organism: Lissotriton vulgaris; assembly: GCF_964263255.1. Classification (NCBI taxonomy): domain Eukaryota; kingdom Metazoa; phylum Chordata; class Amphibia; order Caudata; family Salamandridae; genus Lissotriton; species Lissotriton vulgaris. The sequence goes on from NC_141693.1 coordinate 738,894,930, forward strand.
GGCATGTTTGCTTTACTGGTGCGGGGCTCTGAGGAGTGGACTAAGTGACAAGACTCCAGATGGAACACATTTGCCCTAAACTGCTAATTGCTTTGAATAGACCAAAAGGTATCAGAGCGCTTTACATGAGCACCAGTTGCATTACAGACCAGGCACGTTCATTATGAGGTGCTGGGAGATTAAGTGATTTGCCAAGAATCACAGGATGCTTGAATCTCCTGCCAGATTAGAACCTGGTTCCCCAGCTTCAAAGTCGGCCGCTCTGCCTGTTAAGCCACATCCTTCAGACTCTTCACAAACATGGGTTTACACAAGGGTCATAATTATTGGAGCCACTGGTAATCATACCGTAAACGTTGCCTCCGTGGTACCACTGTTCCCTTTGTTTTGGTTCTTTTTGTATAATGCTCTAACACCCTCCTGCCCCCTGTTGGCAACTATGACAAATTGTGATTCTTTAAGCCTTTCTTGCACCTGTATTCAGCGTGCCGTTCAGCCTCAGTCTCCACTATGCAGCTCTGTTTTATTACCTCTGCATTTTGTGACACAAATGTGTCGCACAATGCCACTGAAAATCTCAGTTTATACAGGACTCAGGAAACAGCCTTTGGTGGCATTTCCTGGAAACGAGACAATTCATACATAATTGAATGAATAAATATAAAACATAAATCTCGGAGCGGTTCCTGTGAGGAATTATGGGGCATATTACCAACAAGTAGCGATATTTATCGCTAAATAGGCTTAGCAATGATTTTTTTAATGCTGCCTATCGCTGGATATGTTAGTGGAGAAAACATGCTATTAGCAACGTTTTTCTCTATTGTGCTAAAATATCCAGCGATAGCGGCGAAATGCGTGAATATCGCTGAGAATTCAGCGATATTCACGCATTAGCGATGAAATGCTCTTAGCCATGTTATCCACCTCACATTGGATAACTTGGCAAAGAACTGGTCTGGGCAGGTGTTAGTATTTGGAGATATTCGCGCTTAGCGCAAATATTTCCAACGCTACGCCTGCATTGCTAATAGGTGATAGCGACGTTAGCGACTGCTTTCAGTCGCTAACTGGTTGGGTACGCCCACTTTGCATGTCATTAGCGATAAACATCGCTGATATGCAAAGCGGGCCCCAAACCGCTCGCTATCGCCTAAAAGCTGTCGCTAACATCAGTTAGCGGCAGCTTGCTAATAGGGCGATAGAATTATCGCCGCTTAGCGGCCGAAAACGGCCGCTAAATCAGCGATAATTGCCTATCGCCCCCCTTGGTAATATGCCCCTATATTACCACAACACGTAAGTGTGATAGGAGAGCAGGTGCGCCACGGACACATTATCATAATATATTTATCATTTTAACTGCTGGCTTCTTTTCTTATCACTGCTTGCATATGACAGGACTCAGGGAAGGTAAATGTTTGCAATACAGCTTTTCTTGCCCCGTCACAGAGGGTGCTAAAATGTAAACTGAGGGAGCTGCTGTCTTTAAAGATTGGGGTTATTTGAAGGCATCTTTAGGGCTCTTGAAAACCTGTACACATTTTAGGGAAAGTGGACTCTGGTGCTGAGGCGCCCCGGAAACAACCTTTACAACGCAGTCATTACATCCCACTACACTTACAATGCAGACATTTCATTGCAACATCCTTTACAACGAATGTCACTACAAAACAGGTATTACAACGCATACCTTTACAACGCATGACACTATATCGCATGTCACTACAATACAGGCATTACAACGCATACCATTACAACGCATAGTACCCCTGCACTACCCAACACTTACCCTACTGTTGCACCCCCTGGAGTTAGAATAGTAATTTTAACCCCTACACTATTCAACATGGCATCTTTTACTATCGCCGCTATCGCTGGATTACATCGCCATGTTAGCGGCGTATTACCAACGCTTTGCTCAGAGGCAATGTAAAATCCAGCGATAGTGGTGAGAACCAGCAATAGCACGACTAATCCAGCGATATTTTGTCAGCGCTAATGTAAAGCTTGCTAATAGGCAGGTGTGGACTCTGCCTGAGAATCCACCTCCCATTGAAAAGATGGCTAAGTCAGGTTATAATCAGCCATTAAATAACAGTGATAATCGCGGTTAGCGTGACTTTTATTATCGGGGGCCGCATTGGTAATAGAGGGAAGTTGTGTTTGCCACTGTTTCCATGTTGTTTTAGTGAGGAATGCCTACTTTGCATATCATTAGCAATAAATATCGCTGACATGCAAAACGGCAAAAAAAAGGTTGTTATAGCAAGGAAACAAGTGCTAACGCATGTTAGCGAGTCCTTGTTGATAGTGCAATAGGAAAATCGCTGCTTTTCCGGTGATATGTGCTGTAAAAGCGGCAAAACTTCTCTTGATAATATGCCCCAAAGTATCATGTTTTCTGGGATTACTCTCTACAGGATAGTATCTTGTCTGTGGTGTTCGCTTTAAGCACTCAAGTTATTTTTTATGACAGAGGCATGTTTGAATCAAGTATTTGAACTAGATGCTCCTCACTCAACATCTCCCATGTAGGACACACTACATCCAACATCCTTATCAACCATGTAGTCCATAGGGGTACCTAGAATCACAAGGCAAGCCAGAATACCTCACAGTTTTGTCCAGAGTATTAAGAACTAGCAGCCCATCCCGACGTTGTCTGGGTATGAATTGCTGCCGGCCAGTAGTATATTATTTTGTAGGATTTCGTTTTGATAGCATTTCTTATCTGTGACAGGCCTGTGAAACGCTCCGATTCACAGTGCACTGCTGATGCACTTAAGAGTGCGCGTTCAGTAGTGTGTGAACTCGAGTTTCCCTACTTTATTTTTCCTTGCAATATTATATAGCGTGAACTCGACAACATGGCATGAGCACAATTTACATTACAGAAGAACACATTCATTTGTGGTAGGCACGGGGAGACAAAGAGATTTTTTATAAACAACAAAGGAGTGACTCTAGTGAAAAACAAAAGTGAGCATTGATCACGTGTGCAGCATGCAGTGAAGCTTTATCTCGTGATTCTATTTTCATTATCACTTTTGTTTTTCACTAGAGTCACTCCTTTGTTGTTTATAATATATATAATTGGGGTACAGGAGTGTCTATACCCTACCTCTCTTGTTGTTTTTGAATAGACAAAGAGATTTGCCTGGAATCACAGGATGTTGAGCTGATGCCGAGATTCGAACGTAGCTCCCCAGCTCTAAAGTTCGCAATTCTAGAACTTGTGGCGGGAAGTGTGTCAAAACGTGTCTGTTGGTGCTGGCCGTCAATGATAGAGACCTGTGCATTTTTCAAATGGGTGGTGAAAAAATATGAGTATGTTGCTGGAGATGTGGGCCGCCGTGCCACCAATGTACTTACCGGGGGAGGGTAAACACTCATTATTCCGCAACTTTCTTTCCGCATACCATCACTCCGCATACTTTCATTACGAAAATACCATGACTCGGCAATGCCATTATAACGCATGGCATTACATTTTATATGCTTTTACCACGCATACATTTACAACGAAATTCGTTGTAAATGCATGAATGGTAAAAGCATGTTTTGTTTTTAATGTTTGGATATGGTAAGTATGGGCATAGGGGTATATGTTTTGGGGTACTGAGGTGTATGTTTTGGGGTGTTTGGGTATTTTAAGGGTTCAGATATAGTTTTCGGTTATGGGGTACAGGGGTAGTTTTAGGGTTTAGGGATAGGTATGGGTTTTGGGGTACAGGGGTATTTTTAGGGTTCAGTGGCAGGTTTGGGTTTTGGGGTACAGGGGTATTTTAAGGGTTCGGGCTAGGTTTGGGTTTTGGGGTACAGAGGTATTTTAGGGTTCAGGGGTAGGTTTGGGTTTTGGGGTACAGGGGTATTTTTAGGGATCAGGGGTAGGTTTGGGTTTTGGGGTACAGGGTTATTTTTTTTAAAAACTTTATTGTGCAATACCAATATCATTACAAGTATGGGCCTACAACCACAGGGGCCGGCCGCTAAAACATAAGAAGCAATCGTAAAACATCACAGAGCAGCGACTGATCCCCTAGAGGCCCAGCAAAATACAGGATACATTTCTCTGCAACACAGGATGGAATCAGGATATAGTTATTTTTAATTTTTAAAAAGGAACAAAAAAAAAACCAGACAAACAAAACTCAAGGCGGAAAGTATTATGGACAAGGTCGAGCTCCGACGGGGGGGACCTTCAGTACAGGACAGATAATCAGGAAGGCAACAGAGATGACAAGGGGGGGAGTCAGTGGGGAAGTCAGACAATCAGGAAAAAGAGTAAATTCTTCAGGAACGTCAGGATCAGGGAGACAGAGAAATGTCTGGATTGTCCTCAATGTGTGTGCAGATGTACAGATGTTCCCTCGGTAGGCGTTCCATTGACCCCAGATTTTATTCCACGCCCGAGGCTTGCCCCTAGCCAAATATACAGTCTTCTCTCTAAACATACACCAGTCCATATTCTCCTTCCATACTGACACGGTGGGGGCTGTTGGGAACCCCACAGCTGCGCAATATCCCTCTATGCGATCATGTTCCCAAGGGCCGCCCACCGGGCCTGGGCGACGTTGTAATCATTCGGCTCCCACACATTTAGCAAGCATCTCCGAGCCTCAGGCAGCAGAGCGACCCCGGTGACACACTCCATTACTGCATGCACACGATTTCAATACGCCGCCACCTCACAGCATTCCCAAATGATATGGAGAAAGGTGGCACTCAATCCACACCCTCGCTTGCATAACCCATCCGAGGAAAAGCCCATAGCAACCAAACGAGGACCAGTAACATACACCCGATGAAGAATTTTGAGTTGGACGAGACGGAGACGGGCAGGAATGGCGACCTCTTTCGGGGAGGACAGTGCTGACTGCCAGTCTTCGTCATCCAACTCCAACCCGTCTCCGGTCCAGGCCTCCCTGAGACGCACAAGGAGATCTGCCCGATTGTTAATTAACTTCTTATAGATCAAAGAGATCGTACTATCGGGCAGATGACCATCAAGTATACGGTCCTCAAGTGGGGAGGACTCGGGAACATTGACATCAGTGGCAAAGACCGATAGCAAAGCATGGCGGACCTGCGCATACCTGAAAAACTATCTATCACTCAACTCATACTCACTCTGAAGCACCTCAAAGGTCTTGACCGTGCCTTTCACCCAAAGGTCACCCACTCTGCTTATACCGATCATATCCCAGTTCTCAAAACCTTTTGTTGTCCAGAGGCATTCCAGTCTTTCAGAAGCATACAGAGGGGTCGCTCGTGTCAATCGATCGTTCCATCCCATGGCCGCATTTGCATCCTTCCACACACGCACCGCAATCTTGGTGGGTCCCGTTAGGTTCCTCCCCGCTGTCCGAGAGTAGAGCGCTCTATTGAAGTTACCACCGGGCTACTGATGTTTATCCATCTCGAAAGCAGGATTCGGACCGGGTGCGTACATTGCGTGGTTGATTGCGGACAACTGGGAGGCCCAATAATACCTCCTGATGTCCGGAAGCGCCATGCCCCCGTCGTACCAGGGGAGAGTTAGCTTTGCGAGGGCGATACGTGCGCGGCCGTCCCAAACAAGCCTCCTCTGTAAACCTTCCACCTCCCTAAAGTAGCTTGCCGGAATAACGTCAAACGAGTTCTGGAGTGCGAAGAGAAACCGAGGCAGGGACATCATTTTAAAGAGTGCCGCGCGACCGAGTGGCGACAACGGCAATCTACGCCACCGAACCACGTCCAATTTCAATTGTCGGAGAGGAGGAAGGAGATTGTGCTCATAGCGGGCAGCAGGGTCTAGCGATATAAAGACCCCCAAATACTTGAAGCCGGATTGAGAGATCTGAATGGGAAACCTACTTGGTAATGGGGGAAGGCCGCCTGAGATAACGTAGACACACGATTTAGACCAATTAATAATCAAACCAGAGTTCTTGCAGAACTAGGTGAGAACGTCAAACAGAACGTTAAGGGATTTATGAGGGGAGGTTAGGTACAAGAGGATATCGTCGGCGTACAACGAGACTCGGTCTTCAAAATCGGGGGCCCACTGAATGCCCTTTATCGACGGCTCCCATCGGAGCCAGGCTGCAAGCGGTTCTAAGGCAAGAGCAAAGAGCAGGGGGGACAGCGGGCACCCCTGCCTAGTACCCCTCCCGAGGGCAAAGGGCTGGGACACCCGACCATTAACCACCACCTGAGCCAGCGGTTCCGTATATAAAAGTTTCACCCATCCGACAACTTCTGAACCTTAACCAAATTTTGCTAGGGCAGCCCAAAGATAGGGCCATTCTATCGTATCGAAGGCCATCTTGGCGTCCAAGGAAGCCAAGATGACCGGCTCTGGAAGAGACTCCGCCCTTGCGAGAACACCATGTAAGCGCCGCAAATTGAGAGCAGTGTTCCGGTGTGGAATAAAACCGGATTGATCCGGATGGATCAGGTCACAAATTACTGTAAGTAAATGATTAGCGAGGACCTTGGCGAGAATCTTGGGCTCAGCATTCAACAGAGAGATAGGCCTATATGATGCGCAACGATCACAAGGCTTGCTCTCCTTGGGAATTACTATGATCGTTGCCAAACGCTGGTCACAAGGGAGGGTGCCAAGATCACGTGACTCCATGAACATATCGCAAAGATATGGTGCGACTTTATCCGGGCGCAGTTTATACAGCTCGATAGGCAAGCCGTTTGGGTCCATAGCCTTGCCAGAATGGAGAGAACGAATTACGATCGCAATCTCGTCTACTGACAGCGGAGCCTCCATGCACTCTCGATCCTCCTCAGAAAGGCAGGGCAGAGCAATGTCCTGCAGCAATGAGTGGGAGTCATCCTCGTCTCTATCAGACACCGGGGAGTAGACCACACGAAAGTAGTCAGCAAAACACTCAACAATCTTGCCAGGGTCAGTCACACTCACACCATCCAAAGTCTGAATGACAGGGACCACACAACTCTCTTTTTCCTTCTTATCAAGCCAAGCAATCAATTTACCCGCCTTGTCCCCAACATCATACAGTCTACCCTGCTGTTCCCTGTACATCGTCTTGGCAGTATCCGTGACTAGGGATTTATAATCAAACTGCTTCAAACCAAGGGCGTGGAGTCTATCCTGGGTAACGCCTGATTCTAGGTCAGCCTCCAATTCCTGTATTTCCGCCTCCAGACTCACGACCTCCTGATTCTTAGCCTTCTTGGTCTCTGCTAATAAAGATGGGGCCTGTCCACGAATAACTGTTTTAAAGGCTTCCCACAGGGACACAGAGGACAAAACGGACCCCTCATTTTCCAGAAAATAGTGGTCTAGGGCCTTTATCAGACTGTTACGGGTCTTGGGATTTCGCAGATACCAAGGGTTGATAGGGGCGATCCGCCCCGCAGTGTGCACCCCAGTGTCCATACAAAGCCAAAATGGAGAATAATCCGAAATGCCCCGGGCCAAGTGTCTGATCTCCCCAACGGAGGATGACTGGGCAGCTGGCATTAGTATGTAATCAAGCCTGGAGAGACTCCCATGAGCCCCAGATTGAAAGGTGTACTGACATTGTGTCGGATGCATTAACCTCCAGCAATCCACCAGACCAAAGGTGTCCAAGAACCCACTGAGCCAAGATTGGGAATTAGGAAGATCCCAGGGGGGGTGGCGGTCCATATTGCCAGAAGCACAGAATTAAAATCCCCACCCATAAGGAGAAGACCATCAGGGAGCTCCAGCAGCACCCGGCCGACATCCGAGAAGGTAGAGGTCTAGAGACCCGGGGGAAAGTATACAGTAAGCAATGAAAGAGTCTTACCCTCCCACCTACCGGTGAGGGCGGCATAACGCCCTCTGTCATCGAGGATTACATTATCAATCTCTAGAGGGAGAGAAGACCGAACCAGAATACCAACCCCTCTGGAACCAGTGGTGAGCCTGGAGTGTGCGACCAAGCGATAACCCTGCCTATTCATAGCATGACACATATTTCCCACCAAATGCGTCTCCTGCAAAAGTACCACATCAGGAGATAAACGACGCAGATACTGCAGTACAACACCCCGTTTTATACGATCCCCCAATCCATTGACGTTCCAAGATAGTAACCTCAACCCACTACCCCCCATCCCCACAAGTCATTCATGAGTCACCCCACAAAGAGCAGGACACTTGAAGCAGAGAAGAAACCAATATGTCACTTTGAGAAAGAAAAACACATTCACAAACACCCCATCCCACTCCCCAACCAACGCCCGTTACAACTCCCCCCTCCCTGCACCCCTGCAGTAGACTAAAAAGCCACCCCAACATGCAGTGTGCCTGTCGCCCTAACATTCCCATTCTACAAATAGGCCCTGGAGGAGGAAAGAGGCCCGTCCCACCCGCCACCCGGATGGGGAAAGCAAAAAAACATAATATGCAGGAGAAATAGAACCCAGCTGAGCAATGTCTAGTGTTCGGAGATCAGGGGCCGAAAGGTCACTTCTGTGTAGGCTCACCACCCTCGGCACCACCAGGGTGCTCCGTCCGGTCGTTTCGGCCAGGCAGGGAATCCAGCCAGTCACTCACATTATCCGGTCGATCAAAAAAGAAAGTCTGTTCCTCGTATTCCACACAAAGCCTAGTAGGGAAAGCATCGCGTACTTCAATCCTAAGTCCCGGAGACGTCGTTTGACTCCCTGAAAGCCCATCCTTTGTCTCTGAACAAGCTGAGTAAAGTCCGGGAAAAAATGAACCGTGGAGTTTTCGAATTTCACCGGGCCGCTCACTCTCGATGCCTGCAGGATCGCATCACGGTCCCTGAAATTAAAAAGTTTGGCGATGATAGGCCTCGGGGGAGCGCCCGGTTTAGGCTTACCACCCGGAACACGATGGGCACGCTCCACTCCAAAAATCTTGCTCAGTCCAGAAGGGGCAAGGTGGTTCAGGACAAGATCTTCAACCAGGAGGTCAACCGAGTGAGTCTCGGGATTTCCCGGAACACCTATGACGCGGATGTTGTTGCGTCATGCCCTGTTCTCAAAATCCTCCAGCCGATGGGACATCAGGTCATTAGCCGATTTCAGATTGCCAAGCTCGGTCTGAAGTTCCGACACATCGGCCGTGAGACTAGAGGTCTTCAGATCCAATGACTTCACCTTCTCATTGGTCTTGGACAGGTCGGCCCTGATCAGGGTGACATCAATGGCAACTGTGTCAATTTTATGAGCAAGAGCCTCATATTGCTGGCCGATGGTCTCCTTCATGTTGGTGATGGCGCCCATGATGTCTTGCAGGGACAAATCCGTAGGAGCGGATGGGTCCTCTTTGGCATTCTCCGGGGTACGACTGGAGACCCCAGGGGATCCTTTGGCTTGAGTGTACCGGTCCATAACGTTGGACTGGACCGGTCCCCCACGAAGGGGCGTCTTAGTCTTCCGCTTCTCGGCTTCACCCCTGGCTGCCATGCTGGAAGATGCGCCCCGGAGGGGCCCGTGAGACCTAGTGAAAATGGCCGCCTGCGGGCAAGGCACCAAAAATCCACAAAAGCTGGCTCGCGCGGCCAAGACAAAGTCACGACTTGAGCCAAGCGGCTGTGATGGTGAAGTAGCGCTCGCACAGAATGGAGGCTGGACAGGTCCCGTACTCAGACCATGCCAGGACCCAGAAACGAAACCGAAAGTTGGAGCAGGGCTACTGAGGAGACCCCACAGCCGTTGTTATTCAACTTCGTCCCGGCTCCACAAGTCACCAAGTCCCCGGCTCGCCTCGAGGTGGGCCTCAAAAGTTCAAATCGCTCTAATTTCGGTTTCCCAAGTCCGAATTAAATTCTGAAAAGAGTTATGGACTCAGTCGAGGTTCATCTTCGAGAATCCGTCCAAGAATTCAGGATGTTATCAGGATCAGTTGCGAAGAGTGGCGAGGGTCCGGGGAGCCCTGTGCTCACGCGACCATCTTAAATGCGCGCTAAGCTCCTCCTCCAGGGTTATTTTTAGGGTTCAGGGCTAGGTTTGGGTTTTGGGGTACAGGGGTATTTTTAGGGTTCAGGGGTAGGTTTGGGTTTTGTGGTACAGGGGTATTTTAAGGGTTCATGGCTAGGTTTGGGTTTTGGGGTACACGGGTATTTTAGTGTTCAGGGGTAGGTTTGGATTTTGGGGTACAGTGGTATTTTTAGGGTTCAGGGCTAGGTTTTGGTTTTGCGGTACAGGGGTATTTTTAGGGTTCAGGGGTAGGTTTAGGTTTTGAGGTACAGGGGTATTTCTTGTGTTCAGGGCTAGGTTTGGTTTTTCGGGTACAGGGGTATTTTTAGGGTTTATGGATAGGTTTGGGTTTTGGGGTACAGGGTATATTTATAGGGTTAAGATGGGTTAGTGCTTAAGGGTTTTGGGGTATTTTAAGGAGTAAGGTTGGGTTATAATTATGGGGTGCAGGGATATTTAAAGGGAGCAGGGTGGGATTAGCACACAATATGAGACATGGCATGAAGGGCGGAACGTACCACACGCCCCCAGCCTTTGTCACGCCCCCAGCACACGCCCACAGCACAACGCAGACACGCCCACAAGGGACTACTTTGCTGGCACGTTTTTTTTACCTTTTAAATGTATATGGTGGGCGTCTGCATAGCCTATGTCCTTCTGCTGCAACTGCCCTTTCCAACGCTGTATTGGGTGTTGTGATTTGTGCTGTGGTTCCTGAGATTACCCAGCTCAAAGGTTTGGCCTCTCTCTTTATGGTATTAGTATTAATGGACTATATAAATGTGTATATATAAATAGGGACAAACAACCACATTGATGTTCCTGTTCTATAACCATGTTATGTTATGTTATGTTATTTTATGTTATGTTATGTTATGTTATGTTATGTTATGTTATGTTATGTTATGTTAATTTTATTTATATGGCACCTTAAAGCCCTGGGGCATCTAAACTCTATTTGTTTCAGTTGCGAATGTGATCAAGACTGCCGGCAGAATTACCATGATTTAAACAACCAGGTCTTAGCAGCTTTCCTAAAAGAAAGAAGACTGTGTACATTTTTAATTCCTAAAGGGAGTGTATTCCATATTTTGGTTGCTTCCATCACAATGCTCTTTCAACCCCATTTAGTTTTTTCTGGGCTTTTTCAAAAGATTGGCAGTGGCTGTACGAAGTTCCGAGCTGAACATACTGCTTGAAACTATGGTTCAAAAAGGTTGGGCCCAAATTGTGGATTGCTTTGTAGATTAAGCAAAGCACCTGAAAGGTTATTCTTTGTTTAATAGGGAGCCAGTGTAGCTATTTTCGTTTTTGAGACACTGAACAAAATTTGGGGATTTTTAGTAGGAGTCTAGCCTCTGAGTTTTATAAGACCTGAAGTTTGGTCAAATTATATTTTGGGGTTGTCAGAAGCAAACTGATGCAATAATCTCTTTTAGAGAGAACTAATGCTGTAACTAGGATATTTTGCAGGTTAGCCGGTATGAAAGGAAGAACTTTTTTGATTATTCTGAGGTTGTTCAAAGTGGAGGAGGTGACTACATTTAATTGTACTGAAAAATTTAGTTTGGAATCCATAATTACTCCTAGGGTTCGTGCTTTTTCCACCGGAGGGGGGACTGGACCCATAGTAGTTGGCAATACACCAGGGACCCAAAAATATAATTCAGGTCCGAACAGCAATACCTCCGTTTTTTCTGAGTTCAATTTAAGGCAATTTTCTCCCATCCAACTTTGAACAGCTATCATGCAGTTCTGAAATCTGTTTCCAATGCTACCATCATTTTTCTCTATGGAGACTACAATTTGAGTGTCGTAGCAAAGGACGTGAGTGAGAAAGCAAACTTTCTTATCAGTGCTGCTAATGGAGAGACATAAATGTTAAAAAGAGTAGGGCTCAGTGATGATCCCTGAGGGACTCCACAAGGCAGGGAGAATGAGTGAGAGGTGACATTTTCTAACTTTACTACTCGTTCTCGATCTGCTGGGTAGGATTTCAGCAGGCCCCACGCCTGACATGTGATTCCACATATCTTTAGGCAGTTAAGTAGTAGTTGGTGATTGACAGTGTCAAAAGCCACAGAGAGATCAAGCAGGTGGTGATTTGTGGATGCGGGCTTCTTAGTGGTAGCAAGGGTGGTGGCACGGGCCTGGCCTAGGTTACCTGCCCCATTATCTGTTGAGGATTCTAGAGGAGGTTAGACAAATGGGACAGAGTGGACAGTGGGTGCCACTTTTGATGTTAGCAAGTGACTTTAGTCAGGGTTGTGGTGACTCTTACTGCAGCCAGTGCAGAGGCACTACAGCCCAGACATGAGAGAGACCCAGTCTTCTCTGCACTGGCTGCAGTTTATTTCACACCAGAGACACAAAAGGTGATAGAAGGAATTCTGGCAATAACTCTAAACATGGGCAGTTACTCCAAGTGGCATTTCAACCCATTCTTCTTTTGCCCACCATGACACGCTGTTTGTATCCATACCTGCATTCTGCCAAAGAAAACTGAATTGCGCTGATAGGGGAAGGCTCCCCTCCACGAGAACTCTCTCAGGCTGTTGAGACCCCCCCACCGCCTCCCTCCCGCCGTCCTGCTGTCAGCAACACCTACAGCGGGGCGCAGAGTGGAGTGAGGCGAGGGACTGCCTACAACTCCCGGCAGCCCTCGAGGTCTCCAGCCACACCCCCAGCACGCCGCGTCAGGAGGCGCATAAAGGGCGTCACTGCTGCAACGAGCAGTGACACACTGTTTGTATCCATACCTGCATTCTGCCAAAGAAAACTGAATTGCGCTGATAGGGGAAGGCTCCCCTCCACGAGAACTCTTTCAGGCTGTTGAGACCCTCCCCACCGCCTCCCTCCCGCCGTCCTGCTGTCAGCAACACCTACAGCGGGGCCGCCGAGTGGAGCGAGGCGAGGGGCTGCCTACAACTCCCGGCAGCCCTCGAGGTCTCCAGCCACACCCCCAGCACGCCGCGTCAGGAGACGCATAAAGGGCGTCACTGCTGCAACGAGCAGTGACACGCTGTTTGTATCCATACCTGCATTCTGCCAAAGAAAACTGAATTGCGCTGATAGGGGAAGGCTCCCCTCCACGAGAACTCTTTCAGGCTGTTGAGACCCCCCCACCGCCTCCCTCCCGCCGTCCTGCTGTCAGCAACACCTACAGCGGGGCCGCCGAGTGGAGCGAGGCGAGGGGCTGCCTACAACTCCCGGCAGCCCTCGAGGTCTCCAGCCACACCCCCAGCACGCCGCGTCAGGAGACGCATAAAGGGCGTCACTGCTGCAACGAGCAGTGACACGCTGTTTGTATCCATACCTGCATTCTGTCAAAGAAAACTGAATTGCGCTGATAGGGGAAGGCTCCCCTCCACGAAAACTCTCTCAGGCTGTTGAGACCCCCCCCACCGCCTCCCTCCCGCCGTCCTGCTGTCAGCAACACCTACAGCGGGGCCGCCGAGTGGAGCGAGGCGAGGGGCTGCCTACAACTCCCGGCAGCCCTCGAGGTCTCCAGCCACACCCCCAGCACGCCGCGTCAGGAGGCGCATAAAGGGAGTCACTGCTGCAACGAGCAGTGACACGCTGTTTGTATCCATACCTGCATTCTGCCAAAGAAAACTGAATTGCGCTGATAGGGGAAGGCTCCCCTCCACGAGAACTCTTTCAGGCTGTTGAGACCCCCCCACCGCCTCCCTCCCGCCGTCCTGCTGTCAGCAACACCTACAGCGGGGCCGCCGAGTGGAGCGAGGCGAGGGGCTGCCTACAACTCCCGGCAGCCCTCGAGGTCTCCAGCCACACCCCCAGCACGCCGTGTCAGGAGGTGCATAAAGGGCGTCACTACTCCCTCTCGCGGGACGCGAACGGGATGCTGGGCGAAGCCTGGGCCAAGGGTGGGCCCGTCCAAGCCCGTCACAGACCGGAGGAGACTGGGCTGGGCCCACCCCCCTAACACCCACAATAAGGTAAAAATATTGCTCTAAGGTCCGTATTTAAGCCATAGAGCGTTTCATCACCACTCGTGATCCCTTACCTATCTAAGGCCCATCCATTTAATCCTACTTGGTCAAAAAATACACTATGGCAACAAGAGGCTCCAGAAGTAAAACAAAAAAAAACATGACAACCACAGTTGGCCCCATCGAACAATTTCTTCATAAAGTGAATGAAACTATAGACCAAACAGTATTGATGATTGATCGCCGTGTCTCATATGAGTTAGACCAAGCACGACGTTCTTCTATGGGCTTGCTGGCACAGGCTCAAACCCCAAATGCCGTAATCCAAAATAAGACGACTTTGGACACAAATGTCGAAATACACGCATTACCAAATACAGTCGATCTATCAGTAGCCTCGCAACTGTCCAACTCACAATCTTCTCAAGATCTTGAGCAGACCCCCGACATTTTTGCAAGCCCGCAACCAACACCAAATGATGTAACACAGCCAGAATCAAGACGTATTAGAGAAGGGGCAATCCCCAAACAACAGAATTATGTAGAAACATGTCCAAAGAGTTCAACACACATAACTGTTACAAACTTTGATTCTGAACCACTTTTCAACGACCAAAACCCACAGAATACTGTTATTACAGAATCGATTACTAACACCACTTCCGATGTACTTATAGTCGAAGATCACGCAAGCAGACTTAATACTAAACAGACCCGACAAGAAATGTCGGCTTCTGACCCGTCAAGAAGCATAAATAGCTGTAAGGCACAATCTTATTTATTAAAAGAAATTACAGAAATAGTAAAATATTAATTACAGCCTTTACAAAAAAGTCTTCAAATAATAGAAAAGCAAGTGGCTATATTAATAGCCACCGCTAAAACAACTTCCAACTTAAAGAAAAAAGACCTCCCAGTTTCATCAGGCCTTAACATTAACACAGGAAAAACTAATTCTACCAACACACCAAAGCAATTAGCGAGCAAACCGGCTACCACAAATACTACAAACACTATAAACACAAATACAAGAGAGGCAGAAAAAAAATAAACCAATCAAACCCTCCCTGCGAAAAATAAGCCTAATCAGGACAATGTCAAAAACACCACTGGTCCCCAAAATCAATCAGTGGCAAATTCTACCTCTGCAAAAGCGCCACCAGCAACAACCTCTTCTGTTCCATCTGCATCGAATACACCCAGACAAGTACCACAACAACAACAACAGAGACAAACTAGCAAATCAGAACGAACGAACAAAAGATGGCCAAAACTAGTAAATCTCCCACCGGAAGCAGCACCCTTTGTAGCTGTACTAACCGGGGTCCCAGAATTAAGTAAGGACACAGATGAACACACCTGGTCCTTACTAAATAAAGCACGCTATTGGCTGAACATTAACAGACCCAATCACCCAAATAACATCTCCAGAATCACCACGGTGAGAAGAGTCTCTTGGATAGGCCATCAGCCAAAAACAATCCAAGGAGAATGCATAATAGTCAACTTTGAAAATCCACGTGCAGTGGAATACGTCTGCTCATGGGATACTCCGGAAAACAACGAAGGAATAGACGTCAAACGTTTGTCCTTTTTTTACCCTCGCCAAAGCCATCGCTTCGAAGACCCTAACTGGCCATCAAATTGGTCCTGGACTCAATCTGACCAGGGACCAAGAACCTGGAACCAGGCCGACCAGGGTCAGGGAAATAATCAAAGGTACCACTTCCAGGGGGACTGGGGATACGATCACAGAGAACGAGGTGACTGGAATAATTATGGCAGGAGGGCACATCAATACCCGCACAGAGAACCTTGGACTGGAATTCCAACTTTCAATCATTACAGTTGCCTTGACATGGCCGATTGACCATCACCACAGTTTCACACATCGAGCCTTCTCTACAATACCAGAGCACATCTAACTTCTCCAGTCAATAATTCAAAGACCAAAACGTTTGACAAGGTTCAAAGCTCACCAAAAGTCACAGCACATGACCACACATCAAAAACAGTAATGCAAAATGCAGGCAATCAGCCCAAAGAACTTCCTCACTGCGGCAAACTTGCCACTATACAGCAGAGCAAGTCACATCCTGCCTCAAGCAAACAAATATGTGCGCCAGCTTCGTTCATGGATTCTTTAAATATATCAGTAGACGTAGAACTTGTCACCCCACCGATCCAATCTGTCAACACCAGTACAGACCTCGAGAGGAACATGTTATTCTGGAATGTGGCGGGACTCGCAACCAAACATCTTGAGAAAAACTTCTTGGATTTGATTCACACAAATGACTTAATTTGTCTCCAGGAGACATGGTTGAACGATCCAATCCATCTGTTGGGTTATAGAACATACTTCTCCCATGCAACAAAATCACACTCAGGGAGAAGCAAAGGGGGCTTAATTACATATATCTCTAAGCTCTGGTCCTGTCAGGAAACTACGCCACTAGTACTCCACCAGAATTATCAGGTCATTAACATAAAAGTATCAAACCAAGTAGTCTACACAATAATAAACTTTTATAACAACATGAGCCCGATGGAACTAACCAAAGCTCTAAGTGAAATTAGTGAAGTGATAAATGAGTTAAAAATCAAACACGCCAAAGTCACACATTCTATAATTTGGGGCGGAGACTTTAATCTTCATATATGCAGTAAAAGCAGTACCCCTACATGTGGGATCATGGATGAATAAGACAACCCCTTAACTAATTTTTCTCACACGGAGGAAGGAAATAATTTGCAGGCTATCATGTTCGAGCTAGACTTAGGGTTCGCAAACATGATAATGACGCCGATAACCCAATTTACATCAACTTTCCATGGCAGAGGTGTTCAAACACTAATCGATTACATCTTAGTTTCTATCAACAATGCCACATGCATAAAGCACTTTGAAGTGAATAACAACGCACTCAGTGACCACCTTCCACTCAGACTAACGTACTTAGAGCCTCATCATCAAAAGAACAAAGTTAAGGACCACCTGGGTTTACTACATCAAGAAACACTCACATTAAGTAAATTGAACGGCTTTACCCTAAAATGGGGTAATTTAGACCAAGAAACTGCCAGCGCGAGAATAATTAAAAAATGCAGGACTGACATTGATAATTGCCTAAATCCTGCTGCAACCGCATTAGAAATTCTGACTGGCTATAATGCAATTGTGAAAACGATAGGAAATGAACTAACAAAACCTAGGAAACAAAACCACACACTAAGAAAAGGTTGGTTCAAAACCCAGTGCACAAGAGCTTACTCTGACCTAAAGAAAGCCTTGGCAAAAAAAGACAGAAACAGAGACGAGATAGTCCAACGAAGGAAATCATACACTCACGCACTGAAACAAAGGAAAAAAGAGGTACAATGTAACCTTTGGACCCAACTTCTAAATAGCAGCACTCAAAAAGACAGCGGAGCCTTTTGGAAAATAGTTAAGACCCCATTTTTAGCTGGAAACAATGAGGGTCCTGCTTTAGATGTTGCAATAAACGCGGAGGACTGGGTGGAGCATTTCTCAGGGTTTTTTGGAGATGCTAAATCCGGACACCCAGCTCTCCTCCCCCCGGTGACATATCCGATAGAAATACATTTTACCATCAGCGAAACAACTAAAGCCATAAAGACTGCAAAAAATGGCAAAGCGCCAGGGCCAGACTCCGTTCCTATGGACCTCTACAAATTTCATCCTGATCTTTGGTCGCCTCTCCTAACCAAAGTACTGAACGCAGCTAAGGAAACTAAACTCCCAAACTCCTGGTCAACATCGATCTTGGTCCCTATTTTCAAGAAAGGCAACAGAGACAGTCCTTCCTGTTACCGCCCCATCTCCCTCCTGGACTCGGTAGGAAAGATGGTAGGGAGGATACTTCTTGACCGTCTCCAGGAGTGGTCCAAAGAACATGGGGTACTTTCAGATCTTAAATACGGGTTCAGGGCTGGCTTGAGCACCGTGGACCAAGTTCTGAATTTAACATTACTAGCTGGAAAATACACAACAGCAAAAAAATCAAGCCTACACATGATCTACGTTGACCTTACGGCAGCGTTTGACTGTGTGGAACATTCAAAACTCTGGCTAATAATGCTGCAAATTGGGATCGAGCCACCAATAGTAGATTTTTTACGTGAGTTATATTCCGACGCCACGGGAAATGTACGATTTGGGACGGAAGGCCAACTTACAAATAGCTTCCTAATACAGAAGGGGGTCAGGCAAGGGTGCGTGCTGGCCCCCTTCCTATTTACGCTTTATACTAATGGACTTGAAGCTGCAATGTTACAGGGCGTAAAAGATCTTCCAGAAGCGGGCCGGCGACCGATCCCTGCATTGTTATACGCCGACGATGCGGTGATCCTCGCACGAACCCCGATCCAGTTACAACGGGCCCTAAATAATTATTGCACTTTTATGACAAGCCTAAATCTAAAAGTCAACATAAAAAAAACCTACGTGATGCATGCTGGTATCAATGGGAAAAAAGTGAAAACTATTTTCGTGGACAAACTGCCCCTTGAAAGAACTAAAACCTACCCATATATTGGCATCACCATTGACGAGGTGTTTAATTGGAAAGAAGCAATCATCTCACGCAAGTTGTCACTCATAAGAACAGTGGGCGCTTTAAAAGCTTTTTCTCTCCGTCTAGGAAAAAGACCTCTGGCTGAGATGATAAAGATCTATAATGCAAAATGTATCAGTATAGCTATCTTTGGAGCAGGAGTCTGGGGAATAACCAATGTCGAACAAATACAGAAAATCGAAAACTCTTTCCTAAAATTCCTACTGGCTGTCCCAAAGAGTACAACTACCTTTGGTTGCCACCTAGAACTTGGAATGGATCACGTCTCAGATCTCATTAAGATCCAGCCCATTATGCTGTGGCGGAGAATTTGGGCAACAGACGAATGCCAGCTCACAAGAGCAATCATTGAGGACTGCATGAAATTAGATTGCATGAAAAAGATAAAAATGGCTGTGCTACGTGCAATCTTTTTTGTCAGACATCGGTCTCCCAAGGTTTTTTGACGAACCACAGTCGGTAACAGACATAACGAAAAAAGATCTAAAAAAACTATGCCTGTCCCATTTAACCCAACTGCGAATGATGACCGAAATAGGAAAGACATCAGTCCAACATTGCCTAATGATACAATCGGTGCCATCAATCCAACCTTATCTGTTGCAAGACCTGACACAATTTGAAAAACTCCTTCTTACCCGCTTCAGGTTCAATCTTTTTCACATAATGGTTTCATTTCCTTCCCAGAATGTTTGGACACATAGTAAGACAGCGTGCCCCTGTGACTTCATTTCCCCCCAGTCCACAATTCATGTTCTTTTCTTTTGTAAATTTTATATACCACTCCGTAAGGGATGGATTTTACCAATTTTAAAAGTAATGAAGATTCGAAGATGCCGTCCTGCATATTTGGCGTTGCAGTTTTTGGAAAACAGCTTAGTGTCAAAATCTGTGGCACATTATCTTAAGTTGTGCATTAGGCACCGCATGAACTTATAAAATTCATGCAGCTGCCTTAAACATGAACTCTAGTAAATGTCCTGTCCTTTGTGGAAGAAGAAGAGAGATCAATTTTAATATGCTATGTATATAATGTTTTTAAAAGATTTTATTGTGTATACCTGTACTTTTATGGCTTTCACAACGAAAACCGAATAAAGTGAATTTGATTTGATTTGATTTGATTTGATTTGCCCACCATGACACCTCAGTTTAGACACAGCCATATGCAAACCAGTCTTAAACGTTCTCCAATATGAGCAGTCCACTCTGGACTGCCAGGTCCTCCATGAAGCAGAAAACAAGGAACCCTAGACCGGTTTCACACTTATTAGAGCCCTTCATTTGGGTATAGCTTGGTTACAGTGGCACAGTGAGCATAGGGCCCACATCGGTGCACACCCTTGGCCACTGAGTGCAGTACATCAGACACACAAATGGTGAAGGGAGTAATGCTTGCAGTAGGTCTAACCAATGGCAATCATTCGGGGTAGCACTCTAAATGATTGTTTGTTTGCCCACCAGGGCAACTCAGTCTGCATCCAGCCATCTGGGATTAAGTCTTGAGCCTAGTCCAATAGGAGCATTCTAGCCCAAACTGCCAGGCCAGGTCCTCCCTGAACCAAAACACAATGAACCCAGGAACGATGTTTCCCTGTTTTTGCTAAGAATTTTTTTGAAGAGTTTCTCTGGGTTTAGCTCTGTGTGGTCTCCCTCTGGGAGCGGTTGTGGAAGATTAATTGCCACAGAGAGTAAAAACTGGCCCCGGCAGGCACTAGTGAAACTCAGAACAGAGGTTACAACAGAGCAGAGATCAAAGTTTAATTCAATGGGTTTGTTCAGAAGCTTGTCATGAGGTAGAAAAAAGGCAAGGAGTGAGTGTGGAAGTTGATGGCTGTGGTGAAAAGGCAGCAGAAAGGAAGAAAAACAAAAGTGAGGAATGAAATAGAGGTGAATACAATGAAGTTGGGAGGAAGCAGATAGCTACGAAGGCTAGATATTAAAGAGGGAAAAATGGAGGTTTGAGACTGGGATATGAATTAGAGAGAATAAAGGAAGAGGAGAGACTGGGTAAGAAAAGGAACAAGAAAATAGGAAAGACAGATTGGAAAGAACAATTGGAGAGTCGAGAAAAGGTTAGAAAGGGGATAGGAAAGTAAGACAAGGTAATGAATAGTAAAGGAGAAACGTAGGAAGGACAGGAATAATAGAGAGATGGAGACGAAAGACGATTTCGGAGTGTGAGGAACAAATCTCTACTCCTCAAACTCCAGATTATCCAGAATGCCGCGCAAGGTTTGTCCTCGGCATCCCACGACAATACCACATCACCCAACACTTATGAGACCTCCACTAGCTCCCCATCGAAAACAGAGTGACCTTCAAGCTCCTCACTCATGCCTACAAATCCCTCCACAACATTGGATCTCAATACCTCATTGAAGGAATCTCCTTCTACACACCCAACAGAAGCCTCTAATCCGCTGGCCTTGCCCAGTCGTAATCCCACACATCCGCAGACCCAGAGCGGAGGCGAGCCTTCTCTTACATCGCAGCCAAGACCTGGAACGAACTCCCATTCAGCATCAGACAAACCCCTATACTGCAAGCTTTCAGGAACAGCCTCAACACCTGGCTCTTCAGTTGAGATGAATCTGCATGATACCCCCACCCCACCCCTCACAGGTGAGTAGTGCACCTAACAAATCCCTGATTGATTGAGGAAGAGGAGAGATTTGAGTGTAGAGAGAAAAGGAAACGTGTGGAGATGATGAGCTATGGAAGTGAGATAGAAAGGAGGAAAGGGACAGACAAAGAAGTAGAGTAAAATGAAACATAGAAAGGAGAGGAAAAAGGGAGGGGAAGAACATAGGAACAGACAATAAAACAACCTAAAGGGGATAGATAGACCAAGAGGTGGCATACAAGGAGTTTGGAGCCAAGGAGAGGAACAGGATGAGAGAGAGAGAATCAGAGTCAAGATATAGATTTGGCAGAGTAAAGGTGAAATGAGTGAGATATGGTAGATTGGAGAGACTTTGTGGAAGAGAGAAGAGTAGGACGTGGATTGAAGAGAGGAGACAGAATGAGGGATAAGTGGAGCAGAGCTGAAATAGAGAAAGAAAAGTGGGAGGAGATAAAAGTGGCATGGAGATAGCAACTAGAGAGGACTTATAGGTAGAATGATTAGGGCACAAGATGCAATGGCACCCATGCCCAGGGGTGCAAGGAGCCTTCTGCGCCCCAGAAATGAGTGTCTTTTTAATACCAACCCAGAGGTGTGTGTGTGTGTGGGAGTTCCTTTTTTACTAGTTTGCATTAGAGCCCATCTCACCCCTACTATGCCACAGATTACTGTGGCTAGCACACAGCACATGTTTGCATATTGAGTTGTTGCTTATGTTCAGTGCACACAGCCTTATCTGCAGTGCATGAAGCACCTTTATTGCTGCACATAGAGAAAAAAAATAGAGGGGCATTGGTTGTAATTATTGCAGCTCCTACAGATTAGATCAATTCAGAACCAGGATATAAACACTTATTTATGTTTACACACAGTTGAAATGGTATTGGATCATGTTTTTGTTGCATGTGATGTATTGTGAAATGTGCTGTGGTTTTAGATTTTTCAAAAACATATCTATTGATTGTTTTCGAATGTGTGTCCAACATCCATGTATGATTTTGATATACAAAAATGATCTGTTGATTCTTTTCAGAATATAATAGGAATTAAACGGTGGGCACTGTAATTAAATTGTGCATACAATTATTCAAAAATCACAGGTCGTGGTAAATGATTATCAGCAGCTGTATTTTTTCTTTAATGCATATTCTATAAGCGGCATTTCTTAGAGAGTTATGCGAAAACCACCTCAAGCACTGGAAAGGGTTTGGCATGGCATACTTTGAT
Organism: Lissotriton vulgaris; assembly: GCF_964263255.1. NCBI lineage: Eukaryota > Metazoa > Chordata > Amphibia > Caudata > Salamandridae > Lissotriton > Lissotriton vulgaris. The sequence goes on from NC_141693.1 coordinate 738,917,273, forward strand.
AGGAAACATCATGAGGCTGCTCCACTGCAATCCACTATTGCAGCCCGAGCAGGGTCAACCACTTCCCCATGTTAACCTATGGGAAGAGCGAGCCTCATAGGTAGTAAAACACAAATGCGTTTTTTTTTTTTTTTTTTTGTTTATTTAAAATTTTGATGGCACACATCATACAACAATTTGTCATTTACATAAACAGAGATCACAATGCACAATATAACTGTAGCGTGGTGAGGGAGCCCCAGGCACAGGTATGCGATGAGGGACTCGTAACTTGTGACCCCCCCCTCTTTTCTCACCAGGAGTCGGACGCACCTACGTGGCACAGAGTGGAAGAGCCCTTCGGTGGAGACGAAGCGGAATGGGAACAAGGTCCCTTTAACTGGCCTGGTATGACTGATGAAGAGGAGGAGCCTAGGGCGGACTTAAAAGGCTCACAGATCCAGGACCAGGTGTGTCTATACACCGGAGGAGCGGTCAGAGTGGATTGGAGAGGCGGAGAGGCGTGGAGCAGCGGTGGAAGAAGGAGCGGTAAAGCGGAGGCAACGACGGAGCGAGAGGAAGCAGGAGCAGGTGGAGAAGAGGAGCGGAGATCGACGGAGTCGACAGTCCCAGTACGAGGACCAGCGTCAGCCAAGGACAGAGAAGGAGAGCACTCGAGCGGAGGGCACGAGAAGCAAACAGCGTCCGGACCAGAGGATTCGACAGCCGGGAGCGCCCTCCGGAGAGAGCCAACAACGGACGGATCGAGACGCCGGTGGTTCCCCGGACAACCAGCAAGATCATCAGAGCCAGGAGGCCAACGACAACACTCTTCGCCCAGCCACTCCCCCGGAGGGGCGTGGCTATCAGAGGTGCGTAACAAAGTTGCGGGGTGGGTGTGGAGTAAGCCCTGAGAAAGCTCCGATACCTTTTGATAAGTTTCCTTGAGCACTACCCTCACCGTCACATTTATTAAAGCGCACAGAGTGTTCCTCCACCCCCCCTTCCCTGATAACGAGTGTCATCAAAACACCTGTTCTGATACTTTCCTCTGTCTTTGCTTCTCTCCTTCGGTGGAGTCTGGGACACAACGGAGACCGACAGAAGAGAACGCAGAGGGACCCAGCTTAGGCGGGAAGAAGGTGCAAAGGGAAAGAGCCGGCGTGAAAGAAGTCGATCACCTCGACGTACCTCCACCCGTCTTACGTGCACAGACCGACTGTATCAGTCAATAAAACCCTCTTTGAAGCCTACACGGACTCGTCTCCTTCCTATTCCTGTCCAGCCGCTTACAGTGGTGGAGAATGCGGGCAACCCAGCCGTCTGCATAACCAAGATGGAAGAAATCCTGCAGCAACTAGCCAAAGGGCAGGAGCGGCTGGAATGGGTGTTGGAGAAACAGCTTCAATCCGCCGAGGCCGACCGGGAGATCATGAAGGCTGCCGTGACCGCGCATGCCCTCGACCCAGTGATATCCACGGTGGCTCCTACAACCGGAACAGTGCCTCACAGTTTGGGAGGCGTCTCTCTCCAGAAGTACATCCCGGGCGAGGACCCGGACGCTTTCTTGCTCAACTTTGAAAGGGTCGCCCGTGCCTGTGGCTGGCCCGTGGCGAAGTGGCCTTTTTTCCTGGCTCCCTTACTGGTGGGGGAGGCCCAGGCGGCCTACCAGGTCGCAAATCCCAAGGGGGATACCTCGTATAAGGACATCAAACTCATAATACTGGACCATTTAGGACTGGATACCGAGGCGTACCGCATACGTTTTCGGAAGGAGAGGGGAGTTCCCGGGGAAACACCCAAGACTTTGTTTGTCAGGTTGAAGATGGCGGCAGACAAATGGTTGACCCCCGCGGTGTGTACAAAAGAGGAGATAATGGACAGAGTCTATTTAGAACAATTCTTAGAGGCACTACCATTCGCCACACAAAGATGGTTGAGACAACATCACAACCTAACCACGGCCCAAGCGGTGGAAATGGCCACCACCTTCACACGGGCTCAACCTCGACCTCCTCCTTCTTGGGAAATAGAGAAACACAGACAGCCGCCTAAACCAGAAAAGAAACCTCTGAGACCCCCGGATCCTGTAAGGCCTAGGCCCTGGAGACCTGAACCGCCCATACAAAGCGGGCCGCAGTGTTTTGAGTGCGGTGCTTGGGGACACATCGCCCGGATGTGTCCCAGGAAGAAAACCGGTGAAGAACCCATGGAGGTGGGATACCTGCCACGAACCGTAATATATTCGGCAGAGATGGGACCAGCCTTCCGAGTGAGTGTTAACATAAATGGGACCCCCATACAAGCCCTGTTGGATTCGGGGTGCCGCCAATCGGGGGTACAATCATTGCATGTGTTACCCGCCCAGATTAAACCCCAGGAACAAGTATTCATAAGGTGTGTTCATGGGGATGTCAGGCCTTATCCCGTAGCGATACTTCCCATACGCCCCCTTGTTGGGCGACCACAAACTGTCAAAGTCGGAGTGTTGCCTACCCTCCCTGAAGACCTCATTATTGGGACAGACAACCCCGCCTTCCTGGAGATGTTTCACGAAAGCCTGAGACCGTCCAAGGGGAACCAATATGACACTCATGTAAAGCCAGCAATGGTGTCCACGGAGCCCTGGATCCTGGACCGAAGCTTCCGTTTCTCCCAGGCCAATGATGCGACCCTACACAACGCCTGGGACAACGCTCAAAGGACCCAAGGACTATCCCCGATACTTTATCCCCGATTCTTCATTAAAAACGACCTCCTCTACAGACAGGGAGCCAAAGACGATCCGGAGCAACTACTCGTCCCGGTGGCCTTCCGTGAGCAGATACTGTTCTACTCCCACGCCCACCTAGTAGCTGGCCACACTGGGGCCGAGAAAACTACACAGAATATCCTTCGTAGTTTCTACTGGCCCGGGATTTATAAAGATACGATGGAATACTGTCAAACATGTGAAACGTGTCAAAAAAAGAACATGACCCGACCTCCGGCGGTGCCGCTCCAACCCCTGCCGATAATCGGAGTCCCCTTCGAAAGAGTAGGCATGGACTTGATTGGGCCCCTTCCCACTACACGGAAAGGACACCAGTACGTGTTAGTGATGGTGGATTACGCCACGCGCTTCCCGGAGGCCTTCGCGTTATCGTCAACAACAACAAGACAGGTGGCAGATAAAATGCTAGAACTGTTTTCAAGGGTGGGTTTTCCCAAGGAGATCCTTACGGATCAAGGAACCCCCTTTGTATCCAAACTGATGAAGGAAGTATGTCTCTTACTCAATATACAACAGATCAGAACCGCGGTCTATCATCCCCAGACAGACGGTCTCGTAGAGAGATACAACAGGACATTGAAGACCACGCTGCGGAAAATGCTGGAGGTGAACGGCAAGGACTGGGACCAAGTTCTACCCCTAGCCTTATATGTGATCAGAGGGCAAAAACAGAGCAGCACAGGCTTCTCGTCCTTTGAACTCCTTTACGGAAGACAACCTCGATCCCTACTCGACATGACGAAGGAGGCTTGGGAGCAAGAAAACCCCGAAGAAACCCTACACACCCTGGAGTATGCCCGAAATCTGAGGTCTAAATTGGGAAAAATGAGAGACCTGGCCTACACCAATCTAGCACAAAGCCAACAGCGACAGAAAACGGGGTATGATAAAGGGAAGCGGTGGAGAAGACTACAAAAAGGAGACTGGGCCCTGGTCTTGCTCCCCTCATCGACACAAAAATTTAAAGCCGAGTGGGGAGGGCCGTATCGGGTCATCGCCACAATAGGAAACACCAGCTATAAACTGCAACTTACAGCTAGAAAAACTCAAGTTTACCACATTAACTTGCTCAAAAAGTGGCTAGGCCCGCCACCTACAGGAGTTCTCATTACCGACCACTCCTCAGGAGAAAGGGACCATACCATCGGGAAGTTAGTGATCAATGAGGAGCTGCTGGCCCAGGAGAGGAAAGATCTGTTGGCAACGCTAGGGCGGCATACACCGATATTTTCAGACCAACCAGGAAAGACCTCCCTAACGGAACATCAGATCAGGACCGTCCCTGGTAAGATCATCAAGATCAAACCGTACCGCATTCCCGAGGCCAGGAGAAAAGACATACAAAAAGAGGTTGATGATATGTTGAAGATGAAGGTCATCCGTCCCTCCGATAGTCAATGGTCCAGCCCGATCGTGATGATCCCCAAACCGGATGGAACCCGCCGGTTCTGCATGGACTTTCGAGCCCTTAATGATATATCCACCTTTGATGCCTACCCAATACCCCGCATTGACGAACTGATTGAAAAACTCGGTGAAGCCAGATATATAAGTACAATAGACCTTACGAAAGGATACTGGCAGGTGCCTTTGAGGGAGGAGGATCGTCATAAAACGGCTTTCTCAACGGACTCAGGTCATTTCGAATTTACGGTACTACCATTCGGGCTGCACGGGGCGCCCGCGACCTTTCAGAGGCTCATGAACAACGTGTTGAACCCTCATAAAGAATACACGTCGGCATATTTAGACGACATTGTGGTGTTCAGTAAGGACTGGAACACCCACCTGACCCATCTGGACAAAGTGTTCGAAACCCTGCACAAAGCAGGATTAACCATCAACGCCAAGAAAACGCGGTTGGCATTCCAGAGGGTCAAGTATCTGGGGTACGTACTGGGACATGGGTTGATCGAACCCCAAATTGAGAAGATCCGAGCCATCTCAGAAACGCCGTTTCCCAGGACCAAGAAGGAGATGCGTGCGTTTCTCGGTCTGATCGGTTATTACCGACGCTTCATCCCGCAGTTCGCACAACTAGCAGCCCCCTTAACGGATACCCTACAATCCCAGGTTAAGCCGGCGGTTCTAGCGACCCCCTCGAGAGACATGCTGGGGGCCTTTGATACCCTAAAAAAACGGATTACATCCTCACCCATACTGACGTCTCCTGACTTCAACCGACCCTTTGCTCTACATACCGACGCCTCGGACTACGGCATAGGGGCGGTCCTATCCCAACCAGGAGAGGATGGAGTGGACCATCCTGTGGTTTATGTGAGCCGCAAACTATTCCCAAGAGAATTGAAGTACCCAACTGTGGAAAAAGAGTGCTTGGCAATCCGGTGGGCTGTGGGGAAGTTGTCTTATTACCTTGAGGGGCGTCCCTTCACACTGTACACGGACCATGCCCCCCTCTTGTGGATGGCCCGGAACAAATCAAACAATCCCCGGGTGTTGCGGTGGTTTTTGTCATTGCAGCCTTTTGCCTTTCGGGTTTGCCACAAGAAAGGGGTGGATAACACTGGGGCGGACTACCTATCCCGTAATCCCCTTCCCGAACGGAAGAGTCCAGGGGGGGAGGTGTGTAGCGTGGTGAGGGAGCCCCAGGCACAGGTATGCGATGAGGGACTCGTAACTTGTGACCCCCCCCTCTTTTCTCACCAGGAGTCGGACGCACCTACGTGGCACAGAGTGGAAGAGCCCTTCGGTGGAGACGAAGCGGAATGGGAACAAGGTCCCTTTAACTGGCCAGGTATGACTGATGAAGAGGAGGAGCCTAGGGCGGACTTAAAAGGCTCACAGATCCAGGACCAGGTGTGTCTATACACCGGAGGAGCGGTCAGAGTGGATTGGAGAGGCGGAGAGGCGTGGAGCAGCGGTGGAAGAAGGAGCGGTAAAGCGGAGGCAACGACGGAGCGAGAGGAAGCAGGAGCAGGTGGAGAAGAGGAGCGGAGATCGACGGAGTCGACAGTCCCAGTACGAGGACCAGCGTCAGCCAAGGACAGAGAAGGAGAGCACTCGAGCGGAGGGCGCGAGAAGCAAACAGCGTCCGGACCAGAGGATTCGACAGCCGGGAGCGCCCTCCGGAGAGAGCCAACAACGGACGGATCGAGACGCCGGTGGTTCCCCGGACAACCAGCAAGATCATCAGAGCCAGGAGGCCAACGACAACACTCTTCGCCCAGCCACTCCCCCGGAGGGGCGTGGCTATCAGAGGTGCGTAACAAAGTTGCGGGGTGGGTGTGGAGTAAGCCCTGAGAAAGCTCCGATACCTTTTGATAAGTTCCCTTGAGCACTACCCTCACCGTCACATTTATTAAAGCGCACAGAGTGTTCCTCCACCCCCCCTTCCCTGATAACGAGTGTCATCAAAACACCTGTTCTGATACTTTCCTCTGTCTTTGCTTCTCTCCTTCGGTGGAGTCTGGGACACAACGGAGACCGACAGAAGAGAACGCAGAGGGACCCAGCTTAGGCGGGAAGAAGGTGCAAAGGGAAAGAGCCGGCGTGAAAGAAGTTGATCACCTCGACGTACCTCCACCCGTCTTACGTGCACAGACCGACTGTATCAGTCAATAAAACCCTCTTTGAAGCCTACACGGACTCGTCTCCTTCCTATTCCTGTCCAGCCGCTTACAATAACCCAAATAGTTACTGTATATAAAAAATTATAAGCCAAACACACATTCAGGTGGAAAACTTAAACAAGCCTTATAAATTATTAACCAAGGGATACCCTTACTCTCTCTTTCCAACAATATATAGGATTCCAAATTTTTAATCCCAATTTTCTAGTTCTTTTACCCTTCCTTGCGTATATACCTTTTTCAAGGTTAAATATCCCCAATAACAAAGCAATCCATTGTTGTGTTGTAGGGGGAGTAGGGTCCCGCCATGCTCTAGCGATTAATAGTCTGTACACTGCCATCGCTAGGAATATAAATTCAGTATTATCGTCCCTATTTCCCCTAACCCCTAGCATGATAACCATTGGTGTTAAAATCTCATTTACACCCAGAGTATGCCTCATAAAATCTTCAATCCCCTTTCGTAAATTCTCTAATTGGGGACAAAGTGCAAAAATATGGATACTGTCTGCTCCTGGAGCATTGCAACAAAAACAAGTTGTCCCTGTGGTCGCCCCCCACTGTGCAATGCGGTCTGGCGTGTGATAGAGTTGAAATACAGTTTTAAAGTGCTGCAATTGAAGAGGAGCAGAACACAGCACAGAACATCCTAACTCGAGTGAATCCAGAAAAAGTTGACTCTGTACGCCTAGTTTCCCTGCCCATTTATCTCCAAATTTCTCAGCATCGTCTTTTTTTAAGCCTGCTAGACTAGCATAAAAGAATCGTATAGAACACTCTCCCCCCTGAGCTAGGGATTCCATAAGGTTACTCTTCCGAAATCCACATTCTCCCCCCTTTTTCTTACCCAGGAAACTCCTGATTTGCAGATACTTAAAAAAACTATTTCTTGAAATGCCATATTTTCCCATCAAGTCTGAAAATTGTAATATATTCCCATCCATTCCCATCAAATCCCCTATTCTTTTTAAGCCTTGCATATCCCATTCCGCCATTATAGAATCCGAAAATATCAAGGGGGGTAGTGTTCTATTCCTATACAATCTAGTATACCTATTGTATCTTCCTAGTCCGCATTTCTTTGCTACTGCTATCCAAATGTTATATGCAGCTTTAACTGTTTTAAATCGTGTATGCTTATAGTAAAGGAAATCAGCGTGATTTAGGAAAGCGTTTGCGGCATCTGCCCCCATTACAATAGAATATACCATTGTCGAGCAAGATCTAACATTCAACTCTAAATTATCTGCCCCCAGCAAACCCTGGGCGTATTGTAGTACAGATGCCCAATAATATAGCCTGAAGTCTGGGACCCCCCACCCTCCTCTAACCCTTGGTAGCGTCATAAACTTATAGGCCCTTCTCGTTTTCCCATAAGACCATATAAATTTATTAAGTATTGATTCTAGTTTACTAAACCAGATTGATTAAAAAAAAAGAGGAATAGTGCGAAAGAAATAAAGGAATTTAGGGAGAATAATCATTTTTATCACATTTGTTCGTCCTACTAGCGTAAGTTTAAGCTTATCAATTCTGGCCAAGTCTGCACTTACATCTTTAATTAAAGGAGAAATATTCCGTCCTACCACTGTGTCCAAATTGGGTGATATCTCAACTCCTAAATACGTTGCTGCGGGAACCACTCGAATATCATTATATAGAACCCTTGCGTTTTTAATGATTTGTGTTTTTGCGCTGTTTAATTTATACCCGGATATTCTTCCAAATTTACTAGCCTCCAACTCGACCTCCTCCATTGCTTTGGCTGGGTCTGGGGTGATTATGGCAACGTCATCTGCATATGCTAGTACATTAACCTCCACTCCATTCGATATAAGTGGTGGGATATTCGGGTTAGATTTTAAATAACGCAAATATGGATCCATATATAATGCGAAAAGGAGGGGAGAGCTAGGACAACCTTGCCTAGTGCCTCTTTTAATTTGTACAGGTGCCGTTAAGTCTCGATTTATTTTAATTCTGGCTGTAGGTGCCTTGTATAGAACCTGAATTGCCCTTATAAATTTATCGCCAAAACCATATACTTTCATTATTTCCCATAAGTATGACCAAGCAACCCTGTCAAAAGCCTTCTCGGCGTCGAGGAACATGGCTGCCAGCGGACCACCAATAACCTCCATAGCATCAAAGCAAGTGATTACTGTTCGAACATGTGTAGTGGTACCTTTTCCTGGAATAAATCCATGTTGCTCTGGTGCGACTAGTTTTTCAATGACGGTAGACAGCCTTGTTGCCAGAATTTTAGAATATAATTTCACATCCGCATTCATAAGGGCAATTGGTCTATACGACCCTGGGGCTGTAGGAGGCTTGCCCTTTTTAAGAATGACAATGATCTCAGTACCCCCCCATGAATCTGGGACTGAGACTTCCCTCTGTGCTTGTAAAAGAGTATCTAAAAGCTCTGCACTTATAGAAGAAAAAAATGTTTTATAAAATTCAATTGGAATGAGATCTGGTCCTGCGGCTTTAGATGATGGGAGTTCCAATAGTGCTGATGCTACTTCCTCTAATGTTATATCGGTGGCATACAAGGAGTTTGGAGCCAAGGAGAGGAACAGGATGAGAGAGAGAGAATCAGAGTCAAGATATAGATTTGGCAGAGTAAAGGTGAAATGAGTGAGATATGGTAGATTGGAGAGACTTTGTGGAAGAGAGAAGAGTAGGACGTGGATTGAAGAGAGGAGACAGAATGAGGGATAAGTGGAGCAGAGCTGAAATAGAGAAAGAAAAGTGGGAGGAGATAAAAGTGGCATGGAGATAGCAACTAGAGAGGACTTATAGGTAGAATGATTAGGGCACAAGATGCAATGGCACCCATGCCCAGGGGTGCAAGGAGCCTTCTGCGCCCCAGAAATGAGTGCCTTTTTAATACCAACCCAGAGGTGTGTGTGTGTGTGTGTGGGAGTTCCTTTTTTACTTGTTTGCATTAGAGCCCATCTCACCCCTACTATGCCACAGATTACTGTGGCTAGCACACAGCACATGTTTGCATATTGAGTTGTTGCTTATGTTCAGTGCACACAGCCTTATCTGCAGTGCATGAAGCACCTTTATTGCTGCACATAGAGAAAAAAATTATAGGGGCATTGGTTGTAATTATTGCAGCTCCTACAGGTTAGATCAATTCAGAACCAGGATATAAACACTTATTTATGTTTACACACAGTTGAAATGGTATTGGATCATGTTTTTGTTGCATGTGATGTATTGTGAAATGTGCTGTGGTTTTAGATTTTTCTAAAACATATCTATTGATTGTTTTCGAATGTGCGTCCAACATCCATGTATGATTTTGATATACAAAAATGATCTGTTGATTCTTTTCAGAATATAATAGGAATTAAACGGTGGGCACTGTAATTAAATTGTGCATACAATTATTCAAAAATCACAGGTCGTCGTAAATGATTATCAGCAGCTGTATTGTTTCTTTAATGCATATTCTATAAGTGGCATTTCTTAGAGAGTTATGCGAAAACCACCTCAAGCACTGGAAAGGGTTTGGCATGGCAAACACATGGATAGGAAACATCATGAGGCTGCTCCACTGCAATCCACTATTGCAGCCCGAGCAGGGTCAATCGCTTCCCCATGTTAACCTATGGGAAGAGCGAGCCTCATAGGTAGTAAAACACAAATGCGGTTTTGGCTGGGGAAATCGGCGCACACGTAAAGTAAGGTTCTCAATGTTTCAATGTCCATACACTTTGGTGGGTGCTCAGGAGGAGGGAGAGCCGCCAAACCTTCGTCAATTTGGAAAAGAGAACTTCTCCTTAATGTTTCATAAGAATCTCCGATCACTCATTGAGTCAAAAAGATAAATTTGAATTGTTGTAATGTCCACTGTCTTTTATTCAAACATCCAGGCTTTCTTTTCACATTGCCATTCATCAGTAACGCTCTTTGTCATATATAGAGCTCCTTGCCATTAATACAACTCCTAGTCTTGCCAACATGTGTTTCGTCGGTTTGAGTTACAACAAGACTTCATCAGGGCATTGCAGTGGTCTCTATTATCCTTTATTACTGTAAGGAGTAGTGCTTCCTATAAATTACCAGATGTCAAAATATCTAGCATAAGAACATTGAGGAGTTTGTAATGATTAGTCAGTGCTTCTGCAAATTGGTGGGTAGAGTCGTTCCAGCCGTGTAATTGGTCCGTGGCGCTCAGGTAGTAAAATACACACAGGCATTCCTCATACCTGGGCAAACGTGTGTTAGTGCGCACACTGACCCGCGATGGCAGGTTGGACGCGTAATTCCCAGCACCAGGGGTGCAAGTGCGCCTGCACAAGTCTGCAACGGCAGACTGAACGCAAGTTTAATACAGAGTCAAAGTGCAGGCACAGGCCTGCGGTGGCAGGCTGCACACACAATCACAGGCCCCATAGGTGTGGGTGCGCACACACAGCGGCCTGTAATGGCAGACTGCTCGTGAGTTTAATCATCATAGATGCCAGAGCGCACACACCGGTCTGCGATGGCAAACCTGCCCATGTTTCTGAACATCGAGTCAGTGCCACTTCCCAACACGGGTAGGAAGAGAACTGGCACTTTCGCACTGCAATGACAGTGGAAAAGTGCCTGGAGGCACGTAAGAGAATCTGCAAAACCAAAGTGGATAAAGAAAAACGTTTATGGAAACGCTACCTGACGAGTGTCAGGTACAACTCAGACTTTATGATAGTCGGTTTGTTTAATTTATACTTGGGCACTTTCCCCATGCCTTTCACACCAAGCAGCCTCAATGTAGGACTGCTCGTAGATTTATGTTTAGCCTCTTCCTTGAGCAGATTTATGCAAGATCTTTGCTGAATTATATTTTGGTTCTCACTAATTCCCTTATGTTATTACATCTATCAATTGGCTCTAATTGTATGTATAATTATCGGTGCTTATTTGAATCTGACTAATTACTTTCTGCCTTCTGTCGTGATTCTAAATTGTGAATAAACATTTATGGCTTTGAATTGGAATTTTTACCTGCCAAAGTTTTATTTGCTGAAAAGTCCATGTCCTTTGGGACTCACAGGGCACCGATCTTGTGGATAAAAGTCCACCCGTCAACCCCACTCTGAACTTTCCCTTCCCTCGTGTCTGCCTGCCGCCCCCGAGACTCTCAATTACAGAATTACAGCCAGGCAGGGCGGCGTGGACTGTAGGGGTTGATCACCCTCCCCACCCCCCTCCACACAACCCCTGCCGCCTGGTCTGACTCAGGGGCCGTGATTCTGACGCAGGCCTCGGGCTGCGGACTACCAGCGGTTCCCACACGTCGGCCTATTCATCCCAGTAAAGCCTCAATGGGCAGAAGCTGACAAGATAGGAGAAATTGGCCATACTATTTTTACTGGAGGGTTTAGCACTTGTATATGAGTTATGGGTGTGTTGTTAATTTGAGGAAAAAACGCCTACGAATTGTTATAAGGTAACCTCAGAAATTAAACAAAAGTAGAAGCCTCTTGAAATCGGGGCTCAATTCTCGCTCCTCAAGGAACACAGCAACAGGTTTACATTACCTCATCTCTCCGCCCAGCGGATTTCGGGTGGTTCTCCCATGGACTCATTTTACGACAGTGTGTAATTATGAATGTAGAGCTGCGCAATGCTACTAACAGGTAGGCCGATATTCTTGTTTTTGTTTTGTTAAAAAAGAAGGCTCCCTTCATTGTCATTATCGGTCCGTGACATCACAGTCAGACAACTTGTAGTACTGTCAGTACTACAAGTTGTCTGGCTGTGACGTCACGGAAAATAGCCACACATTCTCTTACCTGCTCTGTTCAAACTCTGTGCCACAGCCGGATCTGATATACAGCTGAAGGGGTCAACCTGACGTCACTGCGAGGGCCAGGTTCATGTTTGGGTGGGCCAAGCTCATGCTTGGGTGGGCCTGGCCCACCCGGCCCACCCTCTAGAACCGGGCCTGAGTACTGAGCTGAAGCTTCCCTTCTCTGACATCACACACTGGCTTAGACACGAAAATACACCCCTGGAATGTTCTCTTTAGAAACAAGACAGCTTGAGAGCCATGACTTAGGCTTATGGAAGAAGAGGGGACAGGCAACACAAAAGGCAACCTGGTCTGTTAAATAAGTATTCTCCAACAAGGCTGAACTGACAACCACTTTTCGATTTATAAATGTATATAATATATCTTCTTACTCGGTATTTATATGGTTGGGGCATATTAACAAGGGATTTATCTCTGCTTTTTTGGCTTTAAAAGCCAAGAAAGCGGAGATAAAATTATCTCCCTATCAGCAACAGGGTGCTAACACGCAAATTCGCATGTTAGCACCCTTTTTCTCTACGCTTCCCATTGCATCTCTAATGAGATGCAAAGGGGGCGTTCCAGAGAAAAATAATAGGAGAAATGTTGTTAAGCAGCATTTCTCCTATTATCAAGGATATCGCTAACCCTGTTAGTGATAAAAAGAAGCAGCGCTAACCACGGTTAGCGCTGCTATTTTTTACACCTGGTATTTTCCTGACTTAGCCATGATATCCTATGGAAGGTGGATATCATGGCTAAGTTTATGAGCCCCTATCATCAAGCTAACGCCAAACTTCGAGAGATTATCATTGGTTTTCCAGCGATAATCTCTCATTTGGCAGTTAGCGTGAGGATTTTTATCACTTCTGAGATAAAGGTTGCTAATAGCAAGTTATCGCAGCAATAATTTCCGGCGATGCTTAGCAATAAAAAAATCGCTGCACAGCCTAGTTAGCGATAAATATCGCTACTCGTTGGTAATATGCCCCATTTTTTTTTTTACAAAAATGTCTTTTTTGAAACAATTGTTCTAATGTGCTTTTAAAATTGCATGTAAGTTACATTGCAGATGGTTTTAAGTAACTGTGCAATAAAAAAAAAATACAAAATACACACGAGAGCCATGACTGGCCCTGCTCTGCACATTTTGGAAAATGTGAACACTAGTGCATGGAAATGCACCTTTGCGCGTTTTTCAACTAAATGCCCGAACCCCATAAGCAGACAATGCGTGACGTTCAGCACTGGACAGTTCCACACAGTACGGTTACACTGAGGGCTCCATACACGTTCTTTACTGGCTAGTTGTTTATTTTACCTTATGCTCAAAAGTAGTCGACATTAACCCTCTACCTTTTCTTTAAATATTTTCCCGAAAGAAATGCTATAGTGACAGAGGAACAAATCTAATCTTGTTGATGTGCCCAGTTGCTGGTCACAAATATTGAACAGAACAGAAATAGACCTGTGTGTACATCACTGAAGGAATGCACCTGTGAGAGTGTGCTCTTGGGAGTGTGTGTGTTTCTTGCACTTCACAGTAAGACGACTGCAACAGAAATATGCGTTGGAGGATAAAAACCCGCATTAACGAGATGACAGATGCGTACCTCCAATTCTTGCCTTTCGGCACTGCTAGGAAGGTCCCACCACCTCTCCCATTTAATCAGACCCTCCAGGATATCGCGATTTCGCAATTTCGCGATTTGCCGCGAAATCGGCACTTTTTAAAAAATGCCGCGATTTTTACAAAAATGCCAGCGAAATCAGCATTTTTTATAGCAATCGCGGCATTTTTCGCTATATCCTGGGGGGTCTGCTTTATGTGGCTAGCAGCCAAGATACTCAGCAGCATTGGAGAGGCACAGCGGGGTGGCAACCCTTGATGACCTGTTAAGAGGTGCTTGAAGGTGACTGAGAGGAGGGGGGGGGGGCAGCCCTGACACCTCCAGCCCTTGCTGACCTGTTAAGAGGCGCTGCGAAGGTGACTGAGAGGGAGGGGCTGCCGGTTCAGGAGCAGCGACATCCATTCACATGCAAACAGCCCTGAATGCATCATGTCTCTGCTATTTGGAGGGGGCTCGCACATTCCATTTCTACCCAGGGCCCCAAACATCCGAGACTCGGCCAGATTACACCCCTGATTACACCGAGGCAGCACGTGGTTCTCTTCACAGAGCTTAATTACTGTCACTAAATTGTAAGCAAACCTCGGTTCTTCAACATGCAGTCTATAATGTAAGAAAATACAGAAATGGCACAATCGCACCCACACTGATTAACAAAGTATGGTGGACAATCAGTTCAATCAGTTCTCTAAGAGTATCTCCTGTAAGTACTGTACATCACAGTGGGGGATGGCATTTTGGACAGAGAGCCTGTCTTCTCGTTGTCTTGTGCAGGAGAGGAGCCCAAGATGATACTAGAATACTGCATGCCCACCCCTGTGTTCCCTCTCCTGTGATGGCTCCTGCCCTCCCCTCAGTGATGGCACCTGTCCCCCCATGTGGTGGCTCCAGTCCACCCCCGCCTGTGATGGCTCTTGTCCCCCCCTGTGGTGGATCCTGTCTCCGCCCCGGGTGGCTTCTGTCCCAGTCCTGGAACGGCCCCTGCAGCGAGGGTGAAGTTCTTGATGGGCCTCTTCTCAAAAGGGCTCAGCTCAAGATTAATATGGAAAGGTCGGTGAGTAAGTAAGTGAATGGATGGGTGAATGGCTGGATGAATTAGTGAAAGGGTGAATGGATGAATGAAAGATTGAATAAATGGATAATGAGAGAGGATGGATGGATTGATGAGAGGGGACGGATGGAGAGAAAATGTAAATAGCTGGATGTATGGGTGGAAGGGTAGCTGGATGATGGATGAGGCGAAATATGGATGAGGGGAAGGATGATGGATGAGGAGAAGGATGGATGGATGGAGGGGAAGGATGGATGGTTGATGAGGGGGTGGGTGAAAGGATGGATGATGAGGGGAAGGGTGGATTGATGGATGAAGAGGAGAAGGGTGGATGGATGGATGATAAGGGGGTGGGTGAAAGGATGGATGATGAGGGAATGGATGGATGATGAGGGGGTGGGTGAAAGGATGGATGGATCGATGAATGATGAGGGGAAGGATGGATGGATGGTGAGGGGAAGGATGGATGGATGAAGAGTGGGTGGGTAGAAGGATGGATGGATGATGAGGGAAAAGGATGGATAGATGATGAGGGAAAAGGATGGATGGGTGATAAGGGGAAGGATGGATGATGAGGGGAAGGACAGATGGATGGATGGATGATGGGTGGGTGAAAGGATGGATGGATGGAAGGAAGGATGGCTAAGTGAAAGGGTCGATGGAGAGAGAAAGGGAGGATGGATGGATGACTAAAATAGTGGATGGGTGGAAGGATTAGTAAGTGAAAGGATGGCTGGATTGGTGAAAGGGTAAATGGCTGAATGGATGAGTGAATGGATGGATGGGATGAGGAGTGGATGGATAAGTGTACAGATGGATAGGGTAAAAGGGTGGATGGATAATGGAGATGAGTGAAAGGATGGATGAGGGGATGGATGAAGGGATGGATGAGTGAAATGATAGATGGAAGGATACATGATGGATAGGTTTGCAAACGGTTGAATATGTTTGGAAATGGCTGGGCTTCCTTATATACTATTGCGCGACCTCTGATGTGTTAAAACGTACCTATTGTCCTGAAGTTTTGTCCTGAATTTTGACCTCCTGTCCTGAATTTGTGTCCTGAATTTTGACCCTTTGTCCTGAATTTGTACACTCACCATCCTGAATTTGCACCAATGCCAGTTGGTCACCCTATTCGCGGGCTTGGAGACGGAGCGCCGTGCAGAGATGTCTGTCCCTCAAGATAAACAGACAGAACCACTCAGCCGAGAGAGCTGAGGCGCACACGGGACGGGGTATCTGCAGAGGCGCGCTGGACAAGGGATGAAGTCAGAGGGTTGAGCTCACCTATTGCAGACCATTTCCCCCTGGGAGTGAGCCATGGAAAAAATCCTAGAGGCGAGAAATTTAACACGGGCGTCAAGTGGCCCCATGTCATGGGTGTCAGCTTCAACCAGTCCCCGCTTTTAAATCGGAGACGATTTGCAGGCTGACATTTTGCAACGAAACGACAAGTACCAACATGCAGTTCGCTACTGTTTAACAAGTGACCACTTGGCGGTTTTGACTGCTCTTTCTCTAGTGTTTAGATCTGTCGAACGGGCATCCGGTGGGATATCAGGTCGTGTTCAAAATACACTGTAAAGGGGCGATAGGTATAGCCATCATTAGTGCAGCAGGTACAGTGGCACCAAGCTCTAAGGCTATTGCAAGACACAAACTGACCTGCAATGGTACGCCTCTTCTGGCGCAGGGCTTTGCAACGTGACGCATCTGGGAGATGCGTCACGTTGTAAATACCCCGCACCATGGTGCATCTTTTGCGCCGCTGCTGCGTCACAAAAGTGACGCAACGGCGGCGTAAAAGCAGCGCAAGGGGCTTGTAAATCTGCCCCAAAGTGTCTACATTGTAAAGAAACCAAATATACATAGCTTCATGTTGTTAAATAACTAAAAAAACTAAGATATCTGTGTTTGTTGTAGGAAAAATGGCCACATAAAATGCCGCAAAATTGCCGCTAAATTTCCATATTTGTGCCACTAAATTTCCATTTTTGTGCCGCTAAATTTGCGAATCCATGCCGCTATATCCTGGGGGGTCTGTTTAATGCTCATGACACTGTGGCTGGTAACAGATGCCAGGGGCACTGGCGTAAGACAGAATCATATCACTTTAGTGGGCGGCTCTTTCCCACACTCTGATCCTTTGTGTCCGGGCCCCAGATGTCCCTCGCCCCCTCCATGTAATGTGCCACACTTCTATTGTCCCCGCTGGTCTCTGATTGGCTGCTGAGTGTGGGAACCTCTCTCAAGCCCCAGACCCACACATTGCCCTCCAGGCGGAGGGGGATAAATAGGGCAGGATGGAGCGAGCTCTTCAGATACCGATCACTGTGGGTTCAGGGCAGAGACCCCGCTCTTCACCCCACACTGGGCAAGATGGCGCCTTTCAGCACCGAGAGGAAATATGAAGAGGAGCGCGAGGAGAGAGACATTAGAAAGGTAAGACTGAAAACATTTATGTTCAAGATACAAAGGGCCATATTACCAAGAAAGGGCGCTACACGAGAACCAGGGCTTCTATTGGATTTCGCAAGGGCCTATTATCAAGTCCATTATCGCCGCTTTAGCAGCAGTTTCCTGCCGATAAAAACGGCGATAATGTAGCGCCCTTTCTTGATAATATGGCCCATAATTCGTTTTTTGTTATTAAAAATACATTGAGTTTTAAATGAACGTTTTATAGTAGATCAAACAGTGGCTGTTTATTCGTCTTTACTGTTAGTCTGGCTTCTAAGTTAGTGTTACATTTCACTGTTAGAACTACAGACTCTGTTGCTGCCTTTTAATGTCGGAGAAAAACAAATACACATTTTGTCTCTGCAGCTAAGGACGCCAGTGGTTTTATCCTATTACGTTATTAGATCTCTAATACTAACAAACTAAAGTGCAATATATAAATATAGGCTCCATAATTGCATTTAAATGATGTTAGACAACTTTCTATGCTTGTTTCAATAAAACAACAAATCCATATTTATTTCTGCAGCTGAGGAAGCCATTGGTGGAGAAGCTGAGGAGAGATCGCATCAACAGCAGCATTGAGCAGCTGAGGATGTTACTGCAGAGAGAGTTTGAGGAACATGAACTTCCGCCCAAAGCAGAGAAAGCGGATATCCTGGAAATGGCCGTGACGTATCTGGCCCAGCGCGTGCAGACCCCGGCACCAGGTGAGAGCTCGTGACGTCAGTTTTCTGGCTTTTTATGTGGTGAAGTGTGAAGTTTGGATAAGGACAAGCGCAGGTGGTGAAGGTGGTGGGGAACAAGAGTGGGTGAAGTTGGTTTTAGTTACTAAACTAGCAAAACATTCAAACTATGGATTCATGTTTGCGCGTACTGGTCTGTAAGATGGTTTTGTGGGGCTTAGTTCAAAAACTATGTGGTGTAAACTCTGCTTTTCATCCAAGGAGCGCCTGGTTTAGGATATATTGTAGCACTTTTGTCTTCAAGTCTCGCAATGCGCACTGACTGCTATGATTGTTCTGCATTGTCACTTCCTGCTGTGAGACTGTACAAACATTAACCCCTCGTCTCTCCCTGCAGCCGCGGCCTCCGGTGAAGGTTACTCCAGGTGCCTCCAGGACTCTCTGCACTTCCTCTCCCTCCACGGAGCCCCCGCAGAGACCCGGTTGAAGCTGCTGCGGGCCCTCCATAGACCAGCGGCTGCAGCAGAGGCGGTGTGTCCTTCTCGGCCCCCGTCCTGTCCCAGCAGCACTAAAGAGCCCGCCCAGGGCAGCCCCAGAATCCCGTGGAGACCCTGGTAATGCGGGGGCTGCGGCCTGGACTTTTCTTCGGACTTCTTTCGCGGCCTCGGTCCTCTCTGAGGGAGAATATTCATTCTCGTGTCTGGAGCGCGCCCTGCTGTGCAGGGGAGTTTACTGCACTCCAAGGAGCGGAGTGAAGAGTGACTGTATATCTTCATAGGATGGGCAGTGAGCGAATATTTCATCCACAAAGGTTGGACAATGTTGAATATTATATCATCGCAGACTCTACAGTATTTTAATATTATATTCTTTTAGGATGGAAAACGTGTATGATAATTATATATCATCATTGGAGGTACAGCGAATGAACATTATATCCTCACAGGATGGACAGTGTGTGAATATTATTTCTTCTTACGATCATTAGTGTATGAATATTATGTCCTTGTAGGACGGAGAGTGTGAATATTACAAGCTCGTAGAATAGACAGTGAGTGAATATAATACTCTCTCAGGAGGAACAGTGTATGAATACTATATCCTTGTAGGATGAACAGTGTGTGAAAATCACACCCACGTGGGATGGATAGTGTGTGAATAATATAAACACGTAGGATGGCTAATGTGTGAATATACATCCTGATAGGATGAAATGAGTGCATTTTATGTAATAAGTCACAGGATGGCCAACGAGTGAATTTTCAATCCCCACAGGATGGGCAGTGCCTGCCTATTAAATCCTTCTGTTAAGGACAGTGTATGCTTTTTATATTCTCTTAGGATGACCAGTGTGTGAATATTATATACTCGAATGGTGAGTACAATATCCACAGATGATGGCAATGTGTGAATATTTTATCCACATATGATGGACGGTGTGAATATTACATCCATGTTGGGTGGACAGTGTGAATATTACATACATGTTGGGTGGACAGTGTGAATATTACATCCATATTAGGTGGACAGTGTGAATTTTTCATCCACGTTGGGTGGACTGTGTGATCCTTACATCCATATTGGGTGGACTGTGTGAATATTACATCCTTATTGGGTGGACTGTGTGAATATTACATCCATCTTGGGTGGACTGTGTGAATATTACATCCATATTGGGTGGACAGTGTGAATATTACATCCATCTTGGCTGGACTGTGTGAATATTACATCCATATTGGGTGGACTGTGTGAATATTACATCCATTTTGGGTGGACAGAGTGAATATTACATCCATGTTGGGTGGACAGTGTAAATATTAAATCCATATTAGGTGGACAGTGTGAATTTTTCATCCACGTTGGGTGGACTGTGTGATCCTTACATCCATATTGGGTGGACCGTGTGAATATTACATCCTTATTGGGTGGACTGTGTGAATATTACATCCATCTTGGGTGGACTGTGTGAACATTACATCCATTTTGGGTGGACAGAGTGAATATTACATCCATGTTGGGTGGACTGTGTGAATATTACATCTATATTGGGTGGACAGTGTGAATATTGCATCCATGTTGGGTGGACAGAGTGAATATTACATCCATGTTGGGTGTACTGTGTGAATATTACATCCATTTTGGGTGGACAGTGTGAATATTACATCCATGTTGGGTGGGCAGAGTGAATATTACATCCATGTTGGGTGGACAGAGTGAATATTATAGCATCCTACGATGGGCCATGAGTGACTGTTATATCTCTCAGGATTAACAGTGTATGCATATTATATCCTTATAGGACTGACAGTGTGTGAATATCATACCCTCCTTTGATTTACATCGTATTGCCTTCTGTGAAGGGAAAGTGTTTTTCTGTACTTGTTGAAGATATGTGAATAATCTCTGAACAATGTATGTTGCAATGTACGCATGCATTCTGCATTCTACAAAGTGAGACATTCATTGTACTTTAAATGTCACTGTTGATATGTAGTGGTTTTACAAAGCTGAATGTATCATGAAACTTCTACTCCTTCTGTGAAGGTAAGGGGTGTATCTGTACTTTTGGAGATATGTGAACTATCTCTGGAAACGTATGTGACAATGTGCACATTTATTCTGTATTCTCCAAAGTGCAACATTCATTGTTGGTGAATGAAAAGGAGTAACAGTTATCACTAGTGCTGAGGCTTCATTTTAGAAGCCATCTTTGCTCTATTTGTGTAGGTTACACAATGTTGTGTTCTCTTTTATAAAGAGTTTCAATGTAGTGAACTCCCTGCCGTGGATTTGTAACTCAGTGACTGAGTATGTACTACTTCCGGGTGTTCTACAATATTTGTAGGGCTGCGATTATCAGCAGAAACTCATTCAGTTCAGAATGAAACCCAAGATTTTGCTCCTGTGATGAGCACATTCACTGTATCAGACGTAAGAATGTCCTGTGCTTATCCATCTGTCTCAGCTGTGACCTGTCCTGTGAATCTTCACTGTGTCCTTAAGAAGGAAATTGTTGCAATCTGTTGGAATGTGAACCTGTTGAAAGACAAAGTTCAATAAAGAGACTTTCAATAGTAACTGCTTTTCTTGATGTTTCATTTCCATGATTAGATGTTATACTAAGTGACAGTCATTGTGAGTTGGTGGTGTTAATATCCCATATATAATAAAATAAAGCGCTGCTGTGTTGCAGACCCATGCAACTAAAAGTACACATCACAGGCCTGAACACAGTACACTGCTGTGACTATTCACAATCTGCACTGTATGCAATTGGGTGGGTTGGGAGCAGTGGCGTTGCGAACCCCCGCTTTCTCAGCTTAAGCAGTGGGGGGTGTTCACACAATTATTTATGAGCCTTGTCTGTCTGTACTTCTGCAGACAGAAGCTCTTAAAACACAGTGTAAAGGAAACTGAAACCGAGGTCGGGATTGAAATCCAATCAGATATAAAGAGGCCCAAAAGATGAAATGATGAGGGAAAGAGAGGAAGGGAGTTTGCAGAGGCGTAGCTTTCATATGTTCAGCAGTTGCTGTGCAATCGAAGCCAAGAGCTAAACAGCTTCACTAAACATTTTTTCCATGCCCCAAGGCCCACAGTACACTGCCTATGCTACTCAGACTGTGAGAGAGCTGGAAGGAAGAGTTAAATGAATGGCATATGAAAAGTGGATAGAAACTGACATGAAGGATGGCCAATGCACATGAAAAGATGCCTGCAAGGATGAAAGGACTAATGTTAGTTGAAAACTATATTTACATGGGTGGGGGAAAGTTTGACTGGAATGATGAAAGACTTGATCAATGAGTTCATGGACAAATGGAAGTCTGGATGGATGGGTGAATTGATAAACGGAGGGTGAAATGATGGATGGGTGAAAAATAATGGATGAATGACTGGAAGTGGGAGTGCAAGGAAACAAGGATTGATGGAAGAATGTAATGATGAGAGAATGGATAAACCGAAGGGTAAATGAAGGATCAAATGGTGAAAGGATGGTTAAATCGAAACATGAATAGGTGATGGATACATGAAAGTCTTAAAGGATGGAGAGATAGTTGGATGGATAGACGGTGGGATGAAGGGAGTTCATCTGGGCTGAACACAGGTCTATTCACAAAGATACAACCATACTTGTAAATGTTTAATGTATACATCTACTACTGCACACAGGTGTAAATCTCAATTTTTGCTATTTTATTCACTAGTTATAAACATAGATTTACACTTAACTAGCGACTTACATGTCCCCACCATCATTTAAACCTTCTAAGAACATGATTTAGTTATGTGAAGTTACTATTAGTAACTATTCCCACATAGGTTGACCACTCATCTGCTAGGGCAGAGATCTCCCCATGGGGAAGCATAAGTTAAATTATTAACATTTGTTAATATGTGAAAATATTACAAATCTTTCAATATAAATTATACATGTAAAATAAATTAAAATATGTACTACAAACCAAGAAATAACAACATAAAAAGTTACAGCGCATTAACTCATTAAATTAAATGTGTAATACATACATAATAAAAACAATATGTTTATTTAATTTGGAATTACATTTAAAAAAAGCTAATTGTTGAATTAATTTAAAATATTTTATATTTTTTATTAAAAGTTCAAAATGCTAATTAAATTTTACGTTTAACTTAAGTTTATTGTTAATGTTTGAAAAAATAAAGTAAATATTTAGTAATGATATATATTTTTTAACATTGAACAAAATATAGAAATACATTTTAAAAGTTGAAATATTTTTCTTTATTTACTATTAGTTTTAATGAGGTGTTATTTTGGTCTCAGTCACCATCACTCTCTATAGGAGTTTTTAGCAGTCCATGTGTGGTGTTTGACATACTCCAAGGAGGGGCTGGAGTACGTTTTTTTTAATGTTTAGTCACCTTTAGGGCTGCAATAACTTTCGAAGTGTTGTGAATAGTAAACAACGTATTCTTTTGTGGGTGTTTGTAGTAGCCTGCTCCTTCCTAAACCTTACCTTTTATTTCCCCAAACACCTGCTGTTCTGTGGTAGACATTCCTAATTTGCCCACTACTTCCTGGTCCCTTCTACATTTACTACTAAGTCAATTCAATTTCAATTCAAATCTTTATTCAGCACTTAGAAAGACACCATAAAAGTACATAGACAATTTTAAAAATATTAAAAAAAATATTTAAAAAGATTAAAAAGACTAAAAAACATTACATTCAAGGGGGGTTTCCGAAATGAGTCTCTGTTTATGTGGCATTGCAATCAGTTATTTCTCTTGAGTTCCTTAGCCTCATTGCCACCTTAATGAAGCTTACTGTGCAAAACAATGTATGAGCGTCTGGGGCTTCCTGCAGAAACTTTAGGGCCGCTTTTGCTTTTCTGAATTTAGCTTCTTTCAGGATACCCACTAAAAATTTGCGTCTGGGAACAGAGTAAAAAGGGCTTAACAATACAAAGTGAAGGGTATCCTGCGGAGACCTACCTTCGCAGCAGGCAGGTACCCTTCGCCTCCAATGATAAAGTAAATCCAGAGGGGACAGAGAGTAGATGGTGTAACATGTTAAGTCTGAAACGGGTCATGTAAAATCTATCCTGTGCGTTGTGCATCACGGCGAGGTATGGTTCCATTCCATGTGTCTTTTTCAATGAGCAATAGGATAAGACTGTAGGTTTGCACTTTTCAACATCGGCCCTGTTCGTAAGTGTCCATTCGGTAAAAAGACTTTTGACCATTGTTTTATTCTGGGTGTTTAAAGATTCTGGTGCAGTGTAAAAGTTTTTGCAACCAATTGCCTCCAAAGAGTCTTTTACATATTTCATCCATGGAATGTGGCCCCCTCTGTCGTGGTTCAGGCAGTCTTTGAGAATTTGCCTGGTGAGACCCGCTTCTGGGTTGGTCCAGATTTTAATCCAAGTCAAAAGTGGCCTGATTTTAATTCGGTCTTCAATATAGGGCTCCCCCAGTTCTTCATGTATGATATAGGATGGAGTACTCTGTGGCACTTTCAATATTCTTTTGAGAAACTTATTTTCCTCCACCTGGATCTGTTGCAAGTGTTTATTTGTGAAACCCAACACTTCTGATCCGTAGGCTACTTTGGCACAACAAATTGATCTATACAAATTTAACACTTGCTCCGGGGACCATCTACCAAGTCTTCTCCCATAGCCCATTATGGCCCCTGATGACGCCACCAATGTTGCTGCATGTTTTTCCATCAGGGGTTTAAAATTTAAATGTTCATCAAACAACACTCCTAGGTACGAGAAAGTCTTGACCTGGCCTATTTTGTGTGACTCAATCTTATATGTGAAATTCCTTTTTGCTCTACCTCCCGCTATCATGACATAAGATTTTTCCAGGTTGGCTGATAGATCGAGTTTGGCCATAAAATTGACGAATCCATCGATCAGCTAGCAGCACCGCGTCGTCCGCATAGAGCAATACGGGCACCGCTCGGTGTCCTATTTGGGGGGAATCCGCGCACAATTTGGATAGTTCTTTGTCCAGGTTATTAATATATATAGAAATAGCGCTAAAATGCAGCCCTGCCTTACGCCACTTGTGCATAAATACTGTTCCATCTTACTTCCCTCTTGGTTGTATCGGACTGTTGCAGAGGTGTTCCAATGTAGGGCCTTCAGGAGGTCAACTAGCTTTTGTTCCACTCCTAAGTATGTCATCAGTGCCCATCATTTTTCTCTGTTTACACGGTCGAAGGCCGCAGAGAGGTCCATGAACCCCATGTATATTGCTCCCTTACTTGCAATAGTATATTTAGCTGTCAAGAGGTATAGAATAAGGCACTGGTCAGTAGTAGATCTGCCCTCCCGGAACCCATATTGTATGTCAGTGAGGATTTGGTTATCATCCGCCCATTCCTGTAGTCGATTTAAAATGGCACGGCCCAGCACCTTAGCCGTCACATCGATTAGGGATATAGGGCGATAGCATTGTGGGTCATCCCGGTTCCCGTTTTTGTAAATTGGGCCAATAGTTGCCGTTGACCAAGAACGAGGCAGTCCTGCCACAACTGCCTCGTTCAGGACCCTCGTGAGTATCAGAGCCCACAACTCTATGTTGCTCAAATAAAGGTCAGGGGGTATGCCATCAGGACCTGGTGCTTTATTTTTACTTAATCCTGAGATTGCCAGTTCCACTTCTGCCAGGGAAAAGTCAAGTCGCGTGGTCGGATTTGTCCTTATGCCTTCATCATGGGTTAGTTGCCCTGTATAATTATAAAGACTCTGGAAGTGGTTGTACCATTGCTCTGGTAAGATGGTGTTTAATAATTTGGGCCCGCCAGGGTCCTTGAAACACGGTGTATTTATGACTTTCCAAAACCCTGACATATCTCCTCTTTCTGCCTCCTGCCTTAAGTCATCCCACGCTTGTATTTGTAAGCTTTTTTTGCGGGATTTCAGGGCCTTTTTATATTCTGATCGGCAGTGAGCAATTTTAGAGATGTCCCTGGGGCGCGACTTGAGGCTTTGTTTGAGATTTTTGTGTGCCTTAGTGCAGTCTTGGTCAAATCAGCGCGGTGTAAGTACTGTTTTGCTGCCTTTGGAGGTCTTTAATAGACCGTCTACATGACGTGCTATTTCCTCGAATGCACTAACCACCATTGCTCGAGGCATATATTTATTGCGTTTTGCCCTGCTGTTATTAGGCTTCTATAAAATTTGTCTCCATCTATCCTAGCCCACTTGATCCTCCTCCCCTGATCCACCGCCTTTTCTATGGTGTCTGTTCTATACGATGGTTTCTTGCAATTTACACTTTTTAATTCCAAAACCAGAGGGTTGTGATCACTGAATATACTTATTTCGATTGCCATGCTGATAATACTTCTTATTAATGTGGGCGAGACCATAACAAAATCTATATACGAGTGGTAGCCTCTGCCCTTAAATGTTGGGTTAGGATCTCCATTACTGCCTAACTCTATCAGGTCCATGGTATGGACCAGATTGTGCCTTTTTGTTACCTTCTCAAGTTCCCACCCCTCTGTAGTGTGTGCAAAGTGTGGGCCATTTGATACAGTGCACCGCGACCAGTCCTTATTCAATGGTCTCAAGTTCTCACAGAGGTGACAATTAAAATCCCCGTGAGTATTATGCTGGGGAAGCTTGTTGTCTTATTTGTTGATATCTGCCCATCTAGACGGGAATCTAGTTCTTTTGTTACGTTTCCTCTTCCCATCAGGCCCACCGCATTATACCAATTTAGCAATAGAAAATTGGTCCCTTTAGAGCGGTACCCTATCGCTTGCATATTTTGTGAGTCCCAGTTGTGGTTGAACCAGGTCCCTTGAATACGAAGGTCTACATATATTAGAAGTCCTCCGATCGCTCTCCCCGATGATGATCTTACGGCGGGGGACAGAGAAACATTTATACACCCCATACTGTACTGGTTAGGGTCGACCACCCAGGTCTCTTGCAGGCATATAATTTGGAAATTATTTATATATTACTCCGCCATTCCTGGCTGTCGTATTTGGCCGCCAGGCCTGCAATATTCCACAATATTATTCTAAGGCTATCCTGACTATCCGACATTATAGATCCTTTCAGTTCCCTTACTGAACACATTTTCTTATCTTCCCCCACTGTTGTGGTGTTAGTGTTAGGTGCAAATGTGATTTCCGTGTTCATCCTTACTTGTTTGGCTATCACCATTTGTTCTATGTGCTTTGACCCCCCTTTTTGTTCTCGGGCATTCCTTATGCTAGCCCTCCTGCTGCCACTATCTTGTAGGGTAATGGGTGTGTGGTTTCCCGTCCCTGAGGGCCCTTCCCCAAATAATCTCGTATCCTGTTGTGAGATACTAATTTCCTCATGTACAAGTCAGTCCACCTCGTCCAGTACACAAAACATGTTCCAGTGGGCATACTGAGATATGAAGGGGTCATAGGCGGGTGTGCCCTGCCAGGGTGTTTGCCATTGGTGAAATCTGTGCTGTGGTTCTAAGTGGTGGGCCCTACTCACAGGAGCTCTATTTATCTGCAAGGGTCTTTGATGTGTGATCGGGTAGAAATATGATAAGTGTAGCGGGCAGATTTGAGAGTTTGTTCTACTTAGGGGTACATTACATATGTATTTCACTGCAGCAGTGTCTCTAAAATTAATTGTTATAATGTCCCCTGCTATTGTTTTTATTCCTCTCCCTATCCACTCCCCTCTTCTGACCGCAAGTATTTCACCGGAGATATTTGGGGGTAAAGGTCTATTCGCTCTTAGCCATTGCACACATTTGTTTTTTAACTCAAAGTGTGTTTCTCTTTTCCCCTCTTTTAGGGGGGGAACTACTGTCAGTACAATGACGAAAGGCAAAGCTTCCGGTGGGAGGTTAATTGTATGGAAGCGAGACGATCTGTTTTTTTCAGATGGGTCTTTAGGCAGAGAGTTTTTTGTGGTAATGCTCTCCTTTGGAGTAAGGCCCGTTTTGTCATTTGAAACTGAGAGATTTCCCTTTCCTTGCTTTGTTTGTACTTGTGGGGTGGTTGTGGAAGTGCGGGGATTTGGGGGTATAGGGGCTTTTTTATTTGTTGGGGTGTTAGTTTGAGTGCCTTTCTTTGGTTTATTTATAGGGAGATTGGTAGCTGGTACTGCCTTATCCTTGTGTGTGTTATTAGCGGTTCCCCTTTCTTGCCCCTCCTTGATCGGTACACCGTCATGTCCCCCCTGCCTGTAGATTCCTACCCCCTTGTTATTCATTATAGATGTTAATCTGTCAATCTTTTACATAAGGGGTTTAATGTGGGAAATGATTGTTTCTTCTAGGTCTGCCTTTAAATCGGCTACCATGTTTGTCACCCAGCAAGGTATTCCTGGAGTGGAATTAATTATTGGTGCCACTAGATTATGTTTCGTCATGTGACTTTTCCCTTTGTTTTATTACATACTCGAGCTTCTTTGGCCCTTTTTGGATCTATATTGCTTGAGCTTGCTTTTTCTATAACAAGCGCAGGACTTGGGTTTATCTGGATGTTCTTAGTGCCTCTGGTGGTCTCAATAGGGACCTGTGCACATGGGAGCTCCGCATAGGAGGAGGTAAAACAAAAGCTTGTGTCCGGAGCATCTATTGCGTCTATTGTAACCACTGAGAGGTCATCTCCTACATCTTGGGTAATTATGGTCGGTGGTAAAGAGAGCCTCCTTTCTGTGTTGACTATTGCTGCGGTTACTACCCCTATAGTTTGTTTTAACATTTTGTCTATCGCTGTTAGTGTAGGTAGTGGCTGAGGTGTATCAGCCTTCTGTTTGGTATTAGATCGTAGCGTGGGCATCCTGGTAATCTTGGTCACCTTCCTCTTGCTTGGTAGTTCGTATAAGTTATCTCCCCCCTGACAAATTTCTCTACCTGAGTTATAAGTGTAATGAGCCACTCAGTATCAGTGCGCACAACTCAGGATGCAGTATTCATGAGGGCTTATTAGTACCTTATAGTGTGTAGTTTGTCCGGGTAGCAGTAGCTCGCAGGTTAGGAGTTAAGGGGGTGGCCCAGCCCAGCCTCCTTTGGCCTCAGAGGGCCGTAGAGGGCCCGCCCTTTGCCCGGGCTTCGCCTGGCGTCCCGCTCGCGTCCCTCGAGGCAGGGCTGTTGCAGTTTATATGCGCCTCCTGGTGCGTTTCCCGGTGTCACTGCCCGCATGGCCTGCTGGGAATTGTAGTTCCCGCTCGTCAGATGGAAATGGCGAGTGGGCGGCCGGAGGCAGGCAAGATGGTCCAGCGGCTGTGTGACGCCCAGGCAGTAAGGTCCTATGACTCTGTGGCAACTCAGCGTCTCGGCGTTCTCGCTTTGGCAAAAGGTCTCCCGTTATTCCGCCTGGGGTTCGCCTGCTTTCTGCGCTTACACCTGGGGCCATCCGCCATGATCCTCAGTCATAAACTTATTTTGCATAAAAATCCTGTAGACAAGATAGGAAAGGTGAAGATCTCCACCCGTAGGTTTGGGAACTGCATTTTGTAGTAAGTAAGTACTACTACTTTAGTCTATTTTACATACTACAAAATAAATGCAGTTCGTGAATCAGACCTATAGTGTTTTATGACTTGCCATAAACTCTGCTTATTGCATAAGGCCAAGGCCCACCAGTGGCCTTGAACAGAAACGTTGTTGTTGTCCCACTAAAAGGCACATAGAGAAACACAGGCACTTCCAGTTCAAAATGAAGCAGGGCAACTGAGGAGAGCAGATAGTGACCAATTATGCCTGTTGCTGAGTAGCGACCTGTTGAGCGAGTAAATTGATCTCTTAAAATTGATCAAATATGCGTAATCTAACTATATACAAGGCCAGAGCTTGAGCCTGGGGTATTCCAGTACTTCAGTCTGTCACAGTATTCAGATACACAATCTATCCATAACAGTGTATTCTCTGTTTGTCACTGACAAGATGGGTACCTGAATACTGGGTGCAAAGCAGACACCTATATGTGATCCACATGACAATCCTTTTCAGGAAAAATAATACCAGTTTAAATATTGTGCCACAAAATTATAATGGCCAATACTTGTACTGTGCCAGTTAACCAACAATTGCACTTTTTGCATCAGAAAATAAAACAAGCATTGGCATAGCCAATAGGTCTCGCTTTTGGGACCTTATAAGTATTTAGTTGTGCATCACAATATCCTTGGTGCAATAACGTTACTGTTGCATGGCTAAAAGTGTAAAAGGTCCCAAATGTGAGACCTATTGGCTATGCTAATGCTTGTTTTTAGAGGGCTGGCATGCATTTTTAAATGTAGGCTAGTAAGGACGGTGCCCAGCCAAGGTGCAAGGGCTATATAGAAATAAGTTATTAAGAGAGGTGAGTTATAATGAGATAGCATAAATAGAAAGGTGAAGCACAGAATGACAGGTGTTTTTAACCAAAGTAGCGAGGCAGATAGAGCCGGTGGGATTAAAATTCGAAAGTTATGAGAAGTAGAGGAAAAAGAGGTGAAGGTGAGGTAGAGAGATGAGTGTAATACAGAGGATGGGCGAGGGAGAAGTATAGAATGTAGAATTTGGGAGAGAGAGATAGAGGTAAGATCAATGTATTAAACGAGTGAGACATTGTAAGCAGAGATTGAAGGGTAATAGTGAATGAGATAGAGAGAGAGATGAAAGCAATGGTCATGATAGATGGAGTGTAAGAGGTAGAGAGAGAGTATTGTAGAGATAAACTAATAAAATAATGAGAAAGGTGACATTAATAATAAGCGAGACCTGGTAGTCCAATTGTTGTGGTAAATTGAGAGGCTAGATAGTGTCTGTGAGGTGGGGAAGATAGAGATGAGGCACTGAGTTGTGAGGCAGAGAGAGAATTGAAAGAGCAGGGTGATTTAGAAAGAGGCATGCAAGAGAGAGATAAAGGTAATGTACAGATGTTAAAAATGTTTGTAATGAATGGTAGGAAGTGTAATAGAAAGAGAGATGAAATTAAGAGGGAGGTGAAGTAGATGTAAGAGAAATGGTGTGGGATGAGATGCAGCAAGAGAGAGGAGAGAGGAGAGAGAGGAGATAGAGGAAAGAGAGGAGATAGAGGAAAGAGAGGAGATCGAGGTGAAAGAGGGGAGAGAGGAGAGGAGAGAGAAAGGAGAGAGGAGAGAGAGAGTAGAGGAGAGAGAGGAGAGAGAGAGTAGAAGAGAGAGAGGAGAGAGAGAAGAGAGAGGAGAGAGAGGAGAGAGGAGATAGAGGGGAGAGAGGTGAGAGAGGGGAGAGAGAGGAGAGAGAGAGGAGAGGAGAGCAAAGAGAGAGAAGAAGAGAGGGAAAGAGAGTGAGGGAAAGAAGGAGAGGGTGAGGGAGAGTGGAAGAGAGAGAGGGTAAGAGAGAGAGAGAGATGCAGAGTAAGAGGGAGAGTGAGAGGGAGATTTGAGGAGAAGATAGGGGCAGAGAGCTGATTGAGAGTTAGAGATCTAAAGTTAGGTTCGCAATGAGGTTGTAAGTTGAGTTTATGAGAGGTAAGTGCTGTGGTGCACTGAGGTTTATTGAAAGAGAGGTGTGACGTACAGAGATTTTTTTTTGGCTAGAGCAATAGTGTGGTGGGTACCTAGCCATGTATAAATATATTTCTAAAAATGGAGTGTTTATGTAAAGTAATGAGATATGGGACATAAAGGTGGATTAGGGTTTTAGAAATACATTTATTTGTTGGTATAGAGAAGTGACAGTTATTTATAGAGTGTTGTATGTTGGGATGTAAGTTAGATAGAAGTGCAGGGATTTTTTTTCTGGTAAGGTAAAGAGAGTTAACTTACAACTACTAGTGAGATATCTAAGGCTAGTCACAGTTTGCATGCAACTTGCAACCCTTTAATTCTTAATTTAAAGTTGATGAATGGAATGGTAGAAGATAAACAATCTGCACAGAAGCAATTTGCTATTAATTTAGTGTTGATAAATAATGTTACTTGAAGCAAAGTAGCTTAATGTAGATGTGCAAACCCAGAATTATGGAAGGAGAGTGGTGACGATGCATGTGAAAAAGATATGCTGAAGTGTATTTGAGGCTAGATGAAATGTTCTTAAATGAAGTAGAGGTTAAAAGAAGTAGTATGACATAAGTTAAAATTTCAAATATATTCCAGAAAACACAGCATAATTGGCTAGCAGAGCATCACTAATTTGTATACCCCAGTAAGAGTAAGTGCTAGTGACAGGTCTCACATTTGAAAGAATAATAGGTGAATAACATGCATGCATTATGTGACAATAGTTTGCGCACCTCCAGAAGAAGTGCTCAGTCAAGAAATTTGCTGTTCCCGATATAGCTGCAATTAAATAATTTAAACTTAGCTTAAATTTCGTATACTTGTAAAGCGCACAGCTGCCCCAGCAAGGGGGCGTCCCGGCGCTGTATGCCGCTGGGGAAACCATCCTGGCTTTACCTGTGAGATGGTCCCTCCTGGGCATCTCCAAGGTGAAGACAAGCATCCCCAGCATTAGTAGAGATTAAGCAAGCTATTGCCCAGAGTTGCTGAGTGTGACCCATAGTTGGAGTAGGCACCGAGGCGAGAATTATCGAGTCCGCTGACCATGGCCCAAGACCCTGCCGCATCGGGAATTGAACCCTGGTCCCGGGCTGACCTCTGCTTCCGGGTCTGCCGCCTCTAACCAGTGAGCCACACCACTCCACTCCACTTACCAATTGAGAAGTGGCTGAGGTTCATGTAGTGGAGTTGTGTAATGTTTTTAAATAGTGACTCAACAAAAACTGCTTCATTAAGTTATTTCCCTTGTGTGTAAATACCAAAGAATTATTTTCTTTAAAATAAATTAACTCTTAAATCTGCTTTAATCCATAATCTAATGCAAACACTGTACAATGCTGAGATGAGCCGCCATAGTCTCGTTAAAATTAGACCCAGCTAACAATAGTGTTTAAGTTAGTTTTGTTAAAAAAGTACCTTTTTTGTGGGTTTTTTTTGGAGTTGAGCGTAAAGTGACTCACTCAGCTCAGAGGGGAAACAACAATTAAGGAGGATGTCACCGCGTGGCTTGTGCTCGGCTGGCACCTCGGGCATGTTTACTGCGAACACATGTGAATGCAAAGCCATCAATCAATCAAGATGGCTCTGTCTGCCTTCAGGCCCAGTGGCGCCTGTTGTCTGTTTACTGCGAGAATTAAAGAGGAAAAAGACCGAGAAGGAGAGAGACATTCAGCTAGTAGACTGTGTAATGTTTAAAATATGTGACGGATGTACAAAAAAAACTGCTTTAAAAAGTAATTCCCGTTGTATAAATTACTAAGAAATATTCAATTGCAAAGGCCTTTCCACATCAAAATGAATGTTTATAGTTTTTTCCTGAGAGCTCTCTTGTGGTTACAAAAGAAAGTAGCATTTCACTAGCTATCATGCACTGAAGCGTTTGTTTTTTCAATGACAATGTTCTGAGTAATAGGGATATGAGGGTTGCTGGCCACTTTGCAGATTGGGAGTGATCTGTGGTTGACGAGTTTTATGATTTACAAAGGCTGACTGCACCATAACGGCTCATTGCGTGTCTGGTCTCAAATTATGCGTGTGCGCCGGCTGAATTCAGAATTGCATTGTATGTTAATGCCCATGTCAGGCTACTACCAAAAAACAAGCAGAGCAGCATGAGTCCCAGCGATTTGGAATGCGTGTCTAGTGAGAAGTACAGGCAAATGAAACTAACAAAAAGGGAGGGGGGAGATGTGAGCAGATCCAAAAAAAAAGTCTACTGAGAAGTACAGGCTAATGAAACTGACGAAAACAGAGGGGGAGGAGGAAGGAGATGCGAGCAGAGCCCCCCCAAAAAAATACAATGTCTAGTGAGAAGAACAGGAAAATAAAACCGATGAAAACAGAGGGGGAGAAGGAAGGAGGGAGATGCGAGCAGAGGTGACAAGAGGGGCTGGGCGAACAGGGCGGGGGGGTTGCGAGGAGCAGAGGATCCAAAATGAAGCTGACAAAAGAAAAAGGGCGAGAAGGGAGGAAGGAAATGTGAGCAGAGCATCAAAGGGCTGGGCGAGAAGGGAGGGGGGAATGCAAGGAGCAGAGGAGCAGCTGTACACGTGCACGCCATCGTGCACGCAAGCTCTAGGCCAGCAAAACCATGGGGGTAGCACTTTTGAAAACCCACTTACTAAATGTCTCGCAGAGCAGCGCATGTGCTGGCTCAGGCGAGACCTAAACATGACACCTGAATTGATGCCTTTATATTCCAAGTTTTAGACTGTTTAGAGTGGCATGTATATTCACACATTACAGTGATAGTATGTATGTTATGGGAGCCTGCGGGCTCATCCTAATCTTTAAGAATGCAGGGAATGCATGCTTTGCTGCCCAGACTATGGAGCCTGTTGATGGACATTGGCTTCATCTCCAGAGGCTTATTTACAAGCCCATTGCGCTGTCAATGCGTCACTTTTATTGACACACCAGCAGTGCAATGGGCTACCTCACAAGGCCATGTAAAGTCACCCTGCGTGACTTTTCATGGTCTCGTAAATATATTTCCCTTTGATGCATAACTCCTCATGAAAGGGGGCATTCCATGAGTATTACTGTGGGTGTTCCCACGCAACATACATCGAACTTGATGCATTCCCAGATTTACAACATCTTGTAAACATGGGAATGCATCAGAATCCTACACCTTCCCAGGAGAGGTGTAAGGAAAGGTGTAAGGAGGTGCAAAGAGGAGAAATACTTTTATTTCTCCTCGTTTTTTCCTCTTTCTATGCATGCTGCATTCTGCATTCTGCATCTTGCAGATACGGCACATTCCCGCCTTTCATTTCAACTCATGGCAGAACAGCAGGAAGGCTTGCTGCACTGCTGTGCATCAAAATATTGTAAATGAGCCCCCAGTCTTTGGCAAATGCCACTGTAGTTTATTCACCTTGGTATTTCAAGATAGCCTGTGTCCGTCTTGGAGCAGTAAGAGAAAAAATATAAAAGGAGCACAAAAGCAAATTGCTGAGAATGGAGTAGCCTGCCAGTGCCGGGCCCTCCGAAAACAATTACAATAAAAAGAAAAAGAACACAAACACGAAGGGTAAAGGCAAGGAAGCAATGCCTGACTTAGCAGTGGTATGGGTAAACAAGTAAATTCCTCAGAGTGGCAGGAAGAATGGAGAACAAAAAGGGACATAAGACATATAGGAGCCCTAAAAATAAAAAAATAAACCCAGAAGAGGGAAGAGCTAGGAAAGCAATGGACGAGCATGATAGGAAGCACACGAAGAGCACGGGGGTTGGTGATTTAAGGAGGGAGCCAGGCACGGAGGAGAAAGCACGAAAAACATACACTTCATAGAGAGCTGAAAGAAAAAAAGTTCCATGACGTGGAGAAATGAAAAAAACACAATCATCCAGTCAAAACAATGGCAAAGAAGCTATGCTTTAGAGGAGGTGGAAACAAATGAAAAGGAAAGAAAGTCACCAAATAAATAGCAAGCAATTGAGATTGACAAGAAGGCCAGACAGTAGTAAACAATTGGCTAACTAAAGCCCACTCTACTTTTCTGTATAATATACAACAGGTCTTCGACAAAAACAACACACTAAGGGGCATATTATCAATAACCAACGATATTCGTCGCTAAAGAAGATTAGCGACATTTTTTTTATCGCCAAGCACCACTTTATCATTTGATAGTTACGGTATGCTGACCATATCTGAAAAGCAGAAATTTGGATATGCCATAAGACTAGAAGTAGGACTATAATTTTACATTGACTGAGGGACACTTAATGACTTAAATGACAACTCTCTTCAACACATACAATAAATACTAAGTTGATTTAAATGTAACTGTGCACAATCATCTGTGTTAAATAAATTACTCTCTTTTAGAGTATGGTAATTCATTCTGCACTTTAACACATGAAAACTGGCCTTCCTATGCGATCAGCCGAATCTCTTTTAAAACCAGGGCATGTGCTAAATTTACAGAAATTTGACTTGACAGATGTTGAAAAACTAAGACTGTGTCTGACAAATCTGGGATACATGGTTACTGTAACTCAGGGTAGCAAATGTATAAGTCCAAGGAGTGCTCCAGGAGGTGACATAGAAACTCGTTTAGGGTCGCAATAGCATAGCACCTTTGGTCCTTTGATGTTGGAACATGGAGGTCGGCTTCTGATTGCTCGTTGGCTTTTCCTTGCGGTGTGTACTGTGCATGGCCCACAGAGTAGGACTTGCGTGTCTTCCTCCTCTGCCTAGCTGATATTGGTTGTGGTCAGTCATGGACCTGGCTGCCTCTGTTCAATTAGCGGAGTGTAGAAAGCACCGAATACTGGTGACAAAGTTGATGTGCGATGGTCGTGTTGCCTGCGGATGGATGAGTTTGGCTTGTTGAGGTCTTCTTTGGGTCCAGACCACAGTCTCCACCTAAATAAGCCCTGGATTCAAAAGTGTATCAGTGTCCTCAGTTTTGGACAGATTCACAGAACTAACTTAAGACAAAATCCTAAAGTTACTACTTTTGGTATTCACAGAAGTTAGGATTTTGTCTTAAGTTTGTATTAAGACAGACTTAAGACAAAATTCTAACTTAAGTCTGTCCTAAGACAAACTTAAAACAAAATCCTAACTTCTGTGAATACCAAAAGTAGTAAGCTTAGGATTTTGTCTTAAGCTAGTTCTGTGAATCAGACCCGGGCTCACCTTCCTTCCAGGTTCAGCTCAGTTGTTGTAACCACCATCATCAGGTTTATGAGCACCTTCTGTCTCCTAGGCACTGATGTCCACCAGTGGGGTTGCACACTAAGCACCTTTTGTTCAACATCACGTTCAGTCTAGGCTGTTTACACGGAACAGCACATTCTGCTGGTGCAATCGATCACCCGGACCTCATTGGTCATCATGAGTTTCAGGGATATATCGACCATCGTAGTTAATCCCACTCCACACCACATACATCCACTCCAAACGAAACAAGCATTTACAATGCAATAGATCACGTATTTACCTAAGTTTACGCTATTGGCATTGTAAATTACAATGCCTTTTATCTATTTTTTGGTTTTTAAACATAAATACAAGGTACTGTCATTTACAATGCTAATAGCTTAAACTCTCGCAAATACGAGACCTATTGCATTGCAAATGCTTGGTTTGGCTACCATAGGAACACTTCTAATACAAAACGGTTCCCAGTGTGTCTGTAGCCACCTGTGTCATACACAATCCATACACTCTTGTACGCACATCATACTACACACACATTCAACACCCATGCCCAAATTGATGGAACAAAGGCATAGTTACAGGAGACAAGTAGACCAAATAAAAACCACAGGAGAGGCCAATATGACTTTTTACCTACAGGAAACACGAAAAATGGCGAACGACCTTTACAACGCGGTCATTACTCCGGGATACATTTACATCGCGGTCATTACAAAGTAAGTTGTTACAAAAAATTGTGCTGGTTGGCGCTATACACTAAGGAATAGAATGATTTACTGTTCCAACACCTTCCCTACTGTTACGTAGGCCAGAGTTGAAATAGTAAATCATACTATTCCTAAGTCCAGCACCCTCCAGAGCAAGTCGTTGTAATGACTTGCGTTGTAATAACTGCGATGTAACGTACCGCAATGTAAATCATCGTGTTGTAACGTCACATATCCCTGAAAAAAGGCCTGCCCTGCTACTGAAACCATATAGATGCCTCTACTCTCAGCCATCTATAGCCAGGTGAGTTGACAGCAGTTACAGCCACTAAAAGAAGGTTGAACAAGGTGTGCTCATCTCATCACTCTGATCTGGATTTTAATCTGCGTCACAAAACTCTTCCAGCGCACACACACATGGCCATTACATGCGCTAGGGGAGGGGTAAAAATATACGGTTCCTGTGGTGAATTCAAGACCTGGGTGCACGCTCTCCAGAGTCATGCAGGGGACTTTCAGCATTTCAACATAGCCATTTGTCAGCTTTTTTTGGCTAATTAATTGTCCTGTTTAGAGGGAAGTGTGAAAGGTCAGAGGGGCTGAAAAACATCTAAAAGCTGGACTCTCTGACAGCAATGTACCCTTCAAGTTTTTTTAATGAAAGCATTGTAGGAGTAGGGTAATTATGCTACCAATAGGGATTATGCATATGGCATACCACACAGGCTTAACTGTACATAATGCTTAAATATAGGTGCCTATGATGTGACTTAGAAGGTCACATTGAGGAGATCTCGAAAACAAATAAAAACAGTAATTAACAGCCTGATTGTTGTTGTACCAACTTTACGAACTGCGGACAAACCTATTGTTATGTGAGTATGAATAATTTATGAATAATGTAGATAAAAAGTAATACATAGATTGGTAAAGTATTAAAATATAGAAAATACAAATAATAGGTATATATTATCACCTAACTCAATAGTGCTCATTTTATCACTGCAGAATAATTATAGCTTGAGTAAGCCGTGTGTGGATCAATATCAATTCCATGCACATCACAAACAGGGCTTTCTAGTTGTTTCATAACCCACTGAGCTATCTTAGCCGGGCTGGAACTTCTTACCTACAGGTTATACCTGAACCCTGATAACAAATACATAAAGACTAAGGGCCATATGTATCAAGCCAAATTGCATTCGCAAACGCTGAAATTCTGCGAATTTCGGCGTTTGCGAATGCAATTTGGCCAAATGGTATGTATTAAGCAAATCTGCGTACAAAATAAGGAATCGCAAAATTTGCGATTCCTTATTTTGCGATTGCATTTAAGGAATTGCAAATTTTGCGATTCCTTAAATGCAATGTAAGAAGCAATAAAAAATGCAAATTGGCCTTAAGGAATCGCAAATTACCACCAACTTTAAGTTGGTGGTAATTTGCGAATTCCTTGAAAAAAGCACTTTTTTACATTTTTGAAAGTGCACTGTGAAGCACATACATGCCCTTAGGGCATGTATGTGCACCACATGTGCACCCATGCTAATTTCAGGGGTGCAACAGGGTGTCCTTAGGACACCCTGCACCCTTGAAATTATTCTCAATTTGCGATTTTCAAATTGCGAATCGCAAATTGAGAATAACTTCCCATTCATTCCTGTGGGCCTCCTGGCCCATAGAAATGAAAGGGAAAGTATTCCATAATTGCGATTCGCAATTTTCTAATCGCAATTATGAAATTTTAAGAAATCGCAAAAAAAAACGATTTTCTACATACATATCAATTTGCGAATCTCAAATAGCGATTTCTTAAAAATCGCTATTTGAGATTCACAAATGGGTACCTTCATACATATGGCCCTAAGGGCCTGATTGGGAACATATAATTATGCTTGGCGGAAACCCGCCAGCATGACGGCGACGGAGTAATGGTAGCCAGCAGAAAAGACCACGTATGCGACGGTTACCCAGTCTGTTGTTGCCACATCTAAATACGGCAGATGTAACGCTGTCAGCTCCAATTAGTACTTGGAACTGCCACTGCCATGGGATGATGGTCATACCACCAAGATCTAAATCAGGTCCTAAGCAAACTTCCAGGATTCCAAGCAATTGCCTGCAAATTACACACTGTACTCTTTAGAAAGGCACATGAATCACCTGATGCATTTTGCCACTTTTAGAAGATGACACTTGCTGAGTACATTTATCTCTGCAGAACACAAGCAACTGTCTTACCAGCTGATAGGGTTGGTCAGCAGATATAAATATTAAGGGAGCTCAGTGGGTTAACCTTCCTGTTGTCAAAATCCATACAAAATCCATACATAACTTGAAAGCCGCTAATTCAAATTTTGTCAAGCCAGCAGCACTTTTGATCTTAGCTAGATGAAATGAGTCGCACTGAGAAGAGTAACAATAACACACATTAATGCAGTGCTACATCAAGATGCTAGCTGTAAGTGTTGTGTGCAGATACAAGGACTAATGTGTCGTGTACATGTGTATATTGTAAGTGATAATGGGTGCTGGATTGGGATGTCTCATTGAGGGCGCTTACAGCTTGCATTTTATGACAGTAGTCAAACATCAAATTTCATACTTAAAATCCACTGCACTGCTTACATTTTACCTATTAACTGTACTATTGATAATGACCAATGAAAAGGGTGATAAATACATTGATTAATATTTTTCTGCTTGATGAGTTCAACTGTTTACCTTACAAGAGAAGACTATTATATGAATGTGTTAAACACCAGTTTATAGTTGACGTCTTAGGCTACAACATCAGTTTTATAGGCCCCGCTTCTCACAAAGGGTTCTTGGGTGACCCTCTTAGGTCGCGTTCCCTTTAGACCGCCCACCTCAAATGTTTCATTCCACTTAGAGCACTCTGGTAAAATAGGTTCTATAGGTGGTGGACTGCACAGGTATAGACACCATCCTCAGAGCACATATTCCTGGGGTGTATGATGTTACAACGCGATCATGTAGATTGTGGTACATTACATCGCTGTTTTTACCACACAAGTCGTTACAACGACTTGCACTGTAGGGCGCTGGACTTTGGAATAGTATGATTTACTATTCCAACTCCAGCCTACGTACAGTAGGGTAGGTGTTGGAATAGTAAATCACACTTTTCCTTAGTCTAGAGCGCCCTCCAGTGCAAGTCGTGGTAACGACTTGAATTGTAAAAGCAGCGATGTAAATGTATTGTGGGTTTTGACCGTGTTGTTAAGGTCGTTTCCCATAATCCTGTAACTGTCGATGTCAGAGAGGGTACTTGGAAATAGGAGGGATTTCTAAAGGTGAAATAGATTCTGCTGGCAATTGGGGTATCAAAGTGAAGCTCAGACACACATTAGGAGTCACCAATCAATAGCTGTTTAACCCTAGGGGACTTGTACAGACAGGGAGCGGCTTTCTCAGCAGACAGCGCCTACCAATATTTGTAGGTGTCACAGGACTGGGCCACAAAGGGATTGGTACTTCCTTCCTGTAGCAAATTCCTACTACCAGGAACAGAAAGTTTGACCCAAAGAGAGGTCTTCTAATAAAGAGACAGGCAGTCCATGCAAATCCCACTTGGGTACAGTGTTCATCGCTGAGATTGCATGCAATATATCGCTTGACAATAATATTGCATCCACAAGACTGCCCTATCACTAGACACCTATTACGAATTAGATGACTTTACTTGTGAGGATAACGGAGCCCAAAATCTCTGATCACAACCAATATCCCCATGCATAAAACCATCCACTTTGACTTTCTGAGCCCAGGCTATGAAGTAATCATGTGGAGCCAGGTCCTTTTCTTCTGGTTTCCCCCATTCGAGCAACAACTCTGCTGATATTCACCACCTGCTCTGAGGTGGTAAATGTCAACGGGGAGACAGCAAAGATTAGGCAATGGGGAGCGTAGATATTGTCAAAATGGTGGCGCTCCACCACTGCTTGCATAATGATTGGAGTTACATATGCCTGTACCGTAGATCAACCTTAAAGGAGATGCACAAAGCACTATCACATTTTTGGTGTGGCAGGAAGCTGAATTATACTATGCTCCCCATAGCACCTAGCAAGGAAGAGGGTGGGCTACAAGTCTAGATATGAAGATTTACTATCTGACATCTCAACTCCAATTTGTGGCATCTGCTCATATTATAAGGGTGCGGGGTGCATAACACAGATCAACTGCTCGGCATTTGAGACTTTGAAACGGATAAGGCAGATACGCCAGAAGGTACTATACCTTGTAATCCTTTGGAATGAGAACATCCTGGGGATACCTTTTATCCTTTATTTCCATCACAGAGGGACATATCGCCTACCCCTTGGAGGAACATATCCAACCCTGATCAATCAATTAGGGGTTTCTTAAGCGCAGCTACTCATCCGGAAGAGTCTCACGGTGCTGGGGGGCGGGGCGCAGCTCTTGGACACTCACTGTGTTTCATCGAAGGCCAGGTCCTGAGGTCCTCCAGGGCCCACCAGGGTTTGTGCAGCTGCCAGACACTCATGGTGATAAGTCGAAGAGTCAGATCTTGAGGTCCTTCAGGAACTTGGAGAGAGTTGGTGTCTGGCGGAGGTGGAGAGGGAGGGTGTTCCATGCCTTCACTGTGAGGAAGGAGAAGGAGCGGCCTCCTCTTCTGGTCTTCTTGATGCGCTGCACCGTCGTGAGGGAAAGCTGGACTGAGTGGAGGGATCTTTGGGGTGTGTGGAACAAGAGGCAGTGGTTCATGCAGGTGGGGCAGGTGTTGTGAAGGGCTTTGTGGGCGTGGTAGAGAAGCTTGAAAGTGATTTTCTTCTCAACGGGGAGCCAGTGTAGTGCCCACAGGTGTTGGGTGATGTGGCAGTGGCGGGGTAGGTTAAGTACTAGTCTGGCAGGGGCATTCTGGCTGTTCTGGAGTTTGCATGTGAGTTTCTTGTTGATCCCAGCGTAGAGTGCATTGACGTAGTCCAATTTGCTATTGATGAGGGTGTGGGTGAAGGTTTTCCTGTGTTCGTGGGGAATCCATTTGATAGTCTTTCATAGGCGACGAGGGTGTGAAAACAGGAAGAGTTGACTGCATTGATTTGGCGGTCCATTTTGAGTTTGGAGTCCAGGATGATTCCGAGGTTGTGTGCGGGGTCTGTGGGTGGGGGTGGGTTCCCGAGGGCAGGGGGCCACCAGGTGTCATTCCAGGCATCGGGATGTGGACCTATATTATGAGTACTTAGGTTTTGTCTCTGTTCAGTTGTAGGCAGCTGTTCTTCTTCCACCTGGTGACAGCTTCCATTCTTTCTTGAAAGTTATGTTTGAAGATGTTGGGTTCCTTGGATAGGGAGAGGATGAGTTGAGTGTCATCTGCGTATGATACGATGTTGAGTCTGTGTGATCTGACGATGGATGTGAGTGGGGCCATGTAGACATTGAAGTCCTGTTGGCTGAAACACGTTGGCAGGGCTGTAATTAAAACTTCCATGAAGTAGACTTGGAAACAGGTGAACAAGACTCCCTAATAAAAATATCTGGATGTGTTAAATGTATGAGATTTATTGTATTTATAATTGAATCTTACATGATATATTAATATGCTCATTTTCACTCTTTATTGACCATTAGTTGTTTAAATTGTGACTTCTAAGCAGTGGGGTCACTGAAAGGTAGAGCATAGAGAATTAGACACTGATAAGAACATTATATTTGTGCAAACATTATATGGCCTGTACTGCTATCATTTGGATTTTGATCCTCCAATAAAAAAGATTAATTAAAGCAGATAGAGATACACTGAACACATTACCAATGTGTCCGAATGTGTCTGACACCCTATATACCATAAAAGACATAACAAGAAAGCTGATCATAATGCACAGCCATTCAATATGGCGCCAACAAAATGCCTTTAGTGGTCACACTCAACTGGAATACTGATTGTGGGACTGAACTAACAAACGATGAATCAGCCCAGAAGAGAGTAGACCAACTATCCCAACTGATAACTTCCACGTGGGCAAAATGTGCATCACAGGTGAGAGTCTGAGGGGCACTAACGAAGGATAATGCCCTCATCACAGGGAAGACTCCCTCATACTCCCGTAGAGCACCCATATATCCAGAAGGGACGACTTGAGGATTAAAGGCACCCCGAGAGTTAAAGAAAGACCCACCCTCTGTTACACTGGCCTAAATAACCAGTGTTGAAATGTTCGCATTTATATGTATTAAATTTAGACCCCAATAATAATGCCAGTTCTTAAAAGAAGGAGTGAGGAAGATCATGGATATTAAATTTAGAGGGTCCATAGATGTTGACCAGTGGGAAAGTATTTCAAATATGAACGGGTTAAGCTCTGTGTA
Source organism: Lissotriton vulgaris (assembly GCF_964263255.1). NCBI lineage: Eukaryota > Metazoa > Chordata > Amphibia > Caudata > Salamandridae > Lissotriton > Lissotriton vulgaris. Next base: position 738,960,460 of record NC_141693.1, read on the forward strand.
AGCAGATTCCAAGGATGAACACTACTTCATTCATTTTTTACAAATAACCTTTCGTAAAAAGTAAATTATAATTTTCGTATGAAAGAATCTATCCCTTCACAGCAGCCCAAAATCAAAATTCCTGTAAAGGAATCACCGCTGGCATCACCTTCTCTGCAGTGTGATGTCACTAGGTTCAAGGTACATGGAGACAATGGAACCCGCAGAGGGGAGACCGCCACTGCGGAAGAGAGAAAAAGAAGACACAGCTGCGGCAGTAGGTCAGGCAGCACGGGCTAATATTTTTTGGTTCATGGCTGGATCTGTTCTAATGATTCAAATGTTGGTTCGCGTTAAGAAATTAGAATTAGCCCACGGCTCAACCTGTTCCCCCTGTTAACCTGGCAGCACATGGTACCGCCCAGATTAGTGACATAGAACGTCATGCAAGGTATCCATTGTGACATATCCTTGGCATAAAAGGCTGGTTACCTGGGATTTGCAGCATTAGATCCCTGGACCGCTGCCACAGAGGACCACTGCTGATGGTTGGAGCTAGATGCTCAGAGATGCCAGAAGTAATCAAGGCTCTCCTGTCCCAAATAAAGAGAGGTCAGACATACGGCAAGGGACAAAGGTGAGTGAAAAAACAAATGAAAACTGAACTGGAAACCTAATTGAAAAAGAAACTGAATACCAAACTGAAACTGACTTGAAACGGACTTTAAAAATCCCAAATTTACACTAACACACTACAAACTCTTCTTCCACGTCGATTTTTCCAAATCTCAACCTCTCGAATTCACCCATTTAGCACCCCTGGCAAATCCTTCCCTCTTTTTTTTTACCTTTCTTTTCCTTTTAATTTCCATTTCTCTGTCCTCTTCCATAACGTGTATTTCCTTTTCCTCTTCCATAGCCTTATCTTTCTCTTTTACTTCTATAACCATATATTTTTCCCTTCCCTTTCCCCACTTCATTTCCTACCCTTTTATTTTCCCTTCTTTGCCTTCCCCTTATCCCTCCTTTTCCCATACCTTTCCAGATTCACTTCCTTTACTTTCCCCTTCCCTCCCATTTCCTTTTTCCATTCCTTTACCTCCAATTTACTTTGTTGTGGATCAGTACCTTACACTAGGAAGTCTTGCAGGACCAAACTTCCAAATATCCAACCCTGTGGACCTGAATGTCCAGGCCGTAGTGCTTGGCAAATGTGTGTAAAGAAGCCCACATTGCTGCCTGACAGATGTCCAGGACTGGGACACCCCGAGCCAAGGCTGTAGTCCCCTGGCAGAATGAGCCCTTAATCCCTCAGGGGGCTGCTTCCTAGCCAGGGCATAGTTGACCTTAATGCAGAGAACGACCCACTGAAGGATGCTGAGAAATGGATCCTCCCACAGGACAGGATTTACCCTTCCCAACCCCCTGCCCACACATTGCATGTAGGGCTGTCAATTATGAAGAGGGTTGATATCTGGGAGTTTGTGGGAGGGAAAGTGTGGGAATGGCAGAAGTCCTCCACCCAAGGGGTGTCTTCTCCTTCAGAAATGTGAGAGATACTGAACCTGCACCTCTGTTAGAAGAAAAATTAGTGATGTCATTAAGGTTACCTGTACAGGCTATTATGCTTTTATGCCCGTTAACACAGAAGAGAGATAGGGAGGGGAAAGTCTCCTCTACAGTCCTCCAAGAAAGTCACAAACCAGAATATAGTAGGGTGCCAGTGTCAGACAAAAGGGCAGAGACCCCAAGTCGGGTCCAGGACCTCATATTAAGATTTGCTTGGGAGCCGTTCAGAATGGGAAGGCCATCTTTAAAGGAAGTTGATGCCTCACACACACTATTGTCATGCTTCATCATAGGCATCCTCTCCCCACTCCCGTAAGATGGTACTACCGAGGTGGACTTGACCTCTGCGAAGACTTGGTGGTAGGAGGGAGTTCTTACATAAAACTACTGGACAGTAACAGGACCCAGATGAGTTAATAATACCTTTGGGTTCCTAAATTATAATTTTTATTCGTGAGGACCCTTGGAATGTTAAAATCCAATATAATGACGGGTGTCACAGAGTACAATGACTCATTCCCACTCTATATTTGTCAACATGTTCTGCCATCACAACTTAGCCTAAAAGGTCTGGGGCATTCATCAGGGCTAGATGATCCCTATAATTTTATCCTAAGAACCATAAGGAAGCGAGATATTAATGTACTGAAACACCTACTAAGTGTCCCAAGTGAATCCTACCTGGGCTGTAGCCTCCAGGATTCCGTAGATGTCTTTTTAGGGAAAAACAGAAAACACCACAGTACGTACACACTTGTGTAACAAAAGGAAATAAAATATCACGATCCTCCTCCACTCTGTCAGGGTCAAGGGAATCATACACTTGACATTCCATGGTTCATTAAGCCCCCTAAAATGTCACCCAACAAGTATAATTCATGACAATGACTGTGGCTATCAACTATGAATACTACATGTTGTGGGTACCCATAAAATGATAGGAGCAACTAGCTCCACATGCACAAACAAGGGGTGTAAATACACCTACTATGTATCAAACTGAATCTAATCCATGGTTAGTTGAGAAGCCAGTATTATAATTAATAACACGGCATAAAATGCAAAATCACTATTACACCTACGTCTTCCCCTAAGCTTCAGGGGATATCGGTAGGCTGGTCAAGGAGAGGGTAACATCCTTCATCGTCACACTCTGCAAAGTCCGCAACAAGTGATGTGTGCGGGATAAAGAAAGGGAAGGGAAGGAAGACACAGACACATTCATGATAATTATACTCGGAAAGCATGTCCAATGACAGATGACATAATATTCTGGCTCCTCACGTATCCATTTCAAGGAACTGCCAGGAAAGTATCTTATAATTTCGATTAAGCTATGTTAATCTTTAGAGTCAACCATACTTTGTTAATGGCTGTCGCCAAAAAAAATCTCATTGAGCCAGCTTGTGATGATGTTGCAGAAATTGTATCACTGTTATGCACCTTGACCCAACTTGGGCCCTAGTAGTTAGTGAATAAGGGACACCAAGGTAAATCCATTTGTTCCAGTAAAATTACGCAGGCCAGTGCCCCAAGGATCAAACTGAACCATCAATGCATCAGAGGCGTGTCCCACTTTGCCCAGTCACATCTTAATAGTGGACCCATGTGCCCCCTCATAGTCAATTACTCATGCTATCAGCTTGTGTTCAATAACCCATTCGATCTGCGCAGTATCCCATACAGCTTCACTGCAGGCTGAAGTGCACCATTTGTTCGGGCAACTAGTTCTGGCTGGCTCACTGTAATATGTCAGAGCCACGCAGAGTTAAACATAAAAACAACATCTGACCCCCGCCCAGTGCTCAGAAAAGACACCACCTCTGTCAACTTGAAAGTTTCTGCTTCTTGCCGCTGGTACACTGGGCCAACAGAAAATGTAGTTAGCAGGAGACCTTCCCTGGGCCTGCTACCCCATTGGTGATTCCTGCCTGTGCCAAAGTGACCCCTCTTTGGGCGGTAACCCCAGATTTTCATTTTTTATAACACTCACCCACTAGTAATTTTGAACAAATTGAACTTTAACACTGGGATACTACTATCCGGGGTGCATCATATGTGCTGTAATCCCTAAAACAAAGCCCAAATTGGTTTAAAATCCCTGAGAAGATGATGGCAGGCTGCTAGTAACTTTCGGGTCGTCACGGCCATCATGCCACCCCCACCACCCACACTCCAAAATGAAAAGCAGCGTTGGTTTTTATGGAAATGAATGAATGATGGCATAGATATTGGCATCGCCAGCAGCTACTAGTACAGTACAGTACTACTACTAAAGTAAGTTAGTACTTAACTAAACTTACTGCTACCTGTGGTGGGCCGGCCAGCAGGGACTCACTGACTCATGACAGCGGAAGGCGAGGAAGGGACATAATCACACCGGCTTCATGTGTACGCAGTCGCACTGCCTTTTTTTTTTCTTTACTGATTAGGCCTGCTTGGTGCGTGCTGCTTAATACATTTACCAGTCAGACACAAAACTGCGGCTGATCGATGTCTGCCTGGCCACCTGAGCCACCTCAACGTCACACTGGGTCGGGACCGGGTCTGGCGCAGTAGGGCAGGCCCACATGACGCGATGATGATGATATACTCTCCTCTCATGGTGGTGGTGAGCTGCCTGCTACGCGCTGCGGTAGTTATGCTGGGGCCTGGCTGCAGTGTGAAAAAATCTGCGCAGTGCGCACATTTCTGCACAACCCACCCATACCCCATCAATAACCTACCAAAATCCTTATCCAGCTCCAGGCCAGCCCAAACCAGTGTCCTCCGGCCCGCGGCCTTCGCCTACCACAGGCATCTTAGCTAGTGGCTAAGCTTTCCGCAGTGCGCAGTGTGGTGCTGCTATTAACTAAATGAATAATGATGAGATCATGAATCTCTTCAATCTGGGGGCGGGGCTGAGCATGTTAAGTGTCCTCACAGAAGCACTGTTAACCGCCGGCGATGCGATGCGGGTGCACGAGACTTGAGGAGTTAAGTATTAGTACTAGCAAGTGTACAGTAAGTTAAATGTAAAAATATGACATGCACGGTGCACCTCGCGCATGCAGAGCAGAAGATGCGTGTAGAATCAGAGTCACATTGTAGACCCGGCCCTGTCAATTAAGTGCCGGTGCTAAGCACCGGAAAGCACCGGCACAAATTAAGCCAGTGTCTGGCCGTATGCGCGGAAGGGACAACTCAGAAACAGTGACCTCAAGTCTTGGGACCTGGCCAAGGACATTCTCTCTACATGTCCTGGGAACCAGCTGAACATCCTGAAGATTCAATGGACAACTGTGAAAATTATATACATTGTGTTGATACATTTATGAACATGGGGGAAATAAAGCTTGGGAGAAATAAATTAATGGGTGGGAGCATAAGACAATGCTCTTAAGAAAAGTATTAAAACTAAGCATGGTGTGATGATCATCACCTCAGCTTGTCCAATCAGAATTAAGAGTTTCATAAAGTTGAAACATTTGGGGTAGTACTTGCCTTTAGAAGGTATAATTGGGTAGTTAGTTAGATTAGTTAGAGCAGTCGCTGCCAGAACGCTGAGAGATAGAGATGCTGTCTGAAATCTGATCGAACACCTATAGAAGCAGACTTAGAACTTTTCAAACAAATTAGAATTAGAATAAGATTGCGGAAGAATTGAGGCTGTATTAGAATTAGAAGAAAAACACAGACGAATCAAGGAGGTAATAGATTTTAGAAGAAGTTCATGGAAGAATCGAGGAGGAAGTTAGTATCAGAGAGGGGTGAGACGCAGGCGTCGAATCCAGAAGAGGTCATCTATCCTGTCCTATTCCTGTCCCGAAGAACCTGTCACCTGAACTTTCTAAGGGGCCCATTTACTCTTGGCCAGAGGGATCTGATTTTCGCACTATCCTAGGTAAATATTAATCTGTGTATTGTGTCAATGTGCCTTTTCTCTCTATCCTCTCTTCCTGAGGTACTTGTCATTGAAGATCTTGTTCTAAATTAGGTAAATCAAGTCTTACCTCCTCAGAATGATGGAGTTAACACTGTAATGTGTCTTTGTTCTTATGGTAAAATTAGTCAAACATTTAAAACTTAACCAAGTCTGTGGTTATTTATTAAGAACATTCAGGTAAATGATTAATGTCATAATTATCAAACATAATCAACTAAAATAGATCCATTTGTAAAGAAAGAACTTCGTATTAAATAGGTTCAAAGACTGAGAAGGAAACGGATGTATGAAATTAGCCCTAAAATGTATCCCCAACAGTGTTCATTGACCAATAATGAGTGAGTGTGTTTTATGGGCTCAAATTAGTATTTAGTGATAAATTTCCGCAGGTTGGTGGCCCACTGGATCTACCATTCCTTCCTTGCTCTTTCTTCCCCTTCCATGTTCCCTTCCTTTACCTTCCCTGGCCCTTTCCCTTACCTATTACTTCTTTCTTTTTTCCTTCACTTTCCTTTTCAGTTTCTTTTCCTTTCCTTCCCTTTCCTTTCTCCCTTCCCTTGTTTCCTATTTCTCTTCCATTTTCCTTCCCCTCCTTTCCATTCCCTTCCCCTCCCCACCCCTTCTCTCTCATCACTGCCCTTCTCTTTTCCCTTTCTTTTCCCCTCCCCCTTTCTGTTTTCCTTTACTTTCTGTTTTCCCTTCCCTTTCTGTTTTCCTTTCCTTTTTTTCCTTCCCATTGCTTTTCCATTCCCTTTCTCTTCTCCTTCCATCCCTCCAAATCACCCCACCCCATCACCTCCTTCCCTATCCTTCTCTCCTCTCTCCTTCCCCTTTTCTCTTCCCCCTTTGCGTTGCTTTCCCACCCATTTCCCTTTCCTCCTCCATTCCTTTTCTCTTCCCTGCCATCCCTCCGATTTCTCCCACCCCTCCAGTTTCCTCCTCTCTCCACCCCTTCCCTTTTTCCTCATCACGTCCCTTTGTTACTACCCTTCCCTTTCTCTTTTCCTTTTTACTCTCCACTTCCCATTCTTTTTTTCCCTTCCCATTCCTTTTGCTCTTTCTTTACCCCTTACATTTTCATTTTCCTTCCCTTCCCTTCTGTTCCTTTTCCTTTTCCCATCCCATCACATCCCTCCCATTCTCATTCCCTTCCCCTTCTTTTCCCTCCCATTTCATGTATCCTTTCCTGTTTCCTTTTCCCTTTCCTTGCGGGTTTCTCTTCCCTTCCTCCTCTCCCATTTCCCTTTCACTTACTTTCCCTCCATGTCCCCATTTTCTCTTTCCTTTCCCCTTTCCTTTCCCCTTCTCTCCCATTCCTTTGCCTCCCATTTCCTTTTTTCCTTCCCTTTCCTTCTCCCTTCCCTCTGCTTTCCTTTTTTCCGTCCCTTCCTTGCCCTTCCGATCCTGTCTAACCCCTTGTGATATGCTGTATTCATTATATGCATCCTTGTTCCTTAGAGTTCTCTTAAGTCATTGTTGGAATGTTTTGATATGTCATACTCTATGTCACTGTGAGCTCAATGGGTTCTACTTGAGCTTTGAAGCTAAACTTCAGCAGTTGCTGTTTCTGCATGAAGCCTGTTGGATGGGATCCTTATATCAGAATAAACATCAAGACTCTTCATTCATCCTGTGTCCTGGTAACTTTTAATCATTACACAGGCGTAGTCGGCAAGTCTATGAGGATCCTTACACAGAAGATTGGTGAGATGCTCAGTATTTGACTTTACATTTATCAGCATCTTCATCTAATTTAACAACGTTGGATCTAATTTAATTTGATTTCAAGTAATGATAGAGACAGTAATGTGTTACTTGAAATTTGCTTGAGGAGAGAGTTGTGTTTTGATAGCACCTGCGGCTGCTGCGTTTAAATTGTTGTGCTCTGATTGCACCTGCGGCTGTTTAACCTGAACTATGTTACATTTTAATGTTCTAGTGTTATTTTAACCCTCTTGAAAAGTTTTCTTCGCTAAGCAAATAATGTTTGCTTCGTCTGAGAAAGTGCCTAGTGATGTTGCTCATTGTTTAAAGTAAAGCGCTTCTTGGAAACATTGAATGAGCACATCAAGTGTTTTGATGATCAGTTGATGGCAAAGCATCTTTCAAAACTTTGAAGACTGTGCTATGAACATAAGATATCTTCTTAAGAAAGGGGTTGATTTTGTGTGGTCTGATAGTTGTGAAAGAGAATTTGTGGACATAAAAAAAAATTGAAGGATGCTCCTTCTTTGAGAAGTTTTGATCCTAGAGTTAAACCTGTTTTAGTCACTGATGCAAGTGAAAAGGGATTAGGGGCAGTTTTGCAAGAACACGGGCCAAAAGGGATGGAGACAATAATGTTTTTGTCTCGTACTCTCAAGGATGCAGAGACAAGATACTCGGTGGTAGAGAGAGAATCCTTGGCTATTTTTCTGGGCGCTAAGGAAATTGAAAACGTTTTGGTGGGGTAACAACTTTGAGGTAAGAACAGATCACAAGCCGTTGATTGAAATTTTCACTAAGAAGGGTCTTGATTACATTTCTGGTAGAATAACTAAGTGGGTAATAGGCTTGCAGGAATATAATTTTGAAATTAGGTATATTCCTGGTGCAGAGAATAATGTTGCAGATGTTCTTTCACATTTAATTCCTCAAAATATTAGTGAAGACGATGATGCTGATGATGTTGATGAATGGGTTTGTGTAGTTGATCATGAGATTATATCAGAGAAAAGGTAGTGTGATGAATTGTCTCATGATGGCGTGTTAAAGGAGGTAATGTATCTTATGAACAAAGGATGGAGTAACAATAAGGAAGGGTCTATGGACACTAGGAAATTTTGGCCATTACGTAATGAGTTGTCGGTTGACAATGGATTGCTGTTTAGGGGTACCAAATGGATTCCCCCTGAGAAGCTCAGAAAAGAACTTATAGATATGGTTCATTCTTCACATGCTGGATTGCCAAAGTGTAAGGAGAGATTACGTGGGTCATATTGGTGGCCAGGAATGGACATAGAAACTGAACGGGTGGTACGTGATTGTTTGACGTGCACGTTATGTGATAAGAATAAATGTGTGCGGGTGCAGCCAATGGTGTTGAGAAGACGTCCTTCACGTCCATGGCAGGATATTTCTTTGGATATTTTGGGACCTTTATATAGTAACAGTTCACAGGTTTATGTTTTAGTTGTCATTGACATGTTTTCACATTGGCCTGAGGCTTTCTTTTTGACAAACATAGATTCGGGTAATGTAATTCGTTATTTGAAGGCTTTATTTTCAAGAGAGGGTATTCCAGAGTCTATTGTGTCCGACAATGGAGTGCAGTTTGTATCTGAAGAGATGGAAAAAATGTCCAAAGGGATTAAACATAAAACCAGTGCTTTGTACCATCCTGAAGGGATTGGAATGGTGGAAAGATTTGTCAAAGTGATTAAAGAAACCATTGCTTTAGCCAAGTCACAATTTTTAGATTGGAAGTTGGAAGTTTTAAAAAGAATTGAGGAGTATAGATTGTTGCCTCATTCTACTACTGGTAAGACACCTTTTATGTTGTTTAGGGGTAGACTTCCTAACACTGTTGTGGAACCAGCTTGGGTGAATAGCTATGAAATAGGTAAGGGTAAGGAGTGTAGATGTGACTATGGAAAGGTACAAGAGAAGGATGAGGAGAAAGGTAGTTTGAGGAAAATTCATTTTGATGTTAAGAAAAATGGGAAAACAACCTAAGTATCAGTTAGGGATGTTGTTATGATAAAGCGTCCTGGATTGATAGGAAAATCTATTTCAAAATGTATGGAACCTATCAAGGTTATTAACCCCTTCCATGCTGATGACGGCCGGGAGCCGTCATGGCACACAGTGCTTGTGTGCTGATGACGGCTCCCGGCATTCATGTCCGCACCCGAGATCGGAATGTGCCGCACAGGCGCAGAATCGCGGCCTCAGCCAGGGAGTTAAAGTATTTAACAATGCTGTAAAAACTGAAGATCATAGGATTTGGAACCTTAACAGGGTTGTTGTTGTTAAGGGGAAGCTTCATGACAGTGTTCATGATAATTCTCTTAATGATAGAGGGAGGATTGGAGTTCGTAAGTCTTCGAGGGTGCCTAAGGCACCAGTATAGTTATCTGATTATGTGTGAATTTGGTTTATGTTATTATTTACTTTATTTTTCTTTGTTGTGTGTCAAGGTGGGAGGTATGTGATATGCTGTATTCATTATATGCATCCTCGTTCCTTAGAATTCTCTTAAGTCATTGTTGGAATGTTTTGATATGTCATACTCTATGTCACTGTGAGCTCAATGGGTTCTACTTGAGCTTTGAAGGTAAACTTCAGCAGTTGCTGTTTCTGCATGAAGCCTGTTGGATGGGATCCTTATATTGGAATACACTTCAAGACTCTTCATTCATCCTGTGTCCTGGTAGCTTTTAATCATTACACCCCTCCCATCCTCTCCCCCTCCTCTTTTCCCCTTCCCTTCCTTACTCTTTCTTCTCCTTTCCTTTTCACTTCCTTTCATTCCCCTTTCCTTCTCCCTTATTTTCCCTTCCCTTCCCCACTTTCATAACCTTACCTTTCCCTTTCACTTCCATAACCTTACCATTACTTTTCTCTTTCCCTTTCCTGACTTTGTTTCTTCCCCTTCCATTTAACCTCCCATTTTTCCTTTCCCGCCTTCCGCTTTTGCTTTTGTTTCTCCCTTTCCTTTTCTTCCCTTCCTTTCCTTCCCCTTTATCCTTTCTTGTTCCTTTCCTTTCCTGTTTCACTTCCTTTACTTTTTCCGTCCTTGCCCTCCCATTTCCATTTTCCCTTCCTTTCCCTCCCATTTCTCTGCTTTCCTTTTCCCCTTTCTTGTCTTTCTAATCCCGTCCAACCTGTTTCATCCTCTCCCCTCCCCTTGTCCCCTTACCTCGCCCTTTCCCTCCCCTTCCCCTTCCCCCTTCCCTTCCTGTTCCTACTTTTTCCATTTTCCTTTCCCTTTTTTCTCATCACATCCCTTTTCATTTTTCCCTTCCTTCCTTCCCTCCCTTTCCTTTCCTCTTTTGCTTTCTTTCCCTTTTTCTTGTTTGCTTTTCTTTTGCTCATCCCGTTTTCCTTAATATACCTTGTTCCCTTCCCTTTCAATTTTCCCTTCCCTTTGTTCACCTTCCATTCCCTTCCGTTATCTCTTCTTTCTTACTTTCTTCCCTTCCATTACTTTGTCTCTCCTTTTCTTGTTTCCTATCCTTGCCCTTTCCCTTTTCTCTTTTCTTTTTCACTTTCTACCTCCTTTTCCTTCTCTCTCTCCCTCCCAAACCTTCCCTTTCCCTTTCCCTTTCCCTTTCCCTTTTTTCTCTTTTCCCTTCCCTTCCCTTCCCTTCCCTTCCCTTCCCTTCCCTTCCCTTCCCTTCCCTTCCCTTCCCTTCCCTTTCCTTCCCTTCCCTTCCCTTCCCTTCCCTTCCCTTCCCTTCCCTTCCTATTTTCCCTTACCTTGTCTGTCCCTTTTGTTATGTTATGTTAGTTGGTATTTCTAGAGCTCTCGGCTGCTCCAGGGAGTGTCCCGGCGCTGTGAAAGACTGCGTAACCCAAGACAGGGTGCATCAAAGCAGAACCTGGCCAAATCTACTGTTGAAAAAGTCATGTTTTTAGTTTCCTCCTGAAGGTGAGGAGATAATGCACCTGTCTGAGAGAAAGGGGCAAGCTATTCCAAAGGCAAGATGCCACCACTTGAAAAGATCTGCCCCCCTACCCGGGAATGCCTGGAATATTGGGGAAGTGGTCGAAACTGGACAGAAGACCTCAAGGTTCATTGTGGTGTATAGTGCTGGAACCTTTCCCCAAGATATGGGGCCCCTATCTCATGGAAAGCTTTAAAGACCAAAACTAACGCTTTAAAATGAATCCTCTTTCGAACCGGAAGCCAGTGTAAGGAACACATAAGAGGGGTCGTTCGTGTCCTAGGCCCTGCCAGAGAATGGCTTTGGTCACCACATTCTGGATCACCTGTAGACGGCCTAGTAAATAATTAGGAAGGCCCAAGTACAGGGCATTTACATAGTCCAGTCTCGATACCACCAAGGCCTGGACTACCGTCTTCCTGTGAGGGACTGGGAGCAGGGGAGAAAGTTCCTTAGCATTCTCAATAACCCAAAACAGGTCCCAGCCACAATTGAATCTGAGCCTGAAGAGAAAGGGCAGTGTCCAATTTGACCCCAAGATTTTTAACAATTCTGACTGAAGTAGTGGGGGACATGTTCTGTGGCCACCATTGGTGCCATGCTGTACAGGATGGGTGCCGAAGAAAATAATCTCCAACTTTTCAGAGTTGCACTTCAGTTGATTTTGCTTGAGCCAGGAGAACACCTCTGAAAGACAGGTGTTAATCACATTGCCTTTGAACTCGGCACCCTTCTCACAAGTGTACAAGTGTGTGTCATCCACATACAACACTATTTTAGCACCGTATTTCTTAGCGAGGAGCGCAAGATGGGCCATATACATGTTAAACAGCATTGGGCTCAGGATTGAGCCCTGTGGAACCCCGACATTCATGGGAGAGATAGTGGCCGAGAAGGGAGGGGACCAAATAGTTTGCAGATACTTGTTTAAAAAGGAGTTGAACCATCTAAGTACCATGCCTCCGATACACCCTCCTGGAGTCTTCACAATAATCTGATGTGGGGCACAGTATTGAAAGCCATGGAAATGTCCAGCAACACCAAAACCGGGTTGCCCCCTTTATCAAGTGTAGCTTTTATGGTTTCAGCGACTTCTAATAGAGCCGTTTCCGTGCTTAAATTTGCTCTGAAGCCCGACTGGCTCGGGTGCAGAAGATGGTTGGCCTCCACATAATCTGTGGTGACAATGTTAACATATTTCACCAAAACCTTGGAGAACAAGAATTTACAATGCAACGGTCTCACCTTTGCAAAAGTTAGAGCTATTGGCATTGTAAATGACAAACTTTTTATGTATGTGTTGGTTTTAAAATCGATAAATAAATGGCATTGTCATTTACAATGCCAATAGCTTAATCTCTTGCAAATGCGAGACCTATTGCATTTGCACACACACACACACACAGAGCCACACACACACACACACACACACACACACACACACACACACACACACAGCCACACACACACACACAGAGCCACATAAACACACAGAGAGCCATACACACACACACAGAGCCACACACTCACACACACAGAGCCACACACACGCAGAGCCACACACACACACACAGAGCCACACACAGAGCCACACACACACAGCCACAGAGCCACAAACAGCCACAGAGCCACACACAGCCACAGAGCTACAGAACCACACACAGCCACAGAGCCACACACACAGCCACAGAGCCACACACACAGCCACAGAGCCACAGACAGAGCCACACACAGAGCCACACACACACACTCTTACCCAAAATAGTATATGAATGGGTTTACAGTGGACATTTAGCAACACTACTAGTGCCTTAAATGTTTAATCCCCATAGTCCAGAACCCTTGAGTTTATGAAGGAACCAAGCGTCAACAGCCCCTTTCAATCTCACCCTAATTAGGAACAAAAGTTGAGAGCACGACACGAGTCGGAGCCCACCCTGCTTCTGTCACTGAGATCACCTTGTTTTGCAAGAGAACATCAAGCCCACACCGCCGGTAGCAACTCACACTCACTGAATCACAGTGGAGGCCACGCAACACATGCTAATCAAAGCTTTAACACTCATTCAAATCGTAACAGCACAGTGTGGAATTTGTTCATACAATTGCTGCCTCATAAGAGAACTCTAGTGTTGGAACAAAAGTCATTGGGAAGAGCAAAACACGTTTAAATACTACCCTGGATATTTTGTAACATTGTTTTGAAGAGGGCAAACATTGAAATAACAGGTGCATTTAAGAAGCATCTCAGGGAGCATATGCCAGGACCCTGGCAGGCAGCAACCCGGGAGTGCCTCTGAAAATAATCAAGCCACAGATTATTTTAACCTGCTACCGCTCACCGACGCCCTTTTTTTGCCGTTGTAGCTTCTCGCGTCTCCATTTCATGTGCCGCTCCCGTTCAATCTGCTCGCCGTAGTGGGCTCGATAGAACTCTTCAGCCCTAATACTCCCCTGTGGTATTCCCAGGCCCTCTTCACGCAGACAACTTGCTTCCAAGACGCCGGGATTCACAACATCCTCCGGCTGACCTCCGCCATTATTCTTGAGCGGCCGGAATGCAGCACCGGCCACGCCCACCAATCACAGAGCGAGTAACAAACCGGAAACACACGGTCTCTAGCAGCAGCCAATCATGATGAGGTAAGAAAGAAATCTTGCGCCGCGTGAGCCAACCATAATGGAAAACGCTAGACAGTATTTTGAAAGGTCACGCTAAGTGAAAGAATCGTCAGCAGCACAGCTGGTACCAAGGCTTTTTAAACAACGCCTCCTCCATAGAAGATGACGTCACCCAGTGTGACAGAATTCTTTCTCTTTCTGCTCTTTTTCATGTTACTATGCGATTTAGTGCTAAGGTGGCCCAAGGGCATTACAGCAATTTACATAGGTGCCAGAACATATTAAACAATTTTTCCGGTACGGAGGAGGATTCATATTTTGTCCAGAATGACCGGATACTGTGTCAGGTTTGGAGTCTGTTTCCCCAGTGCCAAGCTCAGTAGTACCAGCCATAGGACACATCTCCGTATTGTTGTGGGGCTCTCCGCATCGTTAAGGGGCAACCGGATTTTTAAACAAGCGCTCACCATGACACTAAGCCCCGTCCTTTTCAGACTGGGCGCCCAACTTCCTGCTGAGGTAAAAGGTTCCTTATCTTCTTTATGGGGCCATCTGGACCCATAAAAGAAGATAAGAAACCTTTTACTTCAGCAGTAAGTCATGAAACCCAATCTGAAAAGGACGGGGCTTAAAGAGAAAGAAGAACGTCACTAGGATCTCTTCTCCAATGGCTGGTCACCGTTTAGGAGGCAAGCCAATGGAGAAGAGGGGCGGGGCTTAACCCTCGCTAGTGAAGTTCACTAAGAGACATAAAATCTTGCAAGCTTGACTGCGCATGTGCGCAGTACGCCACGCGAGACCTAAAAAGGGCAGCAAAGATATTGGCCTATAGTTACCAGCGACTAGAGGGTCTGCCCTTGGTTTATTTAAAAGCGGGAGAATTTTCGCATGTTTCCAGCTTTCCTTCATTTTCTCCTCATTAGCACCAGCTTGTGAATGGGGCGATAAATTTATCGCCACTTTGGCTGCGATAAAGTGCTGATAACTCAGCGATAAGTCCTTGAGAATATGCCCAGATGAAGGGAAATGGGAAGGTGATGAGATGGGATGGAATGTGATGGGAAGGAAAGGGAGGGGAGTGGATTAGAGTTGAGGAGAGGAAAGGACAAAGGGGGAAGGGGTAGAGAAGGTAGGGTTGGGAAGGAGAAGGTAAAGACATTGAAGGGGGTGAATGGTGAGGGACAAAATGGGAATAGTGTAGGAGATGAATGAACGGTGGGTGAAAGGGAAAGGTAAAGAAAAAGATGAATGAAGAGAAGTGTAGGGTAGGGAAGGGAAGGGTAAGGAAGAATAGGTAAGTAAAGGGTAGGGTAAGGAAGAAAAGGGAAGGGGAGAGGGTTTGGCTTAACAGCTAGGGCGGCTGACTTTGAAGCTGAGGAACCAAGTTTGAGTCTGCTAGGAGGCTCTAACATCCTGTGATTCTGGGCAAATAACTAAATCTCACAATGCCCAAACAATTAATGTGTCCGTCTGTAATGCAACTGGTGCTCATGTAAAGTGCTCTGATACCTTTGGATCGAGTTCGCCCTATATAAAACAAACAAAAAATAGAAGGGGGGGGGAAGGCGATGGAAACAATGAAAAGGAAGGGACTAGGTATGGGGAAGGGGTCAGCAAAGAGAAAGTAGGGAGGACGGGAAAGATAAAGGGAGTATGAAGGGAAAAGGAGGTAAAAAGAAGAGGAAGGGCATGTTGAAGCAGTCAAATCCTGTGTCCAAATATTTTTATTTGATATGGAACTCCTACGGAGGTCTACAAAAATACACAAACATTTTTAAAAAAAGAAATACTTCATGAACAATACAAAATCCTTCCATATTCAACCATCAAACATTACAATATACAAAAATATCATTAGAAATTATCTAATAAATAACTAGAAATGATTTTAAGAATGATAAATCTTAAAACATAACATTTCATTTTTGGGGGGACAAAACGAATGAACGGGCCTCCTGGGCAGGATAAATATTATATTTAATAAATACAGGTCTTAAATACATATGCCTGGCCTTTTGTAACTTTGTGCAAACAAAAGGTGAAGGCAAAAGGGAAGGAGAATATGATGTGGAAGGGGAGTGAAGGAGAAGGAAAAACAGAGGGAGACGCTGAGGGGGGAAGAGGACATGGTAGTGGAAGAGAAAGTTGAAGCAAAAGGGAGGGTAAGGCAAGGTAAAGGAAGTAAAGGGAGGGTATCAAAGTAAGAGAAAGAAAGATGATAGAGTGAATGAAATGGTAAGAAGAAGCTAAGCCAAAGCAAATAGAGGGTAGGGGAGAGGAATGGAAGAGAAGCAATAAACATTTGCAAAGCCAATAGGTAGAGCCTACCAGAGAGATACTGGCTTTGTCACTATATTTTTTAGCCATATTGTACAGCAGTGTGGGTGATGTGCAGAAAGGCTGAAAGTAAAAAAAAAAGCTATGACACAGCTGATGCTGACTGTGCCACAAAGAACATTGTTCTTTTAAAGGTGCAACCTATTGGCATTGCCAAAGCATGTTTCATTAGCATAGAGAAAAGGGGTATGCAAGCCTGACCCCTCCTCTCCTCTTTGCCAGCATCAAACAGTAGTTTGAAATATCCAGGAGGGCTGTCAGAGCTCGCATTTGAACTTGCACTCCAAGAAGCTATGATGTGGCTGGAAAATGACCCGTCATATAAGTTCATAACAAAGTCTTGAAATGTGGCTGTGAAATGGTGTTCTGTATGGCCCACAAAATACCAAAAAACCTAAACCCCTTGCAACCTTGTCATCCTCTGGCCACTGGCTGTTCAACTAGTAACTTGTTCCATGGTGGTATTATGCTTATCCATTCTTTATCATTAATCACCATACCATTAAAACATGACAGCTATTAAATCTCCCTCACTTTTTTCTGTTGATTTTCATCAGTTTCTTACAGTATATTTCCACCCTCCTTCTAGTCTTGTTTTTACCATCTTTCAGTACTACATGGCACTAATGCACAGACCTTACCCCCATGGGTCCAGAAAATTGATTTCCTCTATTGATCCTCCTTCCCAATTTGATTTTCACAAAATCACCGTCTGAAAATTCCTGTCTTTGACTCATCACTTTTCATATTCAAAGTCCCTCAGTCCTTCATCCCCTGGAGTGCCAATTTTGTTTTTGGAATGCTTCCCTTCATTCTTACAAGCGTTAATTCACCAGTAGCCCCATTCACTGCAGTATTTTGCGCCCAAACCATTTAGTCTATGGCATTCCACACTTCCTTCCTACCACTCACTGCCATCTGAATGGTACCGTTGATCACACAATTTGCTATTTCACCCAAACAATTTTCTTGCGGTTTAAACAAAGACATGCATATATATCTGATCCCATGTCCTTTGAAAACTCCTGAATTGACACAGATGTGAGTTGAGGTCCATTGTATGTCACAATTACACCAGGACAACCTTCTCTCTTGAAAATGTTCTTAATCAACTTGATTGCTCTTTCTGTGGTGATGTTTCTCACAAAATCCACCTTCATACATATTGGGAATTCACCATTACTAAAGCAAACACTCCCTTTCACACAAATTATCCAAAGGGCCAATATAATTTACACATACTTTCATCCATGCACCCTCAGACTCAGTTAAACTACCCAGAGACTCACCTCCTACTTTCAGACATTTCTCACTCTCCCTACACAAATCACAACCCTCTACCCATACCATGACTTCATCATCCATGCCTGACCAGCAAAACCTTTCCTTCAAATATCTTTGATAAGTGACTGGCTTAAATGTCCCTCAAGAGCAAGGCTTCTCAACTTATCTTTAATTCCCTCAGGCAGTATATATCTGTCCTGTCTCATAACTAACATATTTGTGGCACCCAAAGTCAATTCATCTTGAAGTTTGAAATATCTGCACAAAGGCACACACACACCTTCTTCTCTCTTCCAATGGTCACAAACACTTCTGACCAAATTTAGAACAATCCCGTCTCTCTGTGCGTCTATTTCCCATGCCTCCTTCGTAATGGCATCAGGCTCACCTTCTAAGGTATCTCTGAATTTGCAACAACACATTTTACATTATTCCTATCACCATCCCATCTCAAAGAAAGTCTCGAGCAACAATTGTCTTGTACATACATCCAATCTGCTACATACTCCATTTTATATTTGTACTCTTGCAAATGAGAGGCTAGCCTCTCTCGAAACTATGGGCCATATGTAGGTAATCCTAATTTACTGATTCTAAAATACCAAATTTTACCGATTCAGTATTATAGAGTCGGTAAATGCTATGTAGGAAATAATTCTATAAGTATTACCGAATCGGTACGATTCGGTATTTACCGAATCGGTAAATACCGATTTGGTAATGGGGGAACACACTCAAGGGTGGCAGGGTGTCACATTGACACCCCATTGCACCCCTGAATCGTGCATGTGTGCACATGTGGCACACATATGTATGTCTGCCACATGGAACTTCGGAAATGCAAAAAAATGCTTATCCAAAGGTTTTCGATATTTACCACCAACTTTTAGTTGGTGGTAAATACCGAATCCTTAACTATGCAATTCACTCATTTGAGTGCTCCCTACATTGCAGATTTGGTAATTTAATGATTCAGCATTTTAACGAATTGGTAATTTACTGATTCCTAAAATACCAATTTGGTCAATTACCGAATCTGTAAATTGGCCACCTACATCTCAAAAGCCTAATACCGGTCGGTAATGGCCGAAATTCGGTAATTTCGGCCGTTACCGACCAGTATTAAGCTACCTACATCTGGCCCTATGTCTCCTGCACCTGCTTGTAAAACCTTAAGCAAAGGTTATGATCCATGCGTAATGTGAAACATGCTTCCACAAACATATACAAAAGTACTCATCTCGCCACACATCTGCAAGAACTTCATACTCAACTACTGCATAATCGTGTGCAATGTAACTGACAGTCTTGAGACAAATGGCACAGGTCTTTGATCTCTCTCTTTGAGTTGGAATAAAACTGCACCTAGCCCAGGAGCACTAGCATCCACAGCCAATATTCTTGTACATTTGGATCAAAAGAAGTCAATATTTGTGCCTTACTAATATCAGATTTAATTTTTGCAAACATTACCTTGTTTCTCTTTCCCTATCTAAATACCTTCCCTTTTCTCAGCAATTCTCTCAACGGCTTGTCTTTTCTGCAGTCATGAACAAATTTAGAGTTATATTCGGTTAGTCCCATGAAGGACTATAACAGATCTATTCCTTGGGGAGCCGGAGCCAACCTCATATCTTTTTCGAAGCTTTTACCAAATCTTCTTTAGGTGTTATACCCCGCTCAAAAATAATGTATCCCATGTACTCAATCTGCTTCAACAGAAACTGTCATTTCATTTTGCAAGGGGTAAGACCAGCCTTCCTTAGTATTTTTAACACTCTCATGAAAGCATTATTATGTTCCTCCACCGTAGTTTCAAAAGTGCACATGTCATCCTAAAAAAAAAACATTTGACATGTCTTTAAACAAACAATTCATCATGCTCTGAAATTTGCTTGAAGCTGATGCTAGCCCAAAGGGAAGTATAGTAAATTGAAATACAATTTCTGTCGTTATAAAAGCAGTGCAAGACTTGGATTAGATATGCAATCTAATCTGGTGATATGCAGACTTCAAATCTCGCCTGGTGAAAAATATGGCACCATTAGGTAGTATTACCATTTCAGAGATGTTGGGTAAAGGTAAACCATCCATCATTATATGTTATCTACTATACCTTCAGCTGCTTCACTACTCTAAACAACCAACACTTCCTCATCTGACTCGGGATCAAGAACTATGTATAAATCATATTGCAGAATCTATCCTAAAATAGCAGGACCATTCTGTGATACCTACATTTTGCCTTTCACCACTCTGATTATGTATGGCAGAATCTGAAGAACTACCCCACCATGTCCTTTATGTTGTAAGGGAGTGCGAGAACATATATTCTCATATAATACTTTTGGAACAATAGTGTACATAGACCCTGGGGCAATCATCAGCTCTGTGTATGCACAATTGACACAAAGGTCAGCCATAGGTCTATTTCTTCATGCAGTTCCTTTCCATTCAATGCACAATACTCTCTTTCTACAGTTTCATCCTCTTCTTCAATACTTCCCACCTGCCATCCTAGGCTTGTCTCTGCAATATCTCACTTTATGACCTCTTTTCCCACACTTTTGACAATGTTTGTCTTTTGCAAAAGAACATTCTTTATTTTCTAATCCCTTGAAACATTTGGCTGCACTGTCTTTCCTCTGTACACATTAACTTAATCTCTCCTGACATCCATTTGCTGCATATCCCGAATGTTTGAATCTGACTCTGCCACCATTTTTGCATTGCCTATGCCTATGCATTGTGTGTGGTCCATAATCTCTCTCCTGCATTATTTTATTTCTGCATTGTATATTCAACAGATCTATAATCATTTGATTTGTCCTGTCACCAATGTCATATTTTACCCCAGTTCTCTTGTTGTATAACATTTTAGGACCCTATTGTAATTTTCCAGATTCATGCCCTTATATAGGTATACATCACCATATCCTTATATAGGCATAAGAATCATAACCATATTTAGATACAGCTCATGCAGTCCAAATACAGCATGGCTACTTCCACTAGTTCCGAAAATCTACAACGATCTCTTGGAAAACTCGGCTTCAGCAGCTAGGGACTTCCTCTTGCTCGAAAACTGACTTGTTCAAGAACTCGTGGAGTTTTCAAAGAACTGAGACTCTTTGATGATGTTATTATGTCCACCTTTACGTCAAACTCGGTACCGTCAAGGTATAAATATGCCCACACTTGCCATAGCAAACACACAGTGGTTTGTAGCAGTTCAACTATCTACTTGCCCGACGTGCCCTGCTATTGCAAATGCCGAAGGAAGCCGACCCTCCAGCAGACGCACTGAGAGAGACGCTGTCTTTTCTCCTGCCGAGAAATCCAGGTCCAGTGTTTCCAAGCTACCCTTGCGGGTTGTTGGGAAATCGAGTCCTGAGCCTGACCTTCTTCATTCCAAATCAAGGTACAGAGGTGATTAGACCCTAAGAGAAATCTTGGACAGATTCTTGGCAAAAGAATACTACATTTATGCTACACCTCACTTACTTCTTCCCTTGTACTAAGCTTAGGTTAGGTATATCGCGGTAGGCGTATTTTAGAAGCACCAGTTGAGTTCTTTAAGCCTCTGTTATTTATGTATGTAGTTATCTATGGTTTAAGAACCATTCAATGCTCTTACAGTGTTATTTTATTCTACTCTTTTTACTGTATGCATTATATTTTGCGACCAGTCATATGATTGTAGCTGTTCATTTCTTATGCTTGAGAAAGAAGACTGTTCAATAAATCCTTTTATTGAAAACGCCTGTCTATCTATTTCTCTGCACCTCTGGTGAAACGAAGCATGTACAATTGACTGAGTGAAATATCTATCTATTGTTTCCACGACTCAGAAGATCAGTTTATTCTTGGGGAAACAAAGTTGTCATGTTTATGCGGTTGTCAGAAACAAATCCCTTCTTGTTTATTCGAGAAAGTTTCTAGTGACCTCTGAGCTAGCAGGCACTCACAATGAATTTTAATATATTCAATAGCTACCTAGTCGGCCTCAGTCCTAAGTCTAATCTATAGGATATATTATTCCAATGCGGAGAGCCTATTGGGAATATAGGAGCTACACTATATGGCGCCCAACATTTGCTAAGGCACTAATTTATCGCTAGATACTAGAGTAACTCAGTCGTGCTTTTCACAGAGAACCCTTTATCCTGTAAAAACTCCAATAGACGTCTGGAGTGGGTTAAAGGATAAAATATCCGCCATAACTAAGTAGGACGAAAAAATCCTATGTATTAGTTTTTGGTTTTGTTTAACGTTGAAGGATACAGTGTTCCAAAATAGTGTGCACCTTATCTTTTGTTTCCTTCAAACTTGCTCTGCAATACTTTCAACAAAATGTCAAATAGCGACTCCGAGAATGGTGGAGCTGCAGGAACTGCAGCCCGACCAGGTTTTGACACCACAGGGTTTAATGAAGACGACGTGGGTGCCATAAACATCCCGGAAAATGTAAGGAAAGCCATAGCTATAAAGCTTATAGAAAATGGCCTATCAGCAAGAGGTGGTAGAGTCATATTTGTCATAGAGGTACATGAATATCGGTAGACAGAGGTGTTCTATTCATGGATTATCTTTCCACAAGCAAATCCACCAACACATGTGTTCCACTTCTACAAGATGGAGGAACCTCCAGCGGAATACCTTCCTTTCGAGGACATTAAGATTCCACTAACTTACCAAGAGCATCAGCTCTGGTTTAAATGCACCCTACAACATCAAAATCACATTACTAGGCTCGGTCCACTAGGTAGACCAGGAGCAACATGGCCGGTACTAGCTAGCTATACACCACATCCTGCCATAGAACAAATGACAGGTCCAGAACTATTAGCTCAACTAAAACAATTATTCAAAATACATAGACAATTGGTACAATATGTCATGCGGACTTTAACAGTCCAACCTGCTATAAGAATTCCACAGCACACCCCTCATCAGGGGACCACAAACAAAATTACACCACTTACTATACGATCAGTCATTGGTAAATTGCCTGCAAAAAGCGAACAAATTCCATTCTGGTTAGCTCAAAAAATTACTCAAATAGAGGCAGTGTTTCCGGATAGTACACCTCATGAGAAACACAGGATTCTAACACTCTGTTTACCAATGGGGATAGCACCACACGTGGAGGACTTTGACACTTGGGGTACAGTCTTTGCTTCAATCTACACAAAAACACTATGGCGGTAATACCTGACGTCCTGAAACAGATTCAAAATGAATACGAACCAGAACCTGCCTTGAATCTTGGTATGAAATTACTGAAAGATTTCAAACAGGTCTCAGCTATATTATTAGCTAACATTAAAGATGAATTAGCATCCATGATAATCCGCCAAAAACTAAAAGAACTTGATGTAACTGAGCAACTTTATGAACTTGCCAGGATAATAGAAAAATCTTATGAAGAACTAGGTTGAGACAGTTTGGGAGGGAAACCAGTAAAGCCCGAACTAACAGAAAATCCTGATAAAGTATTTATAGAAAACAATCTTACTACAACTAAAAAAGAAATGGGAAAATAGTAGACAGTCACTTCCTGAAGAGAAACGTTGTCAATCCAGAGGTAGATCTCCTCAAAAGGAGCACTCTGAAAAGAGATATAACCTTAGAAATAGGGATATTTAAGAAAACCTGATAGATATCAAGATACTGATACACGCTCCTCTCGTACCTTTCAGACTTCCTTGCAGAAATCCAAAAGAAGAGGACGATCAGAACATAAAGAAAAATGCATGAAATCCAAAGATGATCAACACGTTCCAAAAAATAAGAAAGCTCAATTCACCAAAAAGAAGGTAGCAATTATTAAAATCAGACATGCTGAGGATCTTGAGGACGCAACTCAAGAACGGGGAGTGGGCCCAGACAATGCGGGACAGTGCAGCAGAGGTCACCATAGCTTGCAGGATCCTGAAGGATCATCTGGAGACAGTGGATCTGAATGAATGCATTCAAGTTGAAACTGCAGATACCAGGGTTACGGCACCCCATAAGCTATATGAAGTCACACTCCGAATAGAGGGGGACATAACTAGGAAAATAAAAGCACTCTTTTGGGAAAAACTAACAAAGGGTTATGATATTCTTCTGGCTGAAAAAGACTGGCCACCTGAATTTGTAAGGGAGTGCCCACATGGCGAAGAGATCATTATGCCAGCCTTCTCAAATCATATTCCTATTCATAAAAAATTCACCTATTCCAGAAAATGAGCTGTGGCTCAGGCTCCAGCATTATATAAAAATCATGTGGGATGGGATGAGGACTCTCCTCACCATAATATCCAGTTAAAAAATCAACCGACTGCTCAGAGACAGTATCCAGTTAAGCAGGAAGCTAAAAAACATGTCAGGGAGATCTTAGATCAACTTGAGTACCAAGGGTGATTGAAACATGCACCTCGTCCATGAACAATCCTTTGTTTCCTGTCTCCAAACCAGACAATACATATCGTCTTGGATTACAGACATTTAAATTCCTGTTGCAAAACCTTTTCAGTACAAAATGCACACAGTGCAGCACTGATGATTAACATCATGCGCAAAAAATAGAAAACATTAGATATTTCAAACGGTTTCTTCTGTCAAAACATTGCACCTGAAAGCAGGTACTTGACCGCTTTCTCAATAATGGGTACACAACAACACTTTTCTCATCTCCCCCAGGGATTCAAGAACAGTCCAGGATTATTTTCAGCCACAGTAAGAGAGTTACTACAAACGTATGATGATGAGGCATTATCTTATGTAGAAGAAATCTATCTTACAGATGATGATTTGGACAGTCACTTGACCAGGGTGAACACCATAATACTTGGATTCGCCTCTGAAGGGTATAAATTCAACTTTAAAAAATCAAGAATGGCCGACCTCAACGTCCTATTCTTAGGATAAAAACTTTCATGTGAAGGCAAAAGCTTGGCAGCAAACTTTTTAGAAACATGGGCGCTGATCCAACCTCCAAAAACGCTGAAAAATTTACAGTCAGTTCTAGGAGAACAACAACGACCACAACACCAGCACCCTGCTCGACAACCTCGCCAACCTGGGACTCAAGCAACTGGTGTCCACCCCCACCCACCTCGCCGGTCACACACTCGACGCCGTCTTCTCATCCAGCACAGACATCGACTTCAGCCACGCCACAGAGCTTCAATGGACGGACCACAGCTGCGTCCACTTCACCTTCAAGAGAACGACGACCCACCAACACCAGCAACACACCGCCCGCAGAAGCTGGAACAAGATCACAGCAGACCAGCTCGCCACCTCCCTGAGCCAACACCCTCCTGCCAGCTCAGCGAACCCCAGCCAGGCCGCCGATAACATCACGAGGTGGATCAGCAACTGCGCGGACGAACTCGCCCCGCTGAGGACCCCGCCTAGCAGACCCGGCAGCAAGAAGGCCCCATGGTTCACCGACGAACTCAAGAGCTCCAAGAAGAACTGCCGAGCCCTCAAGAAAGTCTGGAAAAGGGATCCGACAACGGACAACAGGACCTCCTACAAACTTGCCACCCGGAAACACCACCAGCTGATCCGCGCCGCCAAGAGAACAGCATTCAAGGACCGGTTGGACAACAACGCACACAACAGCAAGGAACTCTTCAACATCGTGAAAGAGCTTTCCAACCCCAACGCAGGAAACAACGACATCACCCCATCGCAAGACCTCTGCAACTCCCTCGCCTCATACTTCCACAACAAGATCACAGACATACACAGCAGTTTCAACAACCAACCAACGCACACCACGACCGACCAGCCACCCCCCCCCACCACCACCCTCCACGCCTGGACCCCGATCAGCACAGAAGACACCATCCGCACGATGAACTCCATCCACTCCGGATCACCAACCGACCCCTGCCCTCACCACATCTTCAACAAGGCCGACGCTGTCATCGCACCCCACCTGCGAGACATCATCAACACATCCTTCGACACCGCCATCTTCCCCGAGAGCTGGAAACACGCCGAACTCAGCGCTCTACTCAAGAAACCAACAGCGGACCCCACCGACCTCAAGAATTACCGCCCCATCTCGCTTCTCCCGTTTCCAGCCAAAGTCATCGAGAAGACCGTCAACAAGCAGATGGCCGCCTTCCTCGAGACGAACGGATCCCTCGACCCCTCACAGTCCGGCTTCCGAGCCAAACACAGCACCGAGACCGCCCTCATCGCCGCCACCGATGACATCCGAGCCCTGATGGACAATGGAGAAACAGCGGCCCTCATCCTCCTAGACCTCTCCGCGGCATTCGACACGGTCTGCCACCGCACCCTAATACGGCGCCTCAGCAACATCGGAATCCAGGACAAGGCGCTGGAATGGATCATCTCCTTCCTCGACGGAAGAACACAGCGAGTCCGCCTACCACCGTACAAGTCAGAGGCCTCCGAAGTCATCTGCGGCGTCCCCCAAGGATCATCCCTGAGCCCCACCCTCTTCAACGTCTACATGAGCCCCCTCGCGGCCATCGTACGCAAACACCACCTCAGCATCATCTCCTACGCCGACGACACCCAGCTGATCCTCTCCCTGACCAACAAACCCGCCGCCGCCAGAGCCAACCTACACGAAGGGATGAAAGAGGTAGCCGAGTGGATGACGACCAGCCGCCTGAAACTAAACTCGGACAAGACGGAGGTCCTCATCCTGGGCTCCTCTCCCTCCGCCTGGGACGACTCCTGGTGGCCTCCCGCCCTGGGCACCGCACCCAAACCGACAGACCATGCACGAAACCTGGGCTTCATCCTGGACTCCTCCCTCTCCATGACCAGGCAAGTCAGCAGCGTCTCCTCGGCGTGCTTCAACATCCTACGCATGCTACGGAAGATCTTCTGGTGGATCCCCACAGAGACCAGGAAGACCGTCACCCAGGCCCTCGTCACCAGCCGACTGGACTACGGCAACGCCCTCTACGCCGGGACCACCGCCAAGCTCCAGAAGAGACTCCAGCGGATCCAAAACGCCTCAGCCAGACTCATCCTCGACATCCCACGATCCAGCCACATCTCCGGACATCTCAGAGACCTTCACTGGCTCCCCATCAACAAGAGAATCACCTTCCGCCTCCTCACCCACGCACACAAAGCCCTACACGACCAAGGCCCGAGCTACCTCAACAGCCGAGTCAACTTCTACGCTCCCAAACGCCACCTCCGATCAGCCAACCACGCCCTCGCCGCCGTCCCCCGCATCCGAAGAGCGACTACAGGAGGAAGGTCCTTCTCCTACCTGGCCGCCAAGACCTGGAACTCCCTCCCGTCCGACCTGCGCCTGACCCAAGACCACCTCTCCTTCAGGAAGAAGCTGAAGACCTGGCTGTTCGAGCAGTAGCGGCACCCCCCCCCCCCAGCGCCTTGAGACCCTACGGGTATGTAGCGCGCTTTATAAGTGTCACTGATTGATTGATTGATTGATTGATTGATTGAGGATTCCTGAATTTCGGAAGAACTTACATTCTGAATTATGCAGAAAGGGTTAAACCTCTCTACGACTTAATCAAACCTGATTTCAAACAAACTAATTGGACTCCAAAACACACAGAAATTTTGCGTTCAGTGCAAACAGACATGTTAGCAACAAAACATTTAAAACATGCGACAATGTACGCAACCTTGTAATCCGAATCATCCCAGGGAGATACGGATTTACATACCTAACTTTTAATGAGGGTGAAAAGGTACCCATTGCGCACAAATCACTCTTGTACACACATGCTGAAATGAAATTCACTTTAACAGAAAAAATTCTGACAGCGGTTCAAACTGCAGCAGCAAAAGAGAGAGCTCGCGCACAGGGTAAACGCATAATGGTCATTACGCCTGTACCTGCCTTGGAGGCAGTGACAAAAGCGAGCATTCCAAATGCAAAAGCTTTACATCCAAGATGGATACAATGGGTTAACTCTCTTGCTGCAACAGACGTTGAATACGTTTTTGACCCCTACTTGAACACACAAGAATTTCTACAATATGAACAAGAATGTCCTCTGATCATTGAGATTCTGCCTCTAGAAGACTACGGATGTATAATATATACAGACGGATCAGCACAGCCCGCAGTCGGGGGGTAAACAAGCTTATAGTGCAGCGTGTGTGATCGTTAAAGGTCACTGGCACAATGGTAAATTCAGACCCATGGTCACAAAAACTCAATCACTAGGAGACTGTACAGCTCGGCGAGCTGAACTCCAAGCTTTCAAGATGGTGCTGGAAAATACTGATCGAGAATTCCCCACACTCATAGTGTGCGATTCGTATTACTGCGTCCAGTCTTACAATGAATATCTGCAGAACTGGGTTCAAAATGGTTTTAAAGATGCAAAAGGTGGCACAATCAAGCATAAAATGCTTTGGGAACAAGTAGTTCTTTTGCAGAAAGAACTACAAAAGACTCATGGGATCCATACACTGAGTCATCAGCGTGATGGCGTTCACGTTGAAGGGAATTCACTTGGCTGATGAAGCCGCGAAGGCAGCTGTGCAAACTGGTTCCGTAGCTGCAATCACTCGTTCAAAAACAAAAATAGACGGTAAAACCATGCTCGCTGTCAATGCCATGAGCCAAGGCAGCGGAGCTGCGTTACCTCTAAATTATCCACTTGAGTATACATACATATTTGATGCAAACTGTATTCCTTTTGCTCAATTCCCTGGAGTGGAGGATAGGGTAATTCCAAACAGGAACCGGAGCGGTGCTCTGATTCACAAAGCACATGTGGGAGATGGTCTGATACATCAAGGGATCTCAAAATCAATATTAGAATTACAAGAGATGTACTGGTGGCCAGGGATGAAAGCTCACATTTACGAATTCGGAATTAATTGCGATGACTGTTACAGAGATCACATCTTGGTGCGTCAACAGATTCCTGACTACAGTGTAGCCAGCCCGGTACAGACACCATTTTTACATAGCATTAGACTATCCATGCTCAAACGTCCCTATGGACAGAAGCGGTCCCACAAATACTAGGACAAGATTCATTTGGATGTGGCCTCAGTGCTCGGCTGACGCCCGAACTGTTATAAAAGACTTGCAAGTCTTTATCGGCACATACGCAATCTGCACGCTACATTCTGACCAGGGTCCTGCGCTTAGGTCTAGGGCTTACAAGGAGGCCAGCTTGGGCGTTGCATTGCGGTTTTCAAGTCCATTCCATCCTGAGAGAAATTCGGTTGTGGAGAGAAAAAAACGTGACATAAAGCAATCTATAACAGCTAGGGTATTAGGTTTGGGTGATGGGTGGGTTAACCATCTAATAAGTGTACAACATAGTCTTAATAACCTGCCAAGAAATTCTCTGGGTGGAATCACTCCATATGAAATCCTTTTTGGTACTAGAATGTTGGTTGAAGACCTCGATCGTCATACTTCAGTGGTGAAACAAAAACCCTTTGATATCAAAGATCGTTTGGCTGTTTTACAGAACTTAAATGAAACAAGAAGAAGTCTAAGCAACACCAGTGAAAAGCCAATGATCACTGAAGAAAAACCACCTGTCCCAGCAAGACCTGTCAGAATTTCAAAGATTGGGGATCTGGTCAGAGAAAAATTAGTGGACAAGAAGGAATTTGGGCCTTCTTACAGAAAACCAGTACCTGTACTAGCAGTCCACGGATCAAGAATAGTGTTACTGCTGCCCCTTGCTGTAAGAAAGGAGAACCGGTCTGTATCAATTGACCTGGTAAAACCACACCAAGTGGCCGATAATAAGTAGTAGGCCCAGTGGACTCCCAAGAAGTAGCAGATGACCAAATCTTGCTACTATCTAAGAGGTTCAAACTGAAAGACTCGTCACCTTTGAAGATTCTGCAGTAAGAAAAGGACTATGCAATAAAGCCATGGAACATGTTATTGTTATTGTTAGCTTCGGTTTGTATAGCGCCAACTCACCGGCAGGTCTCAAGGCGCTCATGACCGAAGGGCAAAACAACTCTTTAACAGATCGAAGAATCAGTAGCGTGTGCAGATTAATGTGAACCCAGGGCCTCCCTGAATGGAAGTGTTTTTAATGATTTCCTGAAGCGTAGATGGTTACCTTCTTTACGAAGGGACTCAGGTAGTCTGTTCCAGATTTGAGGAACTAAAACTGAGAAGGATCTCCCGCCCTTCGTTGCTAGTTTAAACCGTGGGCAGACTAGCAACTGAGCGTCAGATGACCTCAGTCTTCGTTCAGGTTTATGGATCTCCAATCGTTCCTTGATGTAGGTAAGTGCTTGCCCATAAATTGCCTTATGGGCTGTGCAAAGGCTTTTAAACTCTGCCATTTGCCTAATAGGAAGCCAATGGAGGCTCTGTAGCAGAGGAGAGGCATGGGATCTTCTTGGGAGTCTGAAGATGAGTCGTGCAGCATCGTTCAGAACAATCTGTAATCTATTGGTCAGATTTTTCGGTAGACCTAGATAGAGAGCATTCCCGTAGTCCAGCCTCGAGATGATTGTAGCAGAAACTACAGTGCGAAGCATGGATGGGGAAAGAAGGGGAACCAGTTTGAGCAATTGTCTGATTAGACCAGTACAAGTCCCCACAACGGAGGAGATCTGGCTGGCCATTGACAATTCGCTGTCAATCTTAATTCCAAGGCTTTTCACCTTATCACAAGGTGTTGGGGTGGGACCCAGTTCTTGAGGCCAGTATAGATCGCTCCATGGCGAGCTTATGGTCGAAACCACTAACACCTCAGTTTTTTCAGGATTAATTTTCAGCAGATTTGCCGTCATCCAACTGACTACAAATCTGAGGATATCCTGAGCATACTTCTGTGCAGAGAACGTATTGTCTATGCTAAGTAGCAACTCGGTGTTGTCAGCGTAATTAAATACGCGACAGCCCATGTTTACCAGGGAGTTGATCAATGGTTGTGTGTAAAGATTAAATAATACTGGGGATAGTGCGGAGCCCTGTGGGACTCCGCACGTCAGGTTACCCACCTCCGATAAACTATCCCCCAGCTGAATCCGATGTGTCCTACCCAACAGGAAGGATTGAAGCCATTGAAAGGCCCTGTCTCGAATCCCGAACTTGGCCAACCTATCCAGGAGCAGGGTGTGGCTGACAGTATCGAACGCCGCAGAAAGATCTAAAAGTATTAGGGCCCTCGGTTTTTTACTGTCAGCCATCCCCCTAAGCTCATCTAGCACCAAGAGCATCACCAACTCGGTGCTATGGTGTGCACGAAATCCTGCCTGACACTCCTGGAAGAGATGGTGAGACTCCAGGAACGAGGTCAGGGACTTCAGCACATGTTGTTCTAGGATTTTGGACAAGAACGGTAGTTGGGAGATAGGCCTGTAATTTTTCAAGATGGTCGGAACAGCTCCTGGCTTCTTTATCAGAGGCTTCACTCGGGCTTCCTTGAAACTGGCTGGTACCATCCCTGTTTCCAGTGAGTTGTTCAGGAGGGAGGTAATCTGGTCTTCTAAAATAGGGCGTGCCAAACGAAAGACACTGGGGAGCATGGGTCTGCCGGAGAGCCTGATTTGGTTTTGCTCATAAGTTGTTCGAGACTCATCGGATCTATTAATGGAAATTGTGAAATAATGACTTCAGAAGAAGTCTGGGCATCCTGAGGTATGTTAGATCCAGGACCGGTACTGTGCTCTGCCTGATATCAGAGAGGACAGTATCTACCTTCTCCAGAGAGTAGTCTTGAAACATTTTGCAACTGATTGTTGTTTCAGTATTTTCAGTTTTTTTGCTCAACTCAGTTAGTATTTTGAATGTTTCTTTCTGAACATTCTCAGCCTGGTTTATCAGAATTTCGTAGTAGTTTGCTTTAGTAGCCAGAGTGAGTTTTTTATATGCGTTGAGCAAGTTTTTGTACTGCTTTCGATGCCCTTCATCTTTAGTTTTCCTCCAGTTTCTTTTTATATTCTCTCAGAGACGATGTAAACCATGGTGCCCCCTTTCCTGCTCCTTTAGCTAATTGTAGCTTCTCCGGTGCGATCTGATCAATCGCTTTCCTCAGATTACACACTATATCTCTATAATCTTGGTCTAGATTACCATTAAAGGTCATTGGTTTAACAAATTCCGAAAGACTGTCCGTTAAAGTTTGTGAATCAACTTTCCTCCATTGACGGACTTTCTTCATTTTAGGGGGAGGTTGTGTCAGCTTTGCATCAATAGGGATGTTACAATAGACCAGATAATGGTCTGACCATATGCAGGGTGAGATATCCAAAAGGGCCACCTTAGGATCTAAAGCCCAGATGAGATCAAGGATGTGTCCCTTTGTGTGGGTGGGGACCTTTACCAACTGCTTAAAGCCCAGTGAAGATATAGTTATGTCTAAACATCGGGCTCCCGGTTCCTTATGGGCCTTGTCCCAATGTAGATTGAAATCTCCAGTTACCACTACCTTTTTATATCTTGAGCAAATATCAGATATAATGGGCATAAATAAATAATTGAAGGCTGAGGTAGAGTTTGATGGACGGTAGATTGTGAGGATCACAAAACACAGATCATCAAACATGATTTTTACTCCAAGGATGTCGGCCAAATCCACTGTTTCTGCTAGTATCTTAACTACTGTAAGTTATTTTTTATACAGGATTGCTACTCCCCCCCCCTCGAGCATTGTGTGCACGATTGTACCATACTATGTTGTACTCATTCGGAAGAGCGGCTATAATATCTGGCAATGAGTTATCCCAAGCCAGGTCTCTGTGAGGGTCAAAACATCAATATCCTCATCCTGAAGCAGGGAGAATATCTCCAGACTATGTTTCTGCAGAGACCTTGTATTCAAAGAGGTCAATTTCAAAGAGCATAAATGTGATTTGGGTGAGACAATAGAGGATCTGGCTATAGACATCTCCTCTAGTGTCATCATTGTGGCTAAATCCAGAGATTGACCCTCTCTATCAAGCTGGAGTAACTCAGATGAGGTATATACACGCCGCTGAACAAGAGTCCTGGCCCCTGCGCCCGTCCGTGCGCGGACGGGCGCAGACGGGCTGGACTCTGGCATGACTCCGGCTTGCTCACGCTGCGCGCGAACGCTGGGCGTCGGCATGGCCGCCTTAAATAGCTGCCTCTGTGCAACTAGCGCGCAAACAAAGATTGCGCCGCCGGGCGTCCTGTATTTCCCCCAATATGTCCGCCGGTGAAGAAAGGGATACAGGGACCCGCTAAAAAGCGGTGTATTTCCAAAATTAACGTGCAGGTAGTTGGAATTGGCTGAGTATTAAAATCAGGGGAAATATAACATATATTAAATCAAATGAAAAACAGGTACTTTTAAAATTCGTTCTTGCCCACCAGCACTAAAGCGCAATCTGTATAAGCGCTGCGAAAGGTAATTAGGCATCCTACCTGGTCAAGACTTGGAAGCTAATTTGCCCGCCCTAAATAGCTGCCTCTGTGCAACTAGCGCGCAAACAAAGATGGCGCCGCCGGGCGTCCCGTCTTTCCCCCAATATGTCCGCTGGTGAAGAAAGGGATACACGGACCCGCTAAAACGCGGTGTATTTCCAAAATTAACATGCAGGTAGTTGGAATTGGCTGAGTATTAAAATCAGGGGAAATCTAACATAAATTAAATCAAATGAAAAACAGGTACTTTTAAAATTCGTTCTTGCCCACCAGCACTAAAGCGCGATCTGTATAAGCGCTGTGAAAGGTAATTAGGCGTCCTACCTTGCCTCTTGAAACCCAAATACCAGTTCGTCAAGAAACTCTGGTCTATATTGATGTAGCATCTGACTATACTAACATGTCAAGGGAACAAGCAGCTCCAGCGATTTCAAATAATCCGGATGCAATACCAACTATTGACAGAAGTGCCTCTGGCTATTTCATCAACTTTGATACCTTTTCTGAGGACAAACAAAACTTTCAAGGAACAAGGAAAAATTAACGAAACTTGATCAAGAGCTTGCAAATACATATCTGGTTTCATCATGGGTTGAATTTTGGGCTGGATTAGGCGTATTTTATCTCCTACTATGGCTCATTCTCATTTTAAGTTTGGGAAGGCTGATAGATGGAAAACACATTAAAATGGACACAGCAAGTAAGAACAACTTGCTCACAAATCACACAAATCATCTTATTGTGAACAACGAGACCTGTCATCAGTAAACATCACAGCGGTTCCTCTACCTGGTGGAATAGCATGGGATAGAACTGATTATTACATTTATGGCCCTGTCGCGCTGCTGAAAATTCACACCAATTTAAGGTTTCCTTGAGTGATTTTGTTTCACTTAGTACATTTTCTGATGATTGGGACTTTAAAACTGTTAATAACATGATGGCAGATTTTGAAATGTCAGCGAAATTTGCAAAACATGAATACTTAGAAGGTTCATCAAATTATGAAGAAATGTATTGTTTTAATCATTTTGGTCATCATTATTTGCACAAATCTGCAAACCATAGAAATGTTTTAATTTATAATCAATGGGAACATTGTCAGACACCTTCAAAAGGTAGCTCTAAAACATACTATAGAAAATGTCCATATTTTACAGGTTTTAATGTCACAAATTCAGGAAGTTTTTACTTCAAAAATGTTAATAAGACAGGCATGAAAAGTATGTTGACAAATACTAAACAGATTTATTCCGAGGCCTTTTATGCTCAATTATCCACATTATATAGAGATTGAAGATGCACACCTTCTCTTATAATAATTAATTAATTAAGCATTTGTCGTCCTGTAGTGCGTGCGATCAGAACCTGTGGTCCGTCCCAGTCCACAGCATACTTGAAAGTGAAAATCAGAGCACTCATCTCGCGCCCTTCTGTCGCACTGCGAGATAGGGATCTTTTCCCTCATGAATCCATAAATTACTCATAAACTATGTTTTATCATTTGAAACCCAAATGTATCCTTTCTTCTTTGCAAGCTTAATGAATCACTGCAGAGACAGCATCATGCCACTTCTTGAATTTTATTTTCAAAACTCCAAATGAATACTGCGTGCCCGTCCAGGCTTTTCACAGCAACACGTAATCCAAACAGTGGAATGTACATCAAAATAGGCTCATAACTTCATTTCCCAATGCATTTCGAGTTCAATATGACTCTTCGTCAGGGGTCACTGCAATAAATTAAAAAACAATTGAACCGACTGTTCACAGCAGACTTGAACTAATAACCAACTAAATACTAAAACCATAAATTGTGTTCTGAAACAAACTTCCCACAAATCCAGCTCTAAAGATGATTCATGCCTAAATAACACTCCCATAGTTGTCCTCAGCCCATCCTGTCGTGCAAAACCGTAAAAAAATAAATGCGGATTTTCATTACATTCAAAGGGAACTGAAAATCCTTGGCATAGGAAAAAAAGCAGTAAACCCACAACATATAACATGATAAGTATAAATTGCCGGTCACTTTCCAAACATAGTGCTAACATGTTTGACCTCCTTTTAAATTATAAACCTGATGCAGTTTTTCTTACAGAAATGTGTCTCCAGGAAAATTCGGGACCAAACATAGCAATAGCCCTACCTTTGGACTATGCCACAGTAGGAGTAGATCGTACTAAAAAGATAGGGGGGGAATTGCAGTAATTTTCAAAAAAATCTATAGCTGCACCCTTGATCAACTTCCCATTACAACATGTGAAGCTGCCCTCTTTAAACGTACCCTCTCTTCCCACTTCATTTTCTCCAGGATACTCATGTGCAGACCTCCCGACTCGATGACAAACTGGATTCATGTATTAATGGAAGAAATCTCTTTCCAGATAACAAATAAGGCCAACTTTACTGTATTAGGAGATTTAAATCTCCACTTAGAAGATCCCGCCTGTAAAAATAGCACCAGACTTATTGCGGACATGGCCTCGCAAAATCTTAAGCTGGTAAATGAAGGACCTAGTCATAAGGCAGGGCATTTTCTGGATCCCATTTTTACCAACTTAGACACAATCACCTGCTCACCAGCACTACCAACAATCTGGTCTGACCACCAACAGATAAAATTCTCCTTGATATCACCCTATAATACAAACAGAAGATGTAACACAATCAGCATAGAGAATCGGCAAAGAAACTGGAAGAGGCTAGATGTAGCGAAAATAAATAAATGTTTAGAGGCGCACATACCATCGATGAAGCAACAGATAGACCCCCTAGCCAATGCAGTCCAAAGCTGGCTTACAAAAGCAGTGGACCTATGTCTACCTACATCCAATCTAAAAAAAATACACATCATCCCCCAGCACCATGGTATACCGATTCCTTGAGGAAGTCCAAATCGAACTGTAAAATTTTTGAAAGACACTGGAGAAAAAACTATATTCCCACAGACAAATTAGCCTATAAAATCGCTTTAAGCAAATACCATAAGGAATGCAAACTAGCACGTGCCACCTTCGTGAATCAAACCATCTCTAAGGCTTCAAACTGTGCAAAAACACTCATTAACACAGTGAAAACATTGGCTGGCTCAGATGCAATAGCCAAACCACCTACTTTGTCACTATCCAAATGTGAAGAACTAGCAAACTTCTTCATAGATAAAGTGGAAGGTATCTATCAAGATATCATCTTACAGGACACTGAGGCCCCAAGACCAAAGGTCACTGCATTGGAAGGCACGCAGAAATCCAATCGAGGAAAGATCGATCATGAACTAAAAGACTGGCCCCTATTAACCACTAATACTGTTGAAGACCTATTAAATTCAATCAAATCGGGGTCACCAAGAGACCCTACCCCAGCTAACACTCTTAAGCAGTTAAGTCTATCTGTGATACCTACTATAACGCAGGTACTCAATATGTCAATTAAAGAGGCCATAGTTCCCTCCCTTTGGAAGCATGCCGTGATCTACCCATTGTTAAAAAAAAACAAGCGCAGATTCAACGGATACGAAAAACTACCGTCCCATTTCTTTACTCCCAATCTTATCAAAAGTTCTAGAAAAACATATCCATTTTCAAATGACACAATATGTGAACACTCACCAACTTCTTCACCAGTCTCAGTCTGGATTCAGGGCAGGTTTTTCAACGGAAACCACACTCCTGGGTGTGACAGAGACAATCCGCCAGAAATTGGCTAAAGATTAAACAGTAGCGCTCATCCTATTGGATTTGAGCACTGCTTTCGATACCATCTCTCACAAGGTGCTCTTAAACACTCTGAGCAACATTGGAATTAATGGGGATGCTCTGAAATGGATCCAGGATTTCCTCTCAAATAGGACATTTCAAGTCTTCTCTCAAAATGAATGCTACGAAATCCACTCATTCAGTCATGGCGTACCACAGGGATCCATCCTGAGTCCACTTCTCTTCAACCTGTATGTTAAGCCTTTGGCTGAGTTAGTTGAAGAGTCGGGACTCACAATCTATTCCTATGCTGATGATTCACAAATTATTTTTTCACTGGCGACACAAAACGTAAATGACATTTCTACGCTGAAAACTAGACTGAACAACATTGCAACTTGGATGAAGGAAATTATTTTAAAACTCAACAGAGAAAAAACAGAGGTAGTCATTCTAGGGAAACAGAGGGATCTATGGAGCCATCAACATTGGCCAGAGAAAATGGGCAATCTCCCAAACCCAGTCTCGCAAGTACGTAACCTAGGGGTACTCCTAGATGACACTTTGAGCATGCATGCACAATCAGTGAGAGTGGCAGCCACCTGTTTTTCCATCATACGGTGGCTGAGCAAAATCTGCTGGATGCTCCCTGAGTCAACCAAAAAAACGGTGGTGAACGCCTTGATAACATCCCGTTTAGATTACGGAAATGTCCTCTACTTGGGATCCAATAAGGCTAATCTCCACCGCCTACAGATGGCCCAAAATGCGGCAGTCAGATTACTGTGTAAGGTGCCTAAAAGGTAATCAGTTTCTGTATTCCGAAGTAAACTACACTGGCTTAATATTGAAAATCGAGTGAAATTTAAAGCACTCACTTATATGCACAAAATAAAAGCAAATACAGCCCGAAGTACCTCTGCTCACTGGCAAAAATATACATTCCATCCAGGAACATCAGATCAGCCACTCAGGGCCTTTTTAAGATCCCTAAATTTAAGCGTACTCTCATAGGAGGTAAATCCTTTGCCTACTTAGGCCCGTTTCACTGGAACTCTCTCCCCATTTCACTGAGGAATGTACCTAACTACTCCAGTTTCCGAAAGTTGCTAAAAAC
Organism: Lissotriton vulgaris; assembly: GCF_964263255.1. NCBI lineage: Eukaryota > Metazoa > Chordata > Amphibia > Caudata > Salamandridae > Lissotriton > Lissotriton vulgaris. The sequence continues at coordinate 738,997,991 of NC_141693.1, forward strand.
CTGGTTATTCGATAAATAAGACTCTTTCTTCATCTGTAACAGCAGAGATGCGCCGGGAAACCCTATTTGGGTAGCCGATGGGCAGTACAAATGCAAATAATAAATAATAAATAAATAAATAACCATATAACATGACAACTTTGTTCCCCCTGCAATAAGGAATATCTTCAGAGTCGCTGAAACAATAGATGGCTATTTCACTCAGTCAATCGTGCATGCTTTGTTTCACCAGAAATGCAGAGAAATAGAGAGACAGGCGTTTTCAATAAAAGGGTTATTTATTGAGCAGTCTTCTTTCTCATGCAAGAGAAATGAATTGCCACAATTGCAATACTTGTCATAAAGTAAAGTGCGTACAGTAAAAGGAGTATTATGAAATAATACTGTAAACGCATTTATATGGTTTCTAAGCCATAAGATACTTAAAATGGATAAAATGCATACAATGATAAAATAATGACTAAACGTACTCAACTGGTGTTTCTAAGATACGCCTAACCTGGTGTACCTAACCTAAGCCAAGTACGTGGGAAGGAGTAGATGAGTTACATTTTTTTGCCAAGAATCTGAATCAAGAATTCTCTAAGGGTCTAATCAGCTCCGTACCTTGGGTATAGAATGAAGGAGGTCTTGTATCTCTCTCTCAGTACTCGATCTCCCAGTAACCCGCAAGGGTAGCAGGGAAACACTGGAGTTGGATTTCTCAGCAGGAGAAAAGACAGCGTCTCTCTCAGTGTGTCAGCAGGGAGGGTCGGCTTCCTTCGGCACTCGCATCAACAGGGCTTCAGGCAAGTAGATAGCCGATCTGCTCCAAACCACCGTGTGTTGCTTAAGGCATATGTTGGTATATTTATACCTGGAAGGTGCCGAGTTTGACGTAAGGTTGGACATAAGACGTCACTAAGAACTGGCAGTTCTTTCAGGACTCTCAGGAGTTCTAGGACAAATCAAAACAGAAGCAGGGGGATTTCCCGGGCCGCTGGAGGCTTGGTTTGTTTAAGAACGTGTTGTGCTTTCTAGGAGTCTATGGGAGTAGCCTTGCCATATTTGGACTGCATTGGTTATGACTTAATATGGATATGATTCTTATGCCTTTCTAAGGATATGATTTGTTATAACCACATAAGGGCATACATCGGGAATGTCTTCAGTAGGGTCCTAGATACATTCACAACACCCACTCCATGTATAATGTCCATCATTACTAAATACTAAGCAATACTAAACATATAACGATGCTTGTGTTTTCCAGCCCACCCCAAAATACATAGTAAGCATTAGAAATGGTATTTACACAAAAGATGGGTATAATACTGTACGTTTTTTTGTAAGCAGTGGTGTCATTCAGATAATGCATATTTTGTACATTTAGAATGTTGACTGAATGAATCACGAAATTTACATTTATGAAATGGCTCTTAATACAGAAGAGAACGTCGAGACTGTACATGTGCTAGACTGTACATGTGCTAGAGGCTAAGTCAAAATATTGTCTCTAGAGATTTAAAATAGAAATCTTGTTCTCTAAGAATAGTTCGACTTTAAGCAGAGTATCATGTGCCGAAAAAAGTTAATATTTTGGGAACTGGAGAAAAATAATTTCGCTTTCGGGAAGAAAAATAGTTCCAATGTTTTTTTAGAAGTTCTGTTTATCAAAACTGAAGGCCGAATTCAAAGTTCAGGGAACGTTGTGTGCTCGCTATTTCAAAAGTTATTCTCGTTGTTAGAAGAGAACATTAACTCAGATAGGCTGGTAAAAAATTTGTCTACAACAGTAGGTGAAAGTTGGACCAGGTCCGAAAAAGTAGAAATAGTGCATATGTGCGAAGCATTGCCATCAACGGTGTTTAGATCACCAATGGTCACGGAAGTTTGTACCTATGTGCCGCTTTCATTTCGTACCTCACCGCCACCTAATCGTAATGGTGAGGTCTCAACGAATGCCGCCATCAGAATGGGTAGCCGCTGGGGACAACAAGTTGCATGAGTCGTTACCGAACCAAGCAAAGTATCGACATCCATAGGTACTGCTGATGGGAGTGTGAGACAGACGTCTAACACGCATTCTTCTCCGCAAAGCAGGCATCATAGAACAGGTAAGATGCAATCTTGCCAGATTGGTCTGAATGAAAGAAACCAGGTAGTATTCAGATCTCTTAGCCGAGCCAAGCCGAGGACTTTAGTAATCCGCTCTCGGTATTGCATTGCTAGGATCGTGTCTTCCATTGTAGCCTGAGTTTTGTCTGTGACTTGACTTGCCATATCGGAGCAGAAAAAACAAAAATAAGATTCCTGCTACGAGTCCCAAGATGAGAGGCAGGCCGCCGAACACAGAATGCACGAAATTCGGGAAGATGTCAAGAACTGCTTCAAAGGGTGCTAACAGTCCCGAAAAAATTGTCTTAAATACATATGCGATGCCCCTGGTATCTGACATGTTTAAGATTTGACTTAACATTTCTACAAAATGCACGGGTCAATTTGTTGATAATAATGCATGTATCTCTGCTGCTGTCCTTGCAACTTGCAGATCATACGTTTCTCTAGACGAGGTTAAAGGCACAGTTGTTTGTAAAAGAATAGACTTCATTCTGCTTAAAGTATCAATATGAATAGAAGAGATATTCAAAGAAGGCCATATTGCCGCCTCCATGTCTGGTTTGCTGTTTGGATACAATACTTGCATACAACAAGTGACCATGGAAGTAACGCTCACGAGATAGGCTTTTCCTGGCATCATGCTCCAACAGCTGTGGTCACTTATTAGAACGTAGCTGCCGTTGGAAAGCTGTCTGAAAAAAGCCTCTATCTGTGTAGCAGGGGTGCCGTGCAGGTGACATGAAAGAGTATTTGATGAACCTTCGCAGGCTCCATGCAAGTTAATTCCTTGACACAGAAGTGTACCGCTTAGTGATTTTTTACAGTTGATACCACTAAGAAATACCTCTTTCTTGCCCCCACTCCAACATCTATGTGTATAAGGCACATTCCAGGTTGACTTGATGTATCCTTTACCCAACCTTTCATACTGGCCTGCTGGTATATACTTTTGGCAGTATTGAAACTGAAACGTTGTTATCGGGATTGTAATGATGCCATGGATTATCCACTCAATGACCAGTCGTTCTGACATTGTCAATGGTAATTTTTCTAGTTTTTCAATGCTCAGCACCATATAGTCTGCCCCTCTTTGTGCCAAAGAGATTTGTTTATCAGTAAGGTTAAAGACTGAAAATAACGTTGTGTTGATTAGACGCCATGGCACGTTGCCTGAACGCAGATTTTGTAACGTCCAGCCTAACTGTACAATAGAACTTAATTGGGACTGGCCATGTTGTAACATTAGCATATCCTGTTCTATTATATCAATAGCATATGATACAATGCTGTCCAGTGAATAAATGCTGGAGGACAGAGTCGTTAACCCATTGTCCACTACAGACAGTGATTTTTCCAAATTAATATGATCAATTTCTCGTATTTTTTTAGCAGTTTCAATTTGTGTTACTTTCCAAGCTTCGTTGTAAACTGCGTATATACCGGCATATATGCATATATGAAATGTTTTTGATGCTGTTTGCTGCGAGGTCCCAGTAAGAAATCTTGCAAGTCAGCACTGTTAGAAAGAGAACGTTACCGAGCACTAGAGTCAGGCCTCTGTGAGAGGAGGATTACACATTCATGGTCATATACACAACAACACCAGCACACTACAAAGGGACACCACACTATAAGGGTATAGACAAGTGAATTCTTTATATATAAGATTTTACTTACGGATCGGCAGGTTACACACGGGGGTCAGGGATGGGCTTCCTTGGGGGGGAGAGCCGGGGTTCCTTAGGAAGATGGGTAGGTGTCCAGGGGTTCTCCTGAAATACTCACAAGCTCGCCGGCACAGTCTCTATTTCTTCTGTCACTCCCTGTGCCATGGGGGACTCTCGGGGGGTACTCAAAGGCGGGAGACCCCACGCGTAAGGCTCGTAATCCTCGAGCTGCGGTTGGGTGGATCTCTCCCAGGGGCAATTGTTCAGGTCTCCGTGGTGTGCAGAGCTACATCCTCTGTCCGAAGCACACGGTCCGGCTGTGGGGCATTCCGTGAGCGCAACTGCTCTCAAGTGCTTACAGGGTAGGGCCGATCCGCGATGTCCACGGGCGTACAGCAATGCGTGCGACTCGTACCCTGAGGCGTGACGTCCCTCAAGCGCTCCCAGGGATGGTAGATCAACAGTCTTAATAGCATACAGCAGGCTTATGCTTCGCACCCTGGAGCGCGACTTCCTTCAAGCGCTCCCAGGGATGGTAGATCAACAGTTCTACAGTCTCAAGAGCGTACAGCAGGCGTACACTTCGCACCCTGGAGCGCGACTTCTTTCAAGTGCTCCCAGGGATGGTGTGATCGGTAGTATCCAGAGGCATACGGCAGACTTATGCTTCGCACCCTGGAGCGCGACTTCTTTCAAGCGCTCCCAGGGATGGTGCGATCGGTAGTATCCAGAGGCGTACAGCAGGCTTATGCTTCGCACCCTGGAGCGTGACTTCTTTCAAGCACTCCCAGGGATGGTGCAATCGGTAGTATCCAGAGGCGTACAGCAGGCTTATGCTTCGCACCCTGGAGCGTGACGTCCCTCAAGCGCTCTCAGGGGTGGTACGATCAGCAGTCTCAAGAGGCGTACGATGCTCTGCACAGCATGAAGCTCGAGCCGCGACCCTGTCTGCAGGGCTCGAGTCTGGGGTGCCAGGCGTACTCCTCACGGTGTCTGGGCATTCACGAGAGCCGCGATTCAATCTGCGGGGCTCCTAGGTCTTGCCGTTGGTGGGCACGGTGTTCCTTTTTCTCTGATGCCCGCGACCACGTCAGCAGGGCTTCTTTCTCCGATCCAACTGACTAACTCGCTTCCCCGGCTGGTCTTATCTTCCCTCGCTCCTCCCTTCTCAAGTTTACGCCCCCCTCCGGATGGCTTTGTGGGGTCCAAGGCCAGGGGGCTCAGTTGGTGGCCATTTGGCAGTCTTCCCTTGAAGTCTGGAGGTGGGAGGAGTCCTCTGCAGCCCGGCCGGGATCGGCCCGTCTGGGCGGGAGGTGGTATCGAAACTCCTCCACCCCCTCCTGCTGATCAAAGGGCTCTCTTCTCAGGGCTGCCAGGGGGTGATGGGGATCTAGTTTCACTGGGGTCGGTCTCTGGGGGCAGGGCGCTCGCTGGCCTAATTCTTGTTGATGGTCCTGGGCCTTAGGTTTGCCACTCTCGGGGAGAAGGGTGGGGGCTGCGCTGGGGTGGCTACTATTACTGGGGGAAGAGGGACAGAGTTATGCGGGTGAGGAGTGTCGTTTCTGTGGGTGCAGGGCCACGCCGAGGGGGTCAGGTCTAACAAGCACCTTCTTTAAGTAAAGTTAAGTGTTGCTTAATTTCGGGTAGTGTGGATTTCTGTAGCCATTCGAGGCATAGTTTTCCTACACTATAAGTTGTTATTATCCCTGGATGTTGTCTCTGGGAATATCTTGGGTCTGGCCTGTTCTGTCTGAACCCCTGTATTTTGTTCAGGAATCTATCTTGACAGTTATTAGTGTCTGTGGGCCAGATCAACCATTTTCTCCAATCAGGATTAGTTCTGTTTTGTTTTAAAATATAGGACACGTCTAACCCCTCATCTGTAGTGTGATTTCTATCAGGCATAGGCTTTGGTATAGACGGGTTGTTTAAATCTTTTATCTTGGCTAGGCCAAGACAGGTTGTTTGTTGAATGGTGTCATTCAGGAACATTATTTGTTCTGGGATCATGCAGGCTCTGAATAATGATTCTAAACCTTGTACCTGCCATTCTTTTGTACCCCAGACAGTTTTTGTCTCAACGTTGTTTTTCCAAAATTCAAAACCAAATGTAGACATTTTTTTCATAAAACTTTTTAGAATAAATCAGTTTTGTATTTGCCAACATGTTTTTCATTCCTGTCTTATTCATAATTTTAAAATAAAACGTTTCTGGATCAGTGCTTTTAACCCTGAGAAGTATGGGAATTTCTCATAAAATGTTTTCGAACTGCATTTTGGTGGAGTTGGATGATGTTCCCATTGATTATACCTGAAAACATTTCTAGGATTAGCAGATTTATGCAAATAATAATGCCCATAGTGATTAAAGCAATACATTTCTTCATAATTTGATGAACCTTGTAAATAATCATGTTCTGTAAATTTTGCTGACATTTCTAAATCTGACATCATATTATTAATATTTTCATAGTCCCAATCATCATAGAAAGTACTAGGTGATACAAAGTCACTTAAAGAAATCTTGAACTGATGTGGATATTTCAAGAGCTCAACCGGGCCATAGATTTCGTAATCAGTATTGTCCCATGCTACATCACCAGGTATAGGGATGGCTGTGATGTTCACTGATGATAGTTCTCTTTTTTCAATCTGAGAGGATCTGTGAGGTTTTAGAACCAAGTTGATGTTCTGACTTGCCATGTCCATGGTACTGTATTTTCCATTAATCATTCTTCCCAAGCTTAAAACTAAGATGAGCCAGAGCAGGAGGAAAAGTACACCTAACACAATCCACAGTTCAATCCATGGTGAAATCAGATATGTTTCTCCAAGTTGATGAAAGAGTTCTGCAATTTTGTCTTTAAAAGTTTTGTTTGCTGGCTTGTCTCCATGTTCACTTGGATCATCAGAAAAGTTATCGAAGTTGATAAAGTAGCCAGATGCAGTTCTGTCAATTGTTGGAATTGCTTCAGGATTCACATTAATCTTTGGATTTGCTTCTTCCTTTGTCATATTAGTATAGTCAGAGGCTACATCATTGTAGACAGGTGTTTCTTGCCGAACTGTTGCAATTTGGGTTTCAAGAGGCACAAGTTCCATGGCTTTGTTGCATAGTCCTTTTTTATTCACCGCAGATTTATCAAATGTGATTAGTCTTTCAGTTTGAAGCTCTTGGATTGTAGCAAGGTTTGGTCTTCTGCTACATCTTGGGAGTCCACTGGGCCTACTACTTATTATTGGCCACATGGTTGTGGTTTTACCAGGTCGATTGATACAACTCTGTTCTCCTTTTTACCAGCAAGGGGCGGTAGTACTATTGATCTTGTTCTGCTGATAGCTAAGACAGGTACTGCTTTTCTGTAAGAAGGCCCAAATTCCTTCTTCACCGTGAAATTTTCTCTAACCAGTCCCCAATCTTTGGAATCCAGACAGGTCTTGCTGGGACAGGTGGTTTTTCTACAGTGGCCGTTGGCTTTAGCTTTGTGTTACTTAGACTTCTTCTTGTTTCTTTCAAGTCCTGTAAAACAGCCAAACGATATTTGATATCAAAAGCTTTTTGTTTCACCACTGAAGTCTGACAATCAAGGTCTTCGATTATCATTCTTGTACCAAACAAAAGTTCATACGGAGTGATTCCACCCAGAGAATTTCTTCTCAGATTGTTAAGACTACATTGGAAACGTATTAGATGTTTGACCCACCCATCACCCAAACCTAATACCCTCGCTGTTATAGATTGCTTTATGTCACATTTTTTTCTCTCCACTACCGCATTTCCCTCAGGATGGAATGGACTAGAGTACCGCAATGCAATGCCCATGCTGGCCATGGCCTCCTTGTAAGCTCGATAGCTAAACGCAGGACCGTGGTCAGAATGTAGCATGCCGTTTGCGTATGTGCCGATAAAGACTCGCAAATCTTTTATAACAGTTCTGGCGTCAGCCGAGCGCTGGCGCCTCATCCAAATAAATCTCGTCTTAATATTTATGGGATTGCATTTGTCCGGTCGGACGCCTGCGTGTAGATAGTCTAATGCTGTCTAATAGAGGTGTCTGGGCTGGTCTTATTGTGCTCGAATCAGATATCTGGTCCGGTTCATAACTGCGATCTCTATTGCAGTCCTGACAATCCATTGCAAAGTTATACACTTGCACGCTCATTCCCGGCCACCAGTATTTTGATTGCAATTCTATTAGAGATTTCAGGATCTCTTGGTGCCTCAGATCAATTCCCATGTGTGCTTCTTGAATCAAGTAAGCCCTCCGGTTCGTGTTTGGAATTACTCTATCCCCCACTCCAGGGATTTGAGCAAACGGAACGGAGTTCGCATCAATTTTGTTTGAGTACTTAACTGGAAAGCCTTTCGGGAGTGTCTTACCACTGTCTTTTACTGAAGCCCTGACAGCTAGAAGTATATCACTTTCTATTTTTGTTTTTGACCGGGTGATTGCAGCTACGGAAGCCGTTTGCACAGCTGCCTTCGCGGCCTCATCAGCCAATGAATTCTCTGCAACGTGAACGCCATCACGCTGATGACTCAGTGTATGTATCACATGAGTCTTTTGTAGTTCTTTCTGCAAAAGAACTACCTGTTCCCAAAGCATTTTACGCTTGATTGTGCCATCTTTTGCATCTTTGAAACCATTTTGAACCCAGTTCCATAAGTATTCATTGTAGGACTGGACGCAGTAATATGAATCACACACTATTAGTGTGGGGAATTCGCGATCAGTATTTTCAAGCGCCATTTTAAAAGCCTGTAGTTCAGCTCGCTGAGCTGTACAACCTCCGAGTGATTGAGTTTTAGTGACCAATGGTCTAAATTTTCCTTTGTGCCATCGACCTTTAACAATCGCGCACGCAGTACTATATGCTTGTTTACCCCCAACTGCTGGCTGTGCTGAACCGTCTGTATATATTATACAGCCGTAATGTTCCAGAGGCAGAATTTCAGTCCTCAGAGGACATTCGTATTCGTATTGGAGAAATTCTTGCGTTTTTAAGTTGGGATCAAATTCGTATACTACGTCTGATGCAGCAAGAGAATTAGCCCATTGTATCCATCTTGGATGTAAGGCTTTAGCTTTCGGAATGCTTTCTCTTGTTACTGCTTCTAGGGCAGGTACTGGTGTAACGATTATTATACGTTTACCTTGTGCGAGGACTCTTTCTTTTGCTACAGCAGTTTGTACTGCAGTTAGAATTTTTTCAGTAGAACTGAATTTCATCTCAGCTTGTGTGTACAAGTGTGATTTGTAAGCTATTGGTACCGTTTTTCCCTCAATAGAGGTCAGGTATGTGAATCTGCATCTTCCTGGGATGACTCAGATTACAAGGTTGCTTTCGTTTGTGTGTGTTTGCAGTTTTGTTTTAGTTAAAATGTCTGTTTGTAATGATTTTAAAATTTCTGTGTGTTTCTGAGTCCAATTAATTGGTTTGAAATCAGGTTTTGTTAATTCGTAGAGTGGTTTAACTCTCTCTGCATAATTTAGAATGTAAGTTCCTCCAAAGTTCAAGAAACCTAGAATTGATTGCAAGTTTTTCAGCGTTTTTGGAGCTTGGAGTACTGCACACTTCTCTAAGAAGTTGTCTGCTAGGCTTTTGCCTTCGCTTGATAATTCATATCCTAAAAATAGGACAGTCTGGTGGGCAATTCGTGACATTTTAAAGTTAAATTTGTATCCTTCAGATGCGAACCCAAGTATGATGGTGTTCACTCTTGTCAAGTGTTTCTCCACGTAATTGTCTGTAAGATAGATGTCATCGACATAAGATAATGCCTCATCATCATACATTTATAGTAACTCTGTTACCCTGGCTGAAAATAATCCTGGGCAATTCTTGAATACCTGTGGGAGATGACAAAATTGCTTTTGGGCCCCCATGCTGGAGAAAGTGGTTAAATACCTGCTTTCTGGTGCAATGTTTTGACAGAAAAAAACATTTGAAATATCTAATGTCGTTTTATATTTTTTGCGCACAATATTATTCATTAGTGCTGCATTGTGTGAGTTTTGGACTGCAAATGATTTGCCACAAGTCTTTAAATGTCTGTAGTCCGAAACTAGACGATATGAATAGTCCGGTTTGGAGACAGGAAACAAAGGATTGTTCGTTTGTAAGGTGCATTTTTCAATCACTCCCTGATATTCAAGTTGATCTAAGATCTCTCTGACTTGTTTTTTAGCTTCTTGCTTAACAGGATACTGCCTCTTTGCAGTAGGTTGATTTTTTAACTGGATCTTATTGTGAGGAGAATCCTCATCCCATCCTACATGATTTTTATATAATGCAGGGGCTTGGGCCACTGCCCATTTTCTTGCATATGTGTATTTTTTATGAATTGGAATGTGATTTGAGAAAGCAGGCATAATCATTTCTTCGCCATGTGGGCACTCCCTAACAAACTCTGGTGGCCTGTCTTTCTCTGCTAGAAGGATAGCATAGCCTTTAGATAGATTCTACCAAAAGAGACCTTTTATTTTCCTAGTTTTGTCCTCCTCTATACGTAATGTTATTTTATATAGTTTATGGGGCACGCTAACTCTGGTGTCTGCAGTTTCCACCTGAATGTATTCATTCGTGTCCACTGTCTCCAGAAGATTCATCAGGATCTTGCGAGCTATGGTTACTTCTGCTGTGCTGTCTAGCATTGTTGGGGCCCACTCTCCGTTCTTGAGTTGTGTCCTCAGGATCCTCAGCTTGTTTTACTTTAATGCTGGCTACCTTCTTTTGGTGAAATTGTAATGTTTTACTTTGATGAGAAGATTCCTTGTCTTTGGACTTGACGCGCTCTCCTTTATGTTCTGACCGTCCTCTTCTGTCCGATTACTGTGAGGAAGTCTAAAAAGATCGAGAGTGACGCGTATCAATATCTTGATATCTGTCAGATTTTCTCAAATTGTCCCTTTTTCTAAGGTTATATCTTTTTTCAGAGGGCTCCTGTTGTGGAGACTTGCCCCCCGTTCTGGAGATCTATCTCTTCGTTGGGGAGACCTTCCTCTGGTCTGAAAATGTTTTTCTCTGGGAGTGGTTTGCTTATTACCCTCCCACTTCTTCTTTTGAGAATTGAGATTATTTTTAATAAATGTTTTTTCTGGATTATCAGTTAGTTGGGGTTTTAGTGGTTTCCCACCCAAACTATCTCTACCTAATTCTTCATAGGCTTTTTCAATTATTCTGGCAAGTTCAAAAGGTTGGTCTGCTATATCTGTTTCTTTTAATTTTTGACGGCAGGTTGTATACCATCAATTGTCAATTGAGCTAATTGTCTATATGCTTTTGTTAATTCTTTTAGCTGATCTAAAAGTTCTCCGCTTGAAATTTTTTCAATGTCAATGTCAATGTCAGGATGTGGTGTATAGCTGGCTAGAACCGGCCATGTGGCTCCTGGTCTACCTAGCGGAACGAGCCTGGTAATGTGGTTTTGATGTTTTAGGACGCCATTAAACCAGAGCTCATACTCCTGGTAAGTTAGTTGAATTTCAACTTCCTCAGGGAGTATTCCTCTGGTGATTCCTCTATTTTGTAATAGAGGGACTCAAGTGTCACAGCATTTGCTGCTGGAAAAGTTATCCATGAATAGAATACCTCTGTCTGCCGATATTCATGTGCCTCGGCAACAAATATGACTGTACCACCTCTTGATGATACTCCATTTTCTATAAATTGATAGTTATGGTTTTTCTTACATTTACCGGGATGAGTATCGCATCCCGTTCATTTTCATTAAACCCTGTAACGTCTGAACCCGGTTGATTCGCATCTACTGCAGCTCCACTGATTGCGTTGTTGTCGCCGTTAGTTGACATTGTTTAATGAAAGTTTGCAGAGCAAGTTTCAAGGAAACAAAGATTAGGTGCACAATATTTTGGAACACTGTATCCTTCAACATTGACTAAACCAAAAGCTAATACATAGGAATCTCTTCCTACTAAGTTTTGGCGGATATTAACCTTTTTCCCAATCCAGACGTCTATTGGAGTGTTTACGGGAAAAAGGGTCTGTGTGAAAAGCACGACTGAGTTACTCTAGTATCTAGCGTTAAATGATCGCCTTACCAAACGTTGGGCGCCATGTAATGTAGTTCCTATATTCCCGAAAGGCTCTGCGCATTGGAATAACATAAACGATAGTTTAGACGTAGGACTGAGGTTGACTAGGTCTCTATTAAATATGTAAGACTTAATTGTGTGTGTGCCAGCTAGATCAGAGGTCACTAGAAACTTTCTTGTGTAAACAAGAACGTGTTAACTTTCCTGAATAGACAAGAAGGGATTAGCTTCTGACAACCATATAACATGACAACTTTGTTCCCCCTGAAATAAGGAATATCTTCAGAGTCGCGGAAACAATAGTTGGCTATTTCACTCAGTCAATCGTGCATGCTTCGTTTCACTAGAAATGCAGAGAAATAGAGAGACGGGCGTTTTCAATAAAAGGGTTATTTATTGAGCAGTCTTCTTTCTCATGCAAGAGAAATGAATTGCCACAATTGCAATACTTGTCATGAAGTAAAGTGCGTACAGTAAAAGGAGTATTATGAAATAATACTGTAAAAGCATTTATATGGTTTCTAAGCCATAAGATATTTAAAATGGATAAAATACATACAATGATAAAATAATGACTAAACATACTCAACTGATGTTTTTAAGATACGCCTACCCTGGTGTACCTAACCTAAGCCTAGTACGTGGGAAGGAGTAGATGAGTTACAGTTTTTTGCCATGAATCTGAATCAAGAATTCTCGAAGGGTCTAATCAGCCCCGTACCTTGGGTATAGAATGAAGGAGGTCTTGTATCTCTCTCTCAGGACTCGATCTCCCAGTAACCCGCGAGGGTAGCAGGGAAACACTGGAGCTGGATTTCTCGGCAGGAGAAAAGACAGCGTCTCTCTCTGTGCATCCGTAGGGAGGGTTGGCTTCCTTCAGCACTCACATCAGCAGGGCTTCGGGCAAGTAGATAGCCGATCTGCTCCAAACCACTGTGTGTTGCTTAAGGCATGTGTTGGTATATTGATACCTGGAAGGTGCCGAGTTTGACGTAAGGTTGGACATAAGACGTCACTAAGAACTGGCAGTTCTTTCAGGACTCTCAGGAGTTCTAGGACAAATCAAAACAGAAGCAGGGGGTATTCCTGGGCTGCTGGAGGCTTGGTTTGTTTAAGAACACGTTGTGCTTTCTAGGAGTCTATGGGAGTAGCCTTGCCGTATTTGGACTGCATTGGCTATGACTTAATATGGATATGATTCTTATGCCTTTATAAGGATATGATTTGTTATAACCACATAAGGGCATAAATCGGGAATGTCTTAATTAGGGTCCTAGATACATTCACAACAGTATTTCTTAGTGAAAAAAACTGTAAAACCACATTAAGCGGTACACTTCTGTGTCAACGCATTAATTTACATGGAGCCTGTGAGGGTTCTTCGAACAACTTATCATGCCACCTGCAGGTTTCCCCGATAGAGGTGAAAGATCCAATTTTTAGGCAGCTTTCCAATGGAAGCTACATAATGCTCAATGATCACAGCTGTTGTGGAATGATGCCAGGGACAGCCTAGCTGGTTAGTGTGTCAGCCAGGGTCACTTGTTGTATGCAAGTATTGTTTCTGAAAACTAAGACAGACGGGGAGTCTCCACTATGGCCTTCACTGAACATCTCTTCTATACAAATTGATACTTTAAGCAGAACAAAAACCATTCTTTTACAAAAAACTGTGCCACTGACCCCGTCCAGAGAGACGTATGATCTGCAAGTTGCACGGTCCTCTGCAGGGATACATGCATTATAATCAACAAACTGCCCAATACATTTTGTTGAAACATTAGGTCGTATCTTAAACATGTCTGATACCAGCGGTATTGTACATGTATTTAAGACTATTTTTTCGGGACTGTTAGCACCCTTTGAAGCAGTCATGGCCCATTTTCCTAACTTTGTGCACTCTGTGTTTGGCGGCCTGCCTCTCATCTTGGGACTCGTAGCAGGGATCCTATTTTTATTCCTCCTGCTCCGTTATGGCATATCTAGTCACCAGAAATACTCAAATAACCATGGAGAATGCTCTCCTGGCCATGCAGTATTTGACAGAATTACACAGATCCTTAGCTTGGCTTGTTTGAGAGATCTGAATACCACATGGTTCCTGTCATTTAGACCAATCTGGCAAGATTGCGTCTTACCTGTTCTACAATGCCTGCTTTTTGGAGAGGAAAGCGTGTTAGATGTCTGTCTAACACTTCCATCAGCAATGCCAACCGATGTTGACGCTTTACTGAGTCCGGTGACGGCTCATGTACTGTGTTGCCCCCAACGGCTACCGATCCTGATTGCGGCATTCATTGAGATCTCACAGGCAATTCCAGCTGAAGGTGAGATACGCGGACCAACAGGCACACAGATACCATCTGCTGCGAACATGCTAATGCGACTCTGACGCTGACGTTTCACATCTGTGTACAATTGACCTTCTTAATGAAGTGGTTCAACTTTCATCTACTGTGGTAGACGATTTCTTTGCCAGCCTCGACGACTTAATGTTTTCTTCTGACACCGAGAATTACTTTTGAATTTAGCACACAGCGTTCCTTGAAATCTGAAATTCGACCTTCACTTTTTTAAAACAAAAAACTTCTAACTTTGGAACTCTATTTTTCTACGATTGGATTTGATTTTTTTCCAAAACACAATGAACCTTGGCACAAAAGCGATCTGCTTAAAGTAGAACTATTCTTAGAGAACAAGAATTCTTTGAATATTTCCTAGTAACAATATTGACCTAATATGCATACCAAAACCGAAACAGTTTGTATATTCTGCTATGGGATGGTTTCGACTTTTTCTTCTGTAACTAAGAGCCATTTCATAAATGTAATTTCGGTGATTCATTCGGTTAGCATTGCTGATATCATATCATATGCTTACAATGAAATCATTTCTTTTAAAATGCGTACTGTACAAATGCCCATTTTATGTGTACAACCATTTTCAAATGCATTTTATGTATTTTTGGGTGGGATTGTAAACACATGCTCTATATTATATGTTTTAGTACTTGAACTTAGATGAACATGATAATGTGGAGTGGGTGTTGTATAACATTTTAAGACCCTATTGTAATTTTCCCAATTCATGCCCTTATATAGGTATAAATCCCATTTCCTTATATAGGCATGAGAATCATAACCATATTTAGACATAGCTCATGCAGGCCAAGTACGGCAGTTCTACTTCCACTAGTTCCGAAAATCTACAACGATTTCTTGGAAAACTCGGCTTCAGCAGCTAGGGACTTCCCCTTGCTCGAAAAACTTACTTTTCCAAGAACTCATGGAGTTTTCAAAGAACTGAGACTCTTTGATGACGTTATTATGTCCACCTTTACGTCAACCTCTGTACCTTCAAGGTATAAATATACCCACACTTGCCATAGCAAAGATACGGGGGTTTGGAGCAGTTCGACTATCTACTTGCCCGACGCGCCCTGCTACTGCAAGTGCCGAAGGAAGCCGACCCTCCAGCAGACGCACTGAGAGAGACGCTGTCTTTTCTCCTGCTGAGAAATCCAGCTCCAGTGTTTCCAAGCTACCCTTGCGGGTTGTTGGGAAATCGAGTTCTGAGCCTGACCTTCTTCATCCAAATCAAGGTACGGAGCTGATTAGACCCTACGAGAAATCTTGGACAGATTCTTGGCAAAAAAATACTACATTTACGCTACACCTCCTTTACTTCTTCCCTCGTACTAAGCTTAGGTTAGGTACATCGGGGTAGGCGTATTTTAGAAGCACCAGTTGAGTACTTTTAGCCTCTGTTATTTTGTATGAATTTATCTATGGGTTAGGAACCATACAATGCTCTTACAATATTATTTTATTCTACTCTTTTTACTGTATGCACTATATTTTGCAACCAGTCTTACGATTGTAGCAGTTCATTTCTCATGCTTGATAAAGATGACTGTCCAATAAATCCTTTTAATGAAAATGCCTGTCTATCTATTTCTCTGCATCTCTGGTGAAACAAAGCATGCACAATTGACTGAGTGAAATATCTATCTATTGTTTCACCGACTCTGAAGATCAGTTTATTCTTGGGGAAACAAAGTTGTCATGATTATGCGGTTGTCAGAAACTAATCCATTCTTGTTTATTCGAGAAAGTTTCTTCTGACCTCTGAGCTAGCTGGCATTCACAATTAAGTTTAATATATTCGATAGAGACCTAGTCGACCTCAGTCCTACATCTAATCTATAGGATATATTATTCCAATGCGAGAGCCTATTGGGAATATAGGAACTACACTACACTCTCAGTCTGATTACAAACTGATCAACCATCTCATGACTTTGTTGCGGTTTGGAAAATGTATGTCTCTGCATAACAGTATTAATCTGCTTGCCAATATAAAACCTTTACCTTTTCTTGGCTTCCATGTACATATCCCCTATTTCTTTGTTATCTGCCCCTGTACTGCAGGTGGAACTTAAAAACATGTTGTCCTTCCTTAGCTTAAGCATTGTTCAAAAGAGCTCTCTTTCTTGCTGGGCTAAAATTTTACAGTACAAAAGGGGGTGGTGATGGACGGGGCATCCGAACCAATCAAACACTCACACCCAGTCAACAGATCTGGGTTTAATCCATCACCGTTCTTTAGCCCACTCTGCCACCCCAGTTCAGACATGGCCATATGCAAATCAGTCTGACCCTGTGCCTCATGGGAACAGTCCAGCCTGAACTGCCAAGCCATGCCTTCCCTGGACCGGAAAAAAGCTTCCTAGGACCAGTTTCTGGCATTACAGCCGTCTTCAGCCAGGCTTGCTTGAATCCAGTGGCAAAGTGAGCATGGGACTCACGGCTAAAATTTAAGCCATCAAAAATATTGAGTAAATATAAACCTGTTGACCTTAACCTCTACAAACTAAGTACCAACAAAGTAACATTTAAAATGAAACTAATGTTTTTTCTTTCAACAGGAAAGAAAGCACCTGCTCCACACTACAATACAGCCATCAAAAAAGCTGCAAAACAGTGCGAAAACATCTAAGCAGAACATGCATTTAAGTATACAAAACAGAAGTAGTGGCATACATTTACATGTAAATAACAAAAGTACAAACTTTAAAATATTGTATATAAATATGCTATTGCATTACTTTTAGATACTATGACAGAAGCAGCACAAACATTAAAATTGCAGAAAGGAAAGCAGTTACTAAATAACATGGGCTACAACTATACCCAAGGAAAGGCAGCAACAGAAAATATGAATTTGAAATGTACCAAATAGTTTTCAAATGCACGCTATGGGAAGGCAACTGAAAAAGATGATGTAATTCATGTAAGAGAGCACAACCACCCCCAATTTGCGACTGAAATAGAAGTAAGGGAAGAATTGCAGGATATGAGAGAGGCAAGCACTAGTTCACAAGAACAAACAACCAACATCCTTAAAAGAAATGCTTCCTAAAGTCCCTGAACACATGATAAACGAATTACTAACTATGCCCACTTTAAAAAGTTTAATTGCTTGGACTAAGACACCCACCAGTGATCTCCTGCCCCGTGTAGATAGACATAGAAATATCTTTACATTTAACAATGATACATAATGAAGAATGTTTCCTTTTATATGGCAACCTAAACAATAAAAAACAAATCCCAATATTCTCCATAGCAAATAACTTCCTAAAACGAAGCCATTGTCAAACCTGGATGATTGATGGGATCTTCAAAATGTGTACCACCATTCACTCAGATATACACCATACAGGGTGAATATCAAAAACAAATATCCACTACATCTATGACCAAATACCAAATAAACAAATCAGCACTTACTATGACCTCTTAAACCACATTAAACAAAACAAATAACTACTACCACCAAAAATAATTAAAGACTTTGAGCAAACCATCATTCAAACCATTTCATAAATGTACCCCTGTACAGCCATTATGGCTTTTACTAACATTTCAATCAAAGCATATGGTGACAACTCCAGTTATCCACACAAATTGTTGAGTATTCTACAAACAGACAATATGCCTTTGAAAAGAATGATAGCACTAGCCTATACCCCTGTCACAGAGGTAGATAACCACAGTAATTTACTAATAGAAAGCCCCTTCAACCAAAAAAACAAAGACAAACTAACCTCCCTAATGGATTATTTTAAAGTCACTTGGGTTGGCAGACTGTATCGCTCATGACACAGACGCGTAATTGATGCAGAACAATGTCATACATTCACCCCAGTACAGAGATATGGGCCTAAATCCATCGTTTTTTTGCACTCCACACCACCCCATTTCAGACATGGTCATATGCAAATCAGCCTGGACCCTGTGCCTCATGGGAACAGTCCAGTCCGAACTGCCAAGTCATGTCTTTCCTGGACCGGAATCAAGTATCCTAGGACCGGTTTCTGGCTATCAGCCGTCTTCAGCCAGGAGAGCTTGACTCCAGTGGTGTGGAGAGCACGGGACTCACGTCTGAGCATACCCATCCCACTCGGGGTGACAAATGCAAAAAACAACAATTGATGGACAGAATGCAGAACAATGTCATACATTCACCCCAGTACAGAGATCTGGGCCTAAATCCATTGTTTTTTTGCACTCCACACCACCCCAGTTCAGACAAGGCCATATGCAAATCAGCCTTGACCCCGTGGCTCATGGAAACAGTCCAGCCCGAACTGCCAAGCCATGTCTTTCCTGGACCTGAATTAAGCATCCTAGGACCGGTTTCTGGCTATCAGCCGTCTTCAGCCAGGATAGCTTGACTCCAGTGGTGTGGAGAGCATATATGTAATGTAAATTGATACTTGTATAGCGCACTACTCACCCGCAAGGGTCTCAAGGCGCTTGTACGAATACCGCTGTGGAACCCATCATGGCTTTCCCTGTGAGGCGTCCACTCCTGGGCACCCCCAAGGTGGAGGCCAGGCATCCTTAGCGTTGTGGGGGCAGTTGTGGAGATTAAGCAAGCTATTGCCCAGAGTTGCAGAGTGGGACTCCATGATTGGAATAGGCACCAAGGCGAGAATTATCAGGTCCGTGGAATTTTTGAGCCCAAGACCCGCCTAGGCGGGGAATTGAACCCTGGTCCCGGGCTAGACCTCTGCATCAGGGTCTGCCGCTCTAACCATTGAGCCACACTTCTCCGCATGGGACTCACGTCTGAGCATACCCATCCCACTCGGGTTGATAAATGCAAAAACAACAATTGATGGACATAATGCGGAACACTGTAATACATTAACCCCAGTACAGAGATCTGGGCCTAAATCGATCATTTATTTGCACTCCACACCACCCCAGTTCAGACATGGTCATATGCAAATCAGCCTTGACCCTGTGCCTCATGGGAACAGTCCAGCCCGAACTGCCAAGCCATGTCTGAACTGGGGTGGTGTGGAGTGGAAAAAAACAATGGATTTAGGCCCAGATCTCTGTACTGGGGTAAATGTATGACATTGTTCTGTATTCTGTCCATCAATTGTTGTTTTTGCATTTGTCACCCCGAATCGGATGGGAATGCTCAGACGTGAGTCCCATGCTCTCCACACCACTGGAGTCAAGCTATCCTGGCTGAAGACGGCTCATAGCCAGAAACTGGTCCTAGGATGCTTAATTCCGGTCCAGGAAAGACATGGCTTGGCAGTTCGAGCTGGACTGTTCCCATGAGGTACAGGGTCAAGGCTGATTTGCATATGGCCATGTCTGAACTGGGGTGGTGTGGAGTGCAAAAAAACGATGGATTTAGGCCCAGATCTCTGTACTGTGGTGAATGTATGAGATTGTTCTGCATTCTGTCCATCAATTGTTGTTTTTGCATATGTTTGGCAATATGTAATGAATTCAGTATTTAGTGAGCTGTTTGAGTTTATACTGATATATCTTATTACGCCCATAGGTTGCTAGTGGCTGCTCTTCTATGGACTTCTGAATGAAAGGAATCACTGCATTACTTTTTCTTTACAGGTATATTTATACTTAGGTGTATTATGAAGATACCTTATGATTGTATGTAGAGAGTTCCTTGTCTCTATATCTAGTGGTGTATGTTTTTGTCTCATAGTGCCTTGTTCTCATTACAGGTCTCCCTCCATGCTATCCCCATCCTTTCCTTCCCTCGTCTGATCACTCCAACACGTCTGTTGTTTGACTCAGACCTTGGTGCTGTTGGGAGGTGGAACCCATGTAAGCATCGTACGATTCTGAGGATTCAAGGACCTGACACCCCATTCCAGACCATGATCCTTTGTCTCGCCACTGCAGCACAACAAGACAGAGACCAAACGTTTTGGGTGAGATAAGGCAGCCCTATTTTGACCACCCCCATATCTTTTACCACTGTCCAATCAATTATCTTGCACATTTTTCCACATTCCTTGTTTTTAGATTTTTTACATTATCGCTCACTTTAATTTATAATTATGTTACACCAAAATAATCCAGGGTTTTCAGAGGCTGAGTTGTCAGTCGAGGTTGATTAAATCATAATGAGTAGAACCAGAATTGTTTGGAGCCCAAGTGCAACATACTTGACTCAGTAGGAAAACAGAATTGTGGTGTCCATGATAGTCAACAGAGTGAATACTTTAGGTACCATCCAGCGCACAAAGGAGGTGGAACGGCTTGAGGTGAAAGGTGCATTCCCTGGCCTTGTAGGCCCAGAAGATTGGCAGTAGTCCTCCCAGTGCCCTGTTACAACTGTTTACCTGAAAGGAGAAGGTCTTGGCCATCCTGCATTCTGAGGGCTTGACAGAAATAGCTGGCAGAGTGGAGTCTGGTAAGTTTCACCTCACTAACAGTCAGAACACTTCAATTCCTTGTTTGCTCTCATCTCAGATTTTGCTATTCTGTTGTCTATCTACTGTCCTATCATGCAATACTCAAAGTATCAGATATGTTTTATTGTCAGTGTTAATGTGTATTTTTTAATTTAACAAAACATGTATCAATATCCATCACATGCCAAATGTCCATAAGTGTATTGCTGTGAACATAACATTCAGGGACCCAGGATATGTGCGAATATGAAAATGTATGGTCCATACCACCTGCATTTTGACAACAGGTATGTTTCAGTAACCATTTTTAAAGTGTTGGCAGATTGAAATGACTTCAACTACCACGAGGCACTGTTTCTGCAACCCTAAACGAGTTGCAATTGTGATTTTGCCCATTCACACTTGCCTGACAGATTACAACTGATGTTCATTTCCTATGGAGTGAGTTAACCATTATGCAAGTGTTGGCAAGTAGAGTTTGAAATAACTACAACTACCATGAGGCCAGGTTTTTGTAACCCTAAACAAGATGCAATTGTGATTTTGCCCATTCACACTAGTCGGGCAGATTATAACTAATGTTAAATTCTCACGGACTGAGCAATCTACATACAATGCTCTACTCAGAAACATGTCTGTCTACTTAACTTTATGCTGTCCTGGTCTCTTCAACTAAAACTATTGATGGCATAAATAACAACATACCAAATATCTGTACAACATAAGGTAACTCAGCTAAGTAGAAGTGTCAGGTGACACTTTTACTCTGCATTCCTCACATGATGACTAATGTAAACATACAACCAAGTTGTGTGAAAAGCCTATATTGTACACCCCTAGGCTTTGGAATGCACAATGCATGTTACGTCTCCAATCTGTTACCTACAACGTTTGTGAGATCTCATGTTTAATCCTTGTTCTAAAACGTAACATCTTAGGACATCCAATGACATTCCTAATTCTACAAATCAATATTAGCATTCAGACTTCATGGTGTTGTGTCAACCTATGCATTCTCGATTTGTCCCCTGATGTGTTACTTCAATGTTTGGCCAAATGTGTCTTCTACATATTAAACAAACTCATATGTCATCCTTTTCACTATTCTTTATAAATTATTTTGTTTAAGAACTCATTCATCCAAATCCATTAAGATGTTTTCTTTAACAGCTTCCAAAAATAAAGTATCAATTCAATTGATCGAAATCAGTATTTTATAATCATTAATAATGCATTTCAGACTATGTAGTCCTTCATCAGGAGACAAATTTCTGTGAAACCAAAAAAGAATAATGGTGACATGTTACCACTGTAACAACATTACATCAGTGTATATCTATGGTTCATCACCTGTAATGACTGTATCTTACCCTTAGTTCTGCGATGGTTATTTGTTAAAATTCATACAGGTGCCCTTTCTCCATTTGATTTTAGAATCTCAGTGTATCACAGCAGGATGTGTTTTTATGAAAACTGTAAGCTAATCTCCATGCTCTCCGAAGATAAAAATTATCTAGAAAAATATGATTCATAATAAAGCTAGTCAAAACAGGACCCAAATGTGCTCCCCATTTTTGGCATCATTCTCCTAAAGCGGACAAAAGTGATTACATTTGTATGTTATTTCAGCTGTGCTCGCGCGTCGTGATAAAACCACCCATTCAGTGAATTGTTCCCCTTGTATATATACATATATAATCAATCATCTCCTGTGCAATATTAATGACATGCTAATGCCCCTGCTCATCATGTTTATTTCAAATACATGGTTGCCTGGTATACCGCGTGCATCTTATAGTGCTCAATAAAATTGTCTGAACTTTCATCGGTGATCAACTTGCTGTGACCATAATTATACTAGGTTTAAAATGAGTGCAGTGAATGCGTACAGTAAACCAATCCCATCTCCCCAATTCTTCTGAGTTCACATCGATAATCAACATGCTGTTCCTGTAATTATACTTGTTCAAAACATGTGCATTGAACCATGCCAATCTCCCCACTTATTCATAAGCTCGATATCCTAACTACCATAAATGTACTTGGATTTAACAAGTGCAATGATGACGCTTACTGAACCCATAGTGATACAGAACCCAATCTATTCCAGCCATGTTCCGTGAGCACCATGTTTACTAAGCTCCTTAAAACTGGTGTGGTATAGTCAAGCTAAAAAACTGACTCCTTTCTGCAGGCACCAAAACATAACCTTCATCTTAACGTGGTTTGCATGTATTGCCATATGTATGTGAACTGCTGTTCTTGTTGTATGATACAATCAATTATGTCCGATTGTTGGAATGCAAAAGATCCCTAAATTCATCCATCTGTAACCTGTGTGTTGTTCTGCAAATCTGTCTCAGGGCTAAATTCCAATTCACTGGTGGGGCTAGAAGACGACCCCTTCCACAAAAGCTGAGGAGTGTCCGCCATCTAGGAATAGGTAGTGTGTGTCCCAATGTTACGTCTATGTGCATTAAAATGTGTGGTCACAGTTGATTTCACATTCTTATATTGCTCTTATGTTCAGTTATTCCTATTGTAATATTTTGTTCAGTTTTCCCCACGTACGCAAGGCCACATGGACACTTTAACATATAAACAAATTTATGGTTTTGCAGGTTGCATTAACCTTTAACTTGATTTTAGTCCCCCTTGATGGGGGATTTATCTCAGATCCGTTAATATTATTGTTGCAATTAGTACAATTGTGACATGGGGCCAACCCTTTAAACAGTTTGCCTTCATGAGTAGTTCTTTTTACCTGTAGTATTTCTTCTAGATTTCTGGATCGATCATAGGTGAACATAGGTGTCTGATCAATATTCCCTTTAAATCTGGTTCCTACTTCAACATCATCAAATGTTTCAGAATGATCTTCCTGATCTTCGTATTCCTTGTTGAAAACTTTGTATTAAATATCATTCCAGATGAACCCTTAGTGCGTTTTTCAGCTTGACTATGGAGCATAATAAACATGGCGCTCCCGGAACACACTATGAATAGCTCAGGGACTGTATCACTACAGTTCAGTAAGCATCACCATTTCACATTGTTACACCTAAGTAAATTAATGGCAGTTCGGATTTCGAGTTTGCAAATAAGTGGGGAGAAGGGAATGGTTCACTGCACTTGTTTTGGCCAGGTATAATCATGAGCACAGCATGTTGATTATCGATGAGAGCTCAAAAGAAGTTTGGAGATGGGCATGGTTTATTGAACTCGTTCGCTGCACTTCTTTTTGACCAAGAATTATTACGGGCACAGCATGTTGATTGCCGAAGTGAGTTCAGACACTATTATTGAGCACAATAGATATGCTCGAGGTATACCAGATAACCAAGTACATGAAGTAAACGTGACAATCAGGGGCATTAATATAGAACGCACCATTCAGAGTACATAGAAGATGACTGGTTATTAATATGTAAGGGAGACAATTCACTGAATGAGTGGTTTTATCAGGATGTGTGAACTCAGGTGGAATATTATACAGCTGTAATCACCTTCAACCACTTATGGAGAGTGATGCCCAATATGGAGTGCATAGTTGGGTCCCTTTTCGACTGGGTTAAATATGGATCATATTTTTCTAGAATATTTTGTATCTTCGGAGAGCGTGAAGATTGGCTTAGACTTTTCATAGAAACACATCCTGCTGTGATACATTGAGGTTCTAAAATCAATTAGAGGATGGAACACACAACCATCTCATATCTAAGTGTAAGGCACAGACGTTCCAGGTGGGGGACTATTGATATAAATTGATGTAACGTTGTTACAGTAGTAAGAGTTCACCATTTTTCTATTTTGGTTTCATAGAAATGTACCTCCTGATGAAGGACTGCATAGTCCAAAATGCATTGAGGAATAATTATCAAATACTGATTTGGATCACTCGAAGTGATGCTTTATTTTTGGAAGTTGTTCAAGAAAACATCCTAATGGATTTGGAATGAATTCCTAAAGACTAGAAATATTAAAGAATTATGAAAAGGATGACATATGAGTTTGTTTAAGACGTAGAAGACACATTTGGCCAAACAATTAAGTTGAGAGTGCAAAGGGAGACACAACAACAGGGGGGCTGGATGCTATTATTGATTTGCTTTTTACACCCAAACCAAGAGAGAGATACTTTTTCAGCTCCCAAGGAAGTTTGAATGAATCAATTTTCATTGGACGCCTTAATTCTACATCATGCATTTAATGTCTCCAAATGTCTTGTTAACAAGTGCAATATCACTGAAATATATCACAATAGTAATTTTTACCTATTTGGTTTTTCCTAGATTTCACTTCTTTGGATGAGGACATCTGCACATCTTCAATTGTACTCTACTGAGACATTGTCAGTTCACATACAGGCCTGTGTGCAGTGGACACTTCTGTGGTAAGGGCAATGGGTACTTATACCAAGCTCCATTTGTCACAGCAGCTACACTCCAGTCCATATGCAGCTTTGCTTTTAATGTAGCGGCACAAAGTACATAATGTGGTTTGCTAATCGCCGTCACCCAACATGAAACAAAAGGTTGCAGGGACACTCAGCTCCAGCCCAACAGAAAGAAGATTAAAAAACAATTAGTAAAATAACTCAATTGGGGGTTGTTTCTAAAATGTATAACCAGAGGAAGAATAAATACCTTTATCGTCCAGTATGTAGAAGGCCTGAAATTTACTCTACCAGGTCGTCGCTCTTGTTAGCCAAAGTGCACTTAGGGATGTGGTGGCTTCAACTGCTCCATAATCCTCTTCTAATGCAAATGTTAATTTTTATATACATTGAAATAATAGCGTAACACAGAAAACAGTCATTGTAATTAAATAATCTAGGAGCATGCAAGGCTTCTGCCCCGGCATGGTTGTTGTATGCTAGACTGATGACGGACAAGAGGACCCTTTTAAACTACGGTAATGCGGGATGGGGCAGTTATTTTGATAATGTAAAGGCGTCGATATGCTATATGCACTCCATGTAATCTCTATGTTTTACTCATCCCATCAGTACTCAGTGATAGGGCACGGGAATTTGCATTGCGAGAAATGACCAGTCATTTTTCATCTGAAAATAGAAGCATTAGAAACTCTCTGCCCCCCCTCCCTTTTCTTCTACATCCCTCGTCGGCCCCCTCCCAATCCCCCCATCTCCACAACTCCCCATCATATCTTTGGTCCTGTAATATTTTCTGATTTGGATGTGAGAAGCCATACACTTCTATCTAAAGCAAGCCATGTATGAGAAGCTTCCTGCACAATAACAATATTGTTGGTGTGTATTTGGCTGATCTTAGAAGCCTGGTTTGCGGTGATTCAAATATCTAAAATTAAAAACATAAGTGTTGCTATAATACCCTAATTTTTCACCAGTTGCTAGAGACAAGGGTAGAGGAATGGTAAAGGGAAAATAACTAAACCTTGTAAAATTTGCATATTTTCATTTGTGGGAATTATTTGGAGTGGCAGAGTTTTTGCCGAACTCCGCACTCAAAATGAAGTGCGGAGTAGAAATACTCTGCAAACTCTGCCGGAGGAGCAGAGTTCCCCATGCACCCCTATTTGCCACATTAAACCAAACAAACAATAAATACAATGGTATGTTGATATCATCCCTGTAACAATGTCACATTTGGCAAAAGGTGGGTCCTATGAAGGCAGTACATAGCAAACAAACTCAATCAGACGTTGTATGATATCCCATTAAGTAGTCCACATGTCCACAAATTCTCAGGGAGAAAGCTCTCAGTGACACACATGGCAGCTCTTTCTTTGTGACCTAAGTATTAGAATGTAGTCTATAATATGGTACTAGTTTGTATGAACCGTATGTATTAGGGCAAAGGGTCTATCTGTAAAGGTGTCTGTACAACCATGGAAAAGTAGTTTACCCTTCAGAAGGTCACAATGGTGTGTTGTTTTTCATTATAGCTCACATACCAGTACATGTAGGATAGACCTGGGCTACATTATGTGAGTGGGCTGGCTTAGTCAGTGTAGGAAATGACCAGGGTCGAGAACAATCAGCCGATGACTCCAATAGAATACAGCCATGTCTTTGTAGTGCTCAGCATGTGAGAACTACACATGTACTGTGTTGACTATTGATTAGGCTTTTTCTAGATGTAAATAAAATGTGTGTTAACCAATTAGATATTCAAAAATGTGCAGTTATATTCTGTGTATTCATCTTTTGTATTCATACAGGTCACCGCCCATCAAAAGCAATTCATTTGGAAAGCCATTGCCTGGAAGGTGCAGACCCTGGGGGTCTATAGCTGGTGCACTGTTCATTGCAGGAAGAGGTGCGAGTACCTGAGGTTCTGGACACAGAGGTCTATCTAAGGATGATTTCCTAATGTGGACGGGGTGTGCACCAGACCCTGACCCCCCTAATGGCCCTCATACTACGCTCCTATCTGGAGCTTGATGGGCAGTTGCATGCCCAACAGCAGCTACAAGGGGATGGGTCCTGGCCAGAGTCATACTTGTTACATTAACAACTTTGTGTGTCACAGACAGGCATTTCTCCATCAATATTGGGGTGGCCCATGTGGGACACACAAGAAGAGTAACTGTTTGTGTAGGTCTGGCAGTAGGTGCATACTGATGTGCTGTGCATGTTGTCTAGATGACCAGGAAGACAGCAGAGTCTAGTCCACTACCAATTTACTGTCTTGAGCAGACACATTGCTGAGTGAACTGATAAATCCTATATTATTCTTTGACATTCTGGGTGACAGTTGTACCAAACAGGCCACTTGTCTTCCTTGTGTAAGGAGTGATGATCCCTCACTACTTCCTCTAATGTAATTATGGCCCTATTACATGTGACATGGCATGCAGTGCTCTCTTTATGCAGTGACTGGACAACACTTCCCATTGGTAAGTTGGGATTCAACAGTGACATGAGAATGCAAGCATCACTGGTGTCATTAGCATTAGTGCCTACATGTTGCCCAGTGTATATTTCCAAGTTGTTAGTTTATCTGCAATAGAGTTTCAAAATTCATTCACTCACTGGTGACATGCATCAGAGTTGTAGAAATGTGGAGATCATATGTGAGTGTCTACACTCATCTTTAAGAGGCAATTTGTGTTGACTATACCAAATAGCACTGTTGTGTGCCGTCCCATTAGGACTATGGTGATCCCACATCTTGAAGTCATAGATATTCACTGATACACATTAACCTTCAAAGGTGTATTGGTTTGAAGGAATGCCATCTATAAATGGCGTTATCACATGTACCAAGCAGCATGGGGGATGTTCATATGGCTAAAAGAAGTATTATGCTGCTTGCATTTGGAGTAGCTATCTCCTAAATGTTTGGCTCTCAATGTCTCCAGGCTACATTTGTATGCTACATGTGATACATTGCTAAGCCACTGCAGTATAGTTTTCATTACACTTTTTTGGAAGTGGATATATGATGAAGTGTCAAGTCAAAAATGTCATCAGTGTGCAATGAGCATTTGCATGCAACATGATTTCTGCTACAGCACATATTGTTGATACATCGGTCTTTAACTTGACCTTCATGACATCATCATGTGTTGTAAGGTAAATGAACATTTGGGGAAATCTGGGCCTTGTGCGAACATTGTGGACATTTATATTTTGTGGTCATCCTATGTGGTAACATCATATTACTATGGTATACTACAAGTGCCAAAGAATACAAAGTGATCAACTATCCTATTATGGACATAAGGATAGAGTGTAGAAAAGTCCATCAATGCATTTGAGGCTGTCTGGGGTTATCACATAACTGGAGCTAGCTGTTTCCAGGTTATGTAGCATACATGCATGTGCTCATGCTAATCTCGAATCTATGAAGCTGGCGTGATATGTGCACTTAATAAATGTTTTCTGTTGCTATGTGATGTCAGGTGTGAAAACACAGTTGTAATAAACCAATTTTACATGTAATTTCAGATTCATCCAGAACAAGCGGAAGAGAAGGGGCCAACGCTATTGGGGACAGAGCTGGTCACAGTGGATCTGGACATTACAGTCAGACACGGAGGGACCCAGTGATCAGTAGGGTATGGTGAGTGCCATGTAGGACACAAGCTCGAGCTCTTCAGATACAGAGTTATCCTCTGGTGGACTTGCCCAAATGATGGTAGACCCCACAGGATTAGTTCCACTGTCATCCTTGTTCGCCATCCCCAGTTCTATTGACACCCTCCTATTGTTCTCCAAACAGTTGGCCTGGCCCTCTCCCCTAATAGAAGAGCCATGACTTTTGCTCCTGGTACCTCAGCCCCAGTACCCCCACTGACTGAGGGGGCTATTGACCTCCTGAGGCACATCTCTGTTGGTCGAACTGCCCCCCTGAATGGCCAGCAGATGGTGGTGTACCTAGAAGGCATTCACAGTGTCATGTCTGGCTTAAAGAGATATTTTGAGGCTCTGGCCTCCTTACTAACCGCAGCCTCACATACACCTAACCTTATGTTCCTACCCCGGCCACTACCCATCTGAATACCCTATTACCAAACCTGTCCAAAGCATATGCACACATTGCCACACACCCCCACATACAGACTCAAGCAACACACACAAGCACACCCACACAAAAATAAATTACACATGTTCAAATACACAGATACCACACCCACCACTGACAACACTACACACACATATTTAGACCACTCCCCATCATATCACCACACAGAACAAGAGACAGCACACATGCATGCATTCACCACATTCCTACCACCACATCCCCACCCAGCACAGACACCTTCACACCCACATGTACCACCACAACCACCATCATATCCATACAAACAACAGAGACATCCACACCCACAGTCACTACCACATCAGCAGTCACAGCTCACACAGCCTGCACTTTCAATGCAGCAACATCACAAGACACATCACTCATACTATACACACCTAAGAAACTCATACAGAAACAATCACACACCCAACAGACACATGAGCAACAAGACATACCCATACTTTCCTTGCATATACCTGACACATATGCACCTGCACCTGCACCCACAACAGCCCCAAACACATCAGATTCTGATCCCCACCTCCTACTTCCAAGACGCCATTCACTCCCAAAACCCTTCCCAAGTTCCCCACTATGGGTCCCAGCTTTCACCTGGCCCTCTGCCCTCCCAACACACCTATCACCCTTTCCACAAAGGATCCAACCCCTGCCACCCTCAAACCCACCACTTCCACCACCAAATCCAACCTTAGTCCAGACCTATCCAAGGTCCCACTTCAAAACATCAAACCATCCCTTCCGACTCCTAAATACCTCCCATCTAAAAGTGACTCCACCCCTTCCTCTTCAAAACTCTCACCTTCCAAACCCAAGGACACTCCTCCAAAATGTTCCCATCCCAATTAACATCTTTGAGCTACCTGCCATGCTCAGTGGGTGCGTCTTTGTGAGGAGGTTCGTTTGCAGTGTCATGAAGGGCAAGTTTAGTGGTACAGCAGTGTGCTGAACCACACAATGTGAAAATGGACTGGCAATTGGCCTTTGGTTTACAAATTTAATTGTTTTTGCAAAGATGAACATTTGTAATGCCAGTACTTTTCTAACTTATTGAGTATTTTGTGATGTGTGACTACAGTTGAGCTTGTTTCATCCCTGATCGCTGATCCATTTGAAGTGGTTCACATGATCTAACATTGGAAACAGTGCTGGAGTTACACAGCACAAGGAGAAATGTTCAATGGATGTATATATGGGATGAAATCCAATGCGGGCAGACATTGCATTGGGTGGTATTCCATATAGTAAGTGTTTCACCTTGGCTTGGCCAATGTTACCATCATTACTCTTGCACTTCTCCCTGTGATGTCGGTTAGATATATGTTTAATGTGTGCAAGTTAGTTATTAGTCCCTCCACACATAGAAGATGTAAAATTGTCACACCTTCATAGGAATTTTAATTGACATGTGTCCATTTCTGTGTGTGTACCTTACATCTACTTCATAATAATGTGAGACAAATTATGTTACTGCTGTGTTTGCTTTCATGACTTGCATTTACACATTACCCACATATGCATGGCACTTGGTTATGCTATGCTATTGGTTACCCCTCATATACTTCAAGCCACAGGTGCTGTGCACCTAGAGGGTTGAGGCATGTGCAAAGTGGACTGTGGCCCAGCGCCCCAGTCTTCCAGGGGTCCCCCTGGTAAAGGCAAACCTAATCTGCAGAGAGTCTTTACATTGTGACCTGTGAATGTTTTTCACACTGGTTATTTTGAATCCCATGTACCTAACATTACCTTTAAATGTGGGTGATTTGTGAGAGTCCATTACAGAGATTTAGCACAGAATGCATGTTTTAGTTACATGACACATCCATACAGATGTATCTTTGAATCACAACAGGACCATACATGTGAGCAATGTGTGGCTGTTACAGAGATTAATAGCTGTGATATTGATGATGAGGTGCTGTTGTGATACACAATTTAATGCACACATTACTATCGCTGATTATTAGATGTAAACAAGTGTAAACTTTGGTAGAGCACCCCTTTGCAGTATCAGTGAGATGGCGAAGAAGGCATCATAGAGCTGTAATAGGGTCACATATTCAGAAATATTACAATTTGCGGTCCACATAGTATATTTGGCCCAGGGACCCAAAACCACTTGACATATCCACGGCGGGCATCTAATTTGCTGAGGAGTCGATGGAAATGCGTAAGAGTGTGCTTACCATCGGTTGCGTCCATGATGGTGTCAGTTTTGGATGTCATCAAGCAGGAGCAGCAGGACATGTAAGATCAGTTCCATGGTGACACAGGACATGTGAACTTGATTACAGGTGAGTTTCAGCCTTATATATGTCCCTTTCCGCCAGCTCAGTGGGAAGTCACATCATGATTGGAATGGCAGGACAGTCCGCCCTCCTATAGATGCTCTGGCCTATCCCGCCACAGCAGTCAGGATTTCCTGGTGGCTGGACCGCAACAGTATTTTGTCTGTAAAAGTGCATGCACCGTAAGAGGGCGGGCGGACTGCCAGCAGGGTGGTGAATACAATGTAATTTTGACAGCGGTGCCATGACTGGCAAATTCGTAATCGGTCCCAAAATAATGAAAATTTTCTCTTACATAGCTGAGGATCTTCCTCTGTATCCATGTTGTCAAAAATAGAAATCTACCAATAATGTGAAAAATGTTGTCCAAAAAGCCCCCCACAAAATGCAAAAATAAAACAAGCCAAATGGATATCCCTTGAAGCACTTCAAAGTATCTAGGAACTGTCAAAAAAATTAAACAGTGATTAAAAAAAGAAACACTTCCGGAAACCGAAACAAAGGATATCAAAGTAAAAAGCATTGGTTTATTATTAACCAAAATTGATTACCTTTTAAAAAAAACAGAAACTTCCAGAACCCATAGGACACATTCGTAGACAAAAACTTGTGAAGTAAAAAAGAAAACCCACCAGCAAAACACATTATATTCCCAGAAACACATATACATCACACTTATCATCAAAATATAATTAACATAACACAATTTAAAAATAACATAATGATACCTTACTAAAATAATAACCCCAAACTACAAAGTAGTGAAAAACACAACTACTAATACATCTAAACATACAAAAAAAAACACAAACAACACCATTACTAACTTCTAGACATTTCCTCTAAATCCCCATACTCTAAAAACCGTAAAGAAATCCTTCAAAAATAACTTACCTGTTCCCACAACCAGCACCTAACCCTGACCTGGTTCTAGGAAAATAGACTAGAATGAACACAAATAGATTACAAAATAGAAGGTAGTCAAAAACCAGAAGTCTGTTAAATGCAACTTAAAAAGACTGTCTCCCATGGAAATAAATGGGAAACAATGTACAATTGTTTAATACGTAAGTGAAAAATTGTAACAAATTATTAAAAATCTAAAACAGTCACAAAATATTGATAACATTATTAGAAATAGTAAAATACAAATTAAATAAAAGTATAAAATATATACAATTATTGTATATATACTGAAAAAACAAATGTTAAAGTGATGTAAAAAATTATGTATATATAACAATTTAAGAAATTTTAAAAAGTATAAAACAATGGAAAAAAATGGAAAATGTACAAAATACAATAGTATTTAAATATAAACTACACTGTTTATTTAATAATATAAATCATAAAAATTACCTTTTCATATGTAAAATGTTTCTTTTTAAGTTGAAATATGTATGCTTAAATATGTAAATTATACAATAAATAATCTTTTGGAAACAAATAAAATGAGAAAAATGTGTTGCGTGGCTTTATTTAGTAAAAAAAATGATTAATGATAGTATTGCTTACAAACATGCAACTATGTTTTTATTATATTTCTAAACACCAATAATACTAACGATATAACAAAAATGATTTCTACTACATACAAATAAAATAAAAAGAAAGGATTTCAGATTAAATTATTACATTAAATACTCACACTCCACACAAACCATTTTTAAGAAAGTGGTGAAGACTTGAAGGGCGACATTTACTATTTCTACTCCAACCCATACCAATTTCTTGGGGGGGGGGGTTGCTGGACAATAAAAGGGTAACATTTACTATTTCCACTCCAATCTATACCAATTTGAAGATGGTGTGGAAAACTTCAAGATGAAAAATGGTAGGTATTCCCACTCAAATCTTAACCTATTTGGGACAGTGTGGGACACTAAAGGATTGACAGTTACTATTAACACTCCCATCTAAACCAATTTGGGGAAGATGTAGGACACTAAAAGCGTGTCATTTACTATATCCACTCCAATCTAACCATATTTGGGGAATGTGTTGGACACTAAAGAGGTGACATTTATTATTCCCAATCCAATCTAGCCATATTGGGAGAAGATGGTGGACACTAAAGGGGTGACATTTACTAATCCCAATCCAATCTAACCATATTGGAGGAATATGTTGGACACTAAAGAAGTGACATTTCCTATTCCCACTCCAATTAAACCATATTGGAGGAATGTGTTGGACACCATTCCCACTCTAATCTAAGGCTATTTGTAGAAGGTGTTGGACACTAAGAGGTGAAATTCACTATTTCCACTGCATTCTAAAACATTTTAAACAAGGTGATACAAAATAAACATTATGGGGTCGATTCCGATCCTGAAAAAAAACTGTCCGTATGATTCGTATCCGGCGCCCTCTCCATACGAATCGTAAACATGCTGTACGACCCGACAAGTACGATCCGGACCGGGGTATGAGGACGTGATTCGTACGGTCCACGTCAGGTAAGGGCGATTCCTACGGAAAAGCACACAATCACATACACACCGTATGGTCCATACACCCCAAGATCGCGGGGTACGGTGCGTACCCCTGCGATCATGGGGTGTACGCACCGTACCCCTGCGATTGCAGGCGGTATGCACCGTACACCCAGCGAACATGGGGTACGGTCCGTACACCCCATGATCGCAGGGGTATGCGTACCCCTGCGACTCCATGGTCACAGGGGTACGCACAGTACCCCTACGATCATGGGGTGTAGGCACCGTACCCGGGGAGGACCGTTCCGTACCTGTTTCGGAGTGAACTCTGCTTTTACGGCTGTTTTCAGCTCCCGTAGAAAAAGGGTCACACGGTGCGTTCCCAACACGAATCGTACTTGCTGAGTCGGAAAAAACAGCCGCGAACCATAGAGATGTCGCGTACAGCGGGTTCCGAGGGAGATTCGTACAGGGATTTCATTCGTACGGTCTCTGTACGATTCGTACGGAGTCGAGCTCCTGGTACGAATCGAGCTTCGTCGTACGTACAGGGGACATTGCAGGGTACGATTCATACGGGAAAAACGCTCTGAACGGCTATTCAGAGCGGTTTTTCCCGAATCAGAATCGACCCCTTTATATACACAATCAATCCTTCATCCTCACACACAATTGTTTAACTATAAAGTAAACAAAAATTTAATTTAACGTAAAAAATATTTTCACATTTTAACATGAACATATAAAAATATGTTATTACTATTATTAATTAATATAATTTGTTTAATACTTACTACTATTACTAAACTTTAAACCACAAAATATAACATACAATCATAATTCAAAATAAACAATCATGAAATACATTTTTTATATAAAACCAATATTTTATTTGAAATAAATAAAAACATATTTTTAATATACAATTATAATCTTAAAACAAAAATATTTGTTATGTCTAAATTATTTTTCACCCTAAATGACATCCCGATACTGTGATCGTTCAAACAGCGTTCTTGGGTAGGGCCAATCTGCACCTCCTTAATCTCATTTTGTAACTGATCTTGCTTTGTTTTCCAGGCTAGTAATTTCCTGCACCCTTCCCCATATTCATAATGGGCTAGTTTACTGGCATCCCATCTCTCTCAAATCCTTCTTTCTTAAAACTCAACTAAGTGTTTCTAGCTTTGTTCAACTTTCCCTGAAGATCGATTCTTAAAGTGACATTTTGACAGTCAATAAGATTTTTCTGTGCTTTGTCAATTCTAGTCTCATGTTCTCTTAATTCCTTTTCCCCTTCTTTATGCTGCATAACGTGTTACTATTCCTCGCAAATAAGCCTTAAAGGCATCCAATACAGTATGAGGTGCTGCTGAGGTTTCATTTCTGGCAATGAACTCTGCTGTGTCCTTTTGTAATGTATCTAACACATCTTGATTTGCTAAAAGTGTTCTAACTAGCATCCACCTATGCTCAGTTTGATGGCTCCCTACTGAAACTACTAACTTTACTGCTGCATGGTCTGAAAGGTGTTCTGCTTGGTGCGTAACTGTAGGAATATTTTTGCTCAACCTTGTGTCAAGAAGCAAAAAATCTATTATGGGAGCATGTAAATATTTTTTATTCTGATAAGTAAACTCTTTCCTAGAGCAGGCTTTATGTCTCCAGATATCCAGTAGGCCCAGATTCTTAATAATCTGCTGTACAATCTTCCTCATTTTTGGGGCATTTACTAATTGCCTTTCTGAAGACTTGTCAAGGACAGGATTCATCAAAATATTAAACCCCCCCTATAATAATATTATACTTAGAATCAGGTAAATGTCTATGTAACTCTCCAAGGGGAGACAGATTATTCATGTTGGGACCATAATAGCCTACCAATGATCATCATGACTTATCTATTTTGATGTTAGTTATTACACATCTGCCCCCTATATCCACAATGGAGCTCTCTATTTTAGCATTTGACAATTTTTCTATGTTATGGCTACTCCTTTTACGTCACATAATTGATTAGTGCATATCAAATGTGCTATCCATCTGTTTCTTTTAAGAATCTCATCCCAGTCCTCATGTCGAAGATGAGTCTCCTGTAATATTATTATATCATGTTCGGAAAGTTAGATAGGTTCCAACATTTTCCTCCTTCTTGTATAAACCCTAAGGCCAGTTACAATCCAGGATAACACTCTAACTTCCTGCTGTTTATGCATCCCTTGTTTCTATCCCACCTTCTGGTCGCCACTCTCTATTGTACTGACTGATGTTATGTACGAGGATCATTTTTTAAAAATGTTTCCCCTAAAGCTCTCCACCCAGTGTTCATAATTACAAATGTGTGTGTGTAGCCCTATTTCCATATGTACACCCCAAACCCACCCCAGGAACCCTCCCTTAATCCAAATGTGGTAGCACATATTACCCCTGATGCTCAGACTCTCCGACCTAATTTCTTATACCTATATTTGCGCATTGATCTGACTAATTAAGCTCACAACTTCAGAGACCTCCCTGATGTTGTGCCTTTAGTTTCTCCACATGAACTTTTAGGTAGCAGGAAACTTTAACTGCGTGGTTGCCCGCAGTGATTTCAAACTTTGAATATGCTTTCCAAGCTCACAATGATGATTTTGTGTAGTCTTCACTATGTCTGATCTGATAATGTAGGACCATTCATCTTTTTGGAAGCTTTTCACTTTAAGGGCCGCTGAAAGAATTGCCTCTTTGGTGACATAAGTACAAAAATGTAAAAGGATTTTCCTTGGTCTATCTCTTTTTGGTTCTCTCCTGGACGGGTCCCAGTGCACGCTTTGGATGTTCTCATCTAATTCTCACGTCTGGATTTCAGGCATTGACTCTTTAAGAATGCTTATCACAAAGCTTTTTAAGTTTTCTCCTTCCAGCCCCTCAGGAACATTTCACAGTCTCAAATTGTTCAGTTTAGAGTTATTTTCTAGTGTCTCTAGCTTGTGCTGATCTCTCTTTCATTATTTATTAGAGTTTGAATATCTCTGTGATTAGACTTGACCTCGTCCTGCAATACCCCGATCACCGTCTACATCGTTGTTAGCCTCGCTGTGATATCTACCATTTTAGCATTAAGACTCTCGCAGGACTCCTAAATTTTAGCTTGGTTGCTTTCAGAGATCGCAAATTTTTCTTTCATTTCCTTAGAAAATGAAAGCAACATAAGGCTCATGTCTGGAGCCTGTGTGCTTTCAAACAAATTGCTAAGAGCTGTTATGTCTTCCATACAGGTATGCTTTTGAGGCTGCCGCCCTTCTAAAGTTTCCTCGAATAAAGAAGAAAATCTATTGGAGGTGAGGAGATCTGTCACCATCGCTGACTGTATGTGCTGGGAAACAGGAGACCGCATAGTGGCTATATTCTTCTCAGCTATTTTAGATTCTGGAGAAGGCATTTTGTCTTGGGGCTCTATTTCTTTTATTTTAAAGTAGGACCTTGGGGATGGTGTAACTCTAGTTTTACCCCCTAGGATTCTATTATTCCTCAACACCTTCCCCCGTCTCTCGGTTTTACCTGACAATTGTCCAGTGATCTTGGTTTGCGCAACCAGGGGAGGGGAGACAACTGTCATACTCGAGCCTCTATCTTTATTAGGCTTCCCCACCCCCTGGACTCGCAAATGCTCAAACTCCGTATTTCTTAAAGAATACATGCTTTTCCATATCACAACAGTGTCACCAGCTAGGTTTGTTCCTGGGGGATCAATGATTGTCTGCTTCCTCCCCGCGTCTTCAATCCCTTTTGCCCACATGTCTGAGTTCCCAAGCGTTTGTACACTCTGTTTCTTCCTGGAGGCTCCTCTATTACCTTTTTTTGGGATCATAGACTTATGATGTTTTTCCACCCCTTCTGAGCACTGGAGCTGAGTAGAGTCTCCCCGGTTTGGCTGCTCAGCAGAGTGTGCCTTCCCTTCACCCCCGAGGGCTCCAGTCCCGAAGACTCCCCTGCCTACTCCCAGCCTCGTGCCCGCAGCCTCTGCCTCCAGAGCCCTGCCCCGATGCTGCTGACGCTGCGTCCTACGGCTGCGGCAACCCGGGAGCCCACATGAGCCACCGCCCAACGACCCCTCCGCAGCTGTCCGGCCGCAGAAAACAGGGGAGAGTCTACCCTAGGTGGGACACCAAAGGCAAAAAAAAGGAATCTCCGGAGGTGCCTGCGCTGCCAGAGGTGCCAAAAGTGGTGGCCATAAACTGAGGTCAGTGATGCTGAGAGTTTCAGTAGTTATTCGCTGTGCTATGCGCCATGACTTCTGTGTAATGTGTAGGGGTGCCGGAGCTCACAGCCAAACTCGCTAGCAGGCCGCCATGTCCCCCCCCTTTCTCAGCCGTCACCCCGGTGAATCGTGTTGTGCAATCAAAGCTTTGGGGGGATCCTTCAAGTGGGGGCTGAAGAAAAAGGGAAGGGGAAAAAAGTATGCTTGCCATGTTAATTCCCATACAGCCTTTAGACAAGCCTACAGCCAGACCCACTGGACAGAATTATACCAAATTTGGCAGGAAGGTAGATTTTGGCCCACAAATTATGCTTTCAGTTATTTGGTGTAAATCTGTTTATTAGTTGTTGAGAAATTTAAGGAAATCCAAATTTGTATAGCTATGATAGCAGCTATTTTGCAAATAATAATGCACTTGTGCAAATATCTGCACAGCCATCTTGTTTTCCTGCTCTCTGTTATGGTGCTTGGCCTAATTTTTAATCTCTTGTTAATATTTATCCTACTCCTCCTGTATTACTTTTCTACCTCACGTTTTTAGTTTTTACAATAGTGTGCATCTTTGTGTATTTTACATTTTTGTTTACGTTCTTTCGTGTTTTTGACTTATTTAATTTCTTCTTCTTTCTTTCCTGTTGACTTTTCCTTCTTAGTTTATTATTTTCCCACTCAGTGCCATGACAGAGGGGTGTCTTCCTTGCGGGAGACGCCGCTGCCCTGGTGTGGAGCCTCGGCGATCTTTGGAGAGGAGGAGGTGGCAGCACTAGTTTTTTTTGTGCAGTACCACCTCCCCTCTGTGCTGGAAGCAGGTGGCAGGCCGGTAGCGGCTACTCCCTGTGGAAGCATCAGCGGTGCTGGGGGATGGTGTGCAGGTGTGTGCGGCTAACAAGCGAGGTTTGAAACACCGCCCAGCAGCTGAAGCACTGTTGGGCTGACATTCTCAACAGGGAGTAGAATC
This sequence comes from Lissotriton vulgaris, assembly GCF_964263255.1. NCBI lineage: Eukaryota > Metazoa > Chordata > Amphibia > Caudata > Salamandridae > Lissotriton > Lissotriton vulgaris. Next base: position 739,037,025 of record NC_141693.1, read on the forward strand.
TGCTCGACCTGCTAGGCCTCGAGATTCCGGGACTCAGTGAGTATTAATTATTTGTTGTGTTTTTGTTCTACAATGCTAAAAATAAAGCAGAATAAAATGCTACTCACACTCAAAGGTAAGTTATGTTTAGTAAAATTTATCCTGGTATATTATTGTATGATCCAGTTTCTAGTTTCTGCTAGGCAGGTGCCGCTACCCTACCGCATTCATCAGGCGCTTGCTATGGCTGATTAATTAGGAAGCCATTGCAGACTGTTTCTTCTGTCACTATAGTGAATCACTGAGTAGGGCATTTTTTCCCTGTGACTTTGTTTATGTCACTCATACAGTTCCAGGTTATTTTGAATTGAATTCACAGTGTTGATGTGAAGAATCCATCTATGCATTGCAAAAAAGGGAGTCTGAGTTGGCTCATCAAGGTTGTTGAGAAAAGGGAATAGAATAAAATCAAAGATCGTTAACTGCAATACATTAGTTCCAAATGTAGTTTTTGTAAGGAGATTTGCAATATGGTTTTAACGACAGACAAAAGACTCGAGTTGAAAGTCTACTGTATTTGTTTTTAATAAAACATTTTGTGGAGAATATTAACAGAATCACTCATCTATTTTTATTTATCTTCTTAATTTCTTTCATCAGCCCCCAAGGGGAACAAGAGGGACAATGCCGAGGCTCTGCGGCAAGCTGGTCAGCCAGTGCCAACCACCAGCGCCGCTGCTGAGTGCTCGGCAGATCCCAGTAAGTCCTTTTATGATTGCTGTGGACATTTTAGGGTAGAACCATAGAATCTTGGGATATTTTGTCTATTGGAATGTTGGTGCTATCGTGATTTGTGAACTTTCAGATACCAGGCCCAAGTAGACTAGTATTTTAAATAACAAAAATCACCATGTATGTTTGTTCAGAAGGTTTTTCTTTTCCTGCTTATGCCTAGCTCTAAAACAGCTCAGTTCATGAGACAGTGGCCATGGTCATCATGGGCCAACCCCCTCAGTGTAGTGTGCTGCAGACCTATTCATTTATAGTTACAGTATGTCACCAGTTTCCAATAACAGTGCAGGAAGGCTGGAAAAAAGTATGAGGTCCCACTCGCATTGCATTTACCACCAAATGCCATAGGTTTTTCATTGCGCGTTATACCACCTCTGGCTTGCCTCCTTTTTTGAACTAACCAATGCCCAGAGTGATATTTGGAAGAGACGTGCTAACTGAGCTGTAGAGCTGCATTGCTGTTGTATTTGGGATTGTATATCTGGGATCCAAATTATGTGTAATGCTTTATATTCTATCACACAGAGCATTGTCATGCTGGGTCCAGTGCCATGACAGGAGGAGACAGCTATGACTCAGTTGCAGGGGGAGAAACAGCAGCAGGCATGGGCACTGATAAGTCACATATTTCTTGCGATTACTATGCTCACTAGCTATTGTCATGGCGTTGCTCGTCGTTGTCATCAAAAATGACTGTGAGGGCTGTAAGAAACGCTTTGTTGGGGCACTTTACCTGATTTCCTGGACGTTTGGCTGCGCTGACCTGCCCTGCTGGCACTCGATGTTGGTCTCCCCTGCTGCCACTGCCTCTCCAACCGCACGGCCGCAGTGGGGGCAGACTTCAGCTCCCAGGTATCCCAGCGCCCACGCACACGCATATTTCCGCGCCCGGTGGAGCTTAAAAGGAAGACATCGCTCCCGCGTCGCCGGAAGCGCGCGGGCAGCGCCGGGAGAAGCCTGGGACAAAGGTGGGACCGTCTTAGGCTGTCAGAGGCCGAAGGAGGCCGAGACAGGCCATCCCCCTTATGTTTCCAACAGGCTGATTATATTGTTGTAAGGTACTGTTTCGTGACATATATGTCTTAAGCATTATATACTTGCATTGCCACATCGAATGAACATTTGTATATAACATTTTGTATGAACTGTGGATAATCTATTGGAGATATTTTAAAGATGACTAGAAGGAAGGGAAACACATCTTTGCTGGATAATACATGTAACACACTGGACACATACTTAGTAAAAGTAGTTAGTGCCCTATCAGAAGGGATTGACCGAACGGAGAGACGGTTATCTGTAGGATCAAATGTTATGTACGGAGAAAGTTCCAGGGAAGATTTCACCCTGGTGAATGCACAAGAAGTAACTAATGCTGGGTCATCTCCCAATATGGAAAATTTAACTAACAATGTCATTGATGTTACCGATATCACCGTAGAACCCTCCCGCATGTCAAATACACTGACTTTGTCCATATCGACTACATCATTAAATGCACCTCCCAGTCCTCCACCAAAAGTTACTATTACTAGGAAAAAAACAACTGGGCAAGGAAACATCAAGACAAAGAAAGATAGGAGATACCCTACCCGAGGCAGTGCAGCAATTCTAAACAAAGATATGGATTCTATTGCAGCTTCTAATACCTTGAATATAGAAGCTGTTTTTGATAAGATTGTAGTATTGCTTGGGCCCTTGCATGATAGATTAGATGATCTGGCCAAGGAGGTTCACAAACTTAGAGGGAGCATTGAGAAGATTTGTGCCAGAATGGAAAGAAGTAATATTGGGGCAGGAATAAATGGAAAGGGTCCTAATTTAATTGTTAACAGTGGAAGTAATATGCCTACATCTAGTATAAACCAACATGTTGAAAGGATACCAAAAGGGTAGCTTAATTACAAGGAAGTACCAAAAGAAAATCCTATGCATAAAAAAGATACACATGCTGCTATAGTTCACTCAGACAAGGACCAAAGAGAGGTAATAGATGCAGGGAATAGAAACCCGCCTGTATGCGTTACACCTGAGACAGGCAATATAAATACAAATATTACATCTACTAATGGAAGTAAAGCTCCCTTATCTATTGACCTACCCCCTGAATGTGGGGCCTATGTTGCAGTCTTGGTAAATGTGCCCAAATTAGGGAAAGATCAGTATGAAGACCATGTGGCACTTAAAAATAAAACCCTACACTGGTTTCCAACAATTGTGGCTTCCCGTTGGAGGGTGCAAATCAAATACTGCTAACGCAACGAGTGGGATGGATTGGCTCCCTCAAGAAAAAAATTGATGGAGACTGTATCATTATTAATTATAAATCCCCAGCTTGGGCAAGGAACACCTTAGCAAATGCCCCCCCACCATCTCATTGGGAATATAACATGACTCTTTTGCCACTAGGATATTTCTACAGACATCTTATAATGAATTCCAACCAGTGTAGGACTATTTATAACCCGAATTCTAAAAACCAGTTATCCAACCCAGTACTGCCACAATTACACCTAAGCGTTCCCACATTTAACAGATTCCATATATTAGGGTCTATGGAGGACAATGACTGACTGAAGTCAGAGGAGGGTATACCATCTAAATTGGACCTGACAGGGAGTCAGGCAGTTATAGCTTATGAAGGGGATCAAAAGGACAGTCTATTGCGTGCCCCACCAAGGGATTGTTTGGATTATAATGGATCTAATTGTAAATTAGTTAGAACCCAAGGAAGCCAATTACCATTGTCAAATCCAGGGAGGCCGATAGAAGATCCGATATTATCTAGCATTGAAATGTTAGCACTTGTAAATAATGAGATTTGTAATACCCAGGACTCAACTGTTATGTCTCCATTAGTTAATGAACATAAAGGTTATATATTTATGACATGGAATATAGCAGGGCTTAACAGCAAATTAAATACACCATTTTGGGAAGACCTTATAACATCAAATTATGATATAATTTTCTTGCAGGAGACCTGGTATAGAACCCCAATTTCTGGAGAGGGTTACACCACAAATTGGATTGAAGCAGTCGAGACCACTTCAGGAAGGACAAAGGGTGGCCTCCTGATGCTTGTTTCTAATAAACTTGTTGAATGTAAAATTATAAATTGTACATCAATATATTCTGTCAATTAATGAGACTCAGTTTTAGTAGGGGAAAAGGTTTGCTTTTAATTAATTTTTACAACAATAATTTCACAAATAATAGAGGAAGTGCGATTCCCAAAATAAAAATGGAAATGGACAGGGTTCTAGCAAAGCTAAGTGGGAAAGTGATTATTCTTTGGATGGGAGACTTTAATATTCCAATGTGCCCACTGGCCCACGCTAAAATCTGTGGCTTCATAAAAGGCCAAACCCCAGATGAAGATGGTGATCTTATGCGTTTCCCCCATGATGAATATGGTACATCATTAAATTCTCTGCTAGCTAAATATGACCTTGAACTTTTAAGTTGCACCACGAATAGGAATAATATCATATGCCCAACTTTTACTGGCAGGGGCGCTTCTTCAACTATAGATCATGTTTTGTTGTTGCATAAAAACGATTATACTAACTTATGGATCACTGAACAGGTGGTCAGTGACCATAATAGCATTTTGTTATCCCTGTTATGCTGGGGGAATAGGCAACCTAACAATCCAATTTGTATTACTGATATTGTTCCAATAAGACAAAATAGAATGAGATTAAAATGGGCTGGTGTTGATCGGAATAAAATTCAGAAGGAAGTAATTGTAAATTGCAAGCAGGAAATTGTTTACTGTTTAAGTGAGAAGGCTAATTCAAGGTCCCTGATTTCTTATTTTTTAAAGATTAATGTTTTTATAGAAGGACTCTTCACCAAGAAGTACAGTGCACAGAAAAACACACATATAGCCTGGTTTAATAAGAGTTGTACTCAAGCCCTACATAACCTGAAGATAGCGTTAGGAACTAAGCCCTGCAATAAAGAGCATATTAGAGACCTACGTTCCAACTATAAATGTATCATTGGGGCCCGGAAAAAAGAATTGCAAAATGAGGCTTGGGACAAATTTAGGTTAGCGGCAGCCACAAACAATAGTAAATTGTTCTGGGAGACGATTAAGTGCCCCTTCCTAAATGATAATAGTCAACTAGATCTAACCTTGCATGTTAACAGTGATGCTTGGATTGAACATTATACATCGATTTTTAACCCTGACAGGAGTGATAATAATGTATCTCCCGACTTACCTGGCCGAAAATACCCTTAATGATAAACTTAGAGGAAGTCTATGAAGGGCTAGCGGATAGCAAAGGAGGTAAAGCTGCAGGACCTGATGGGGTGCCCATCGATCTATGTAAGAATAAAATGGATCTTTGGGCTCCAATATTAGTAAAGATTTTTAATGCTGCAGTAGAAGGTCAGTTTCCGCTCACATGGGGGCAATCATTAATGATCCCCTTGTTTAAAAAAGGTCCCAAATCAGAGACCCACAACTATCGACCTATTTCACTGCTGGACTCATCACTCAAAGTGATGAGTAGGGTCTTGTTGAAAAGACTTGAAGTATGGGCCGAAGAAAAGAACATTCTCTCCCCAGCCCAATAGGGATTTAGGGCCGGTTTGGGTACCCTGGAACAGTGTGTTGATTTGGATTTACTCATCAGTAAATATACACTGGCCAAAGGGGTAATTTGTTTTTATTGTTGCAGACCTTAGTAGCGCTTTTGATCTTGTGGACCATTCCAAATTGTGGCAAATATTGCTGGATAATGGCGCCCGAAAGAAATTGTATATTTTTTGGCGAGGGTCTACGAGAAATTGTCTAGTAAAGTGCGCTACGGCCCAGCAGGTGAATGTACCCCCCTGTTTAAAGTTAAAAGAGGCATCCGCCAAGGGTGTGTACTCCCCCCATTTTTGTTTTCATTGTTTATTAATCAGGTGGATACAGTACTAAAACAAATACCAGCGGATGCCCCTTTGATTGAGGGCCAAGTTGTCCCAATTTTATTATACGCAGATGATGCGGTTTTATTATCACACACCCCTATTGGCCTCCAGCATCTTATTGATAATTTTACTTCTTTTATTAATGAGAGGAAACTTAAAATTAACAAATGCAAGACTTTTGTACTGTCATGTGGAAATAGAGCAACAAAACTTTGAAAAGGTCTTTTATTTAGAAGGAACAAAAATGCAATCAGTGAAATCCTTTTGTTATCTTGGTGTTACTTTTGCAGAAAATGGGAAATGGTCACACGAACATGTTAATGAGTAGGAATACCAATAGTATTTTTAGATTCTCGTAAAAGTGGGAGCACGAAGAATTAAAGATATGGTGACTATATATAATGCCAGATGCGTGTCTTCTGCACTTTATGGAGCAGGAATTTGGGGTCACCACCAGGATCAAACATTACAACAAGACGAAAATAATTTTCTTAAACGCTTGTTGAGTGTACCACCATAGGCCTCCATAGAACTAATACACCAGGAAGTGGGTCTAAATTATATCTCAGATTTGGCAGCACTTCGTCCTCTTTTATTATGGCGTTCTATTTGGGCAAAAGACGAAACTGCATTTACGCAATGTATCATCAAAGACTGTCTGAAGCTCGACCACTGTCTACATATTCCCTGGCTGAATTGCATTCATCATTCATCACTGGTATGGTCTTTTATTTAATGATAATATACTTACTGTACCAGAATATGTGGCCACAAGTGCTAAAAGGGAATCAGGGAAACATTTTTGGCCCATAAACGGGAGACAAGAGGAAGTTCATTGAAGTTACAACCTACTGTTGTATTAATCAACAATTGAATCTTAAAACTGGTTTCCAATTATATTTAGATGGCGTAACAATAAACTCACATCGTTTTGTCTTGACTCGTTTAAGGATTGGGATTGTTCATCATCTTGTGGCATTTCCAATCATGAAAAGGAGCACTAGTTTAATATGCTCATGTGATAATATGTCTAAGCACAGTTCCTATTCAGTTTATCAAGAAGGAAAAAGGACACTTGTTACAGTTCTAAACCATTGGTTAGAAGGGTAAATGAAACACCCTCAAAAACTCAATGTTGATCAAAAAAGCGGTATATATTTTTCATCCGCCCCACATTGATGTTGTGGCATTTATCATTGGATGTTACAAAACGTGCTCAATGCCAGCCTCATCCAGAGGCACCTCTGGTATAGAATGCAGTGTCCAGATATTGAGGGATGCCCCCCCAAAAAAGTGTGGAGAAAAACAAAAATTTTAAATGAAATGTTAAAAAAGAGAACGTCACCAAAATACTTTAATAAGAGGTGAGATTCTACTGAAGTAAAATATAAGGGTACTTTAAATAGATTGAGTTACTAGATCCATTAATATTATTAGAACAAGCTTGTCGACATGTTTCAGCTCCCCTTGGCCCAGCCGGGTCTGTGGAGCTTTCGTCAGGACTAACATACAGAAATATTTATACTTACACGACTTGTGTAGTACATTTAAGTGTCCACTTTTTGGCACTTAGTTATCAAACGTGCTCTCAGTGATCTTAGCACGAAGAGCGTATTTCATCGTCAGGGAGTTGCCTCTTAGGGAGCGCAGAGCCGCGTGGTTTGAGATGCTGTGGCTTGTGCTGCCCCTGGACCAATACTTACCATGGGGAAATAAGCTGACAGATTTTTTCCTCCTCCCTACCAGTTGATCACTTATTAAGCAAAGTTCCTGTCATTTTTTAAAGTTTTGTAAATTTTACCATTTCCTAAGGAAATTTCATTTAAAACAGTTGTTTTTAAAATATCATATCCGATCCACTAATCGCGCTATGAGGCTAGTAACATCATTGAAAAGAGGGGATGTCTGTTTTTATGTGCTACTTATATTTTAAAATGTATTGCTGCTACGAAATCAATTGTCCTATAAAGCCTACTAGACCTTGAGTCCCCTTTTATGGCAGCTTGCACTTTATGCTTAAATTTGCACAAATAGACATTGAGTCTGCATGTGATATTGTTTTTTGCATAATTTGCACATAACCTTGTACTGTTAATCACTGTAACTGTGTCTGCAAGATGCATTAGTCACTTTATTCATGTCACTTTTTTTGCGTAATTTGCACATGATATATAATGTAAATACCTGCTCAATGCCATAATAATTGTTTGATATGGCTACAACCATAAAAAGCTTTATTATTCTGCAAAAATCTACAAGATAAATATTGCAGGATGATGTAGGATTTAAGCATGTATATAGTAAGCACAAGACACTTTATTGTAAAATGTATTCATAAATCGAATATCGTTATTTTTTATTTTTTTTATTTTGTGTACATATCACCTCCTCTTGTCAAATACCTACTAACAATTTTGAAATGTAATGATGGTGGTAATTTATCTATGTATTCTATGTATGCTTATATGGTTGTAAACACCTAATAAAAGCTTTGGAGACTGTGAGGTGAAACCCCCCAGCCCAGTTTTACCAGCCACAGCGGTGGTTAAATTATTGTGGACTCTTTTATCTGCAATGTAGCAAAGTCTCACCTAATGTGCTTTGATGACTTGAGGGAGACATGAAAGAAAGGAAGGCAACTTAAAAAGGAAATGGTATATGAGTACAAGGATGGGTGGGCCATTCTTGGCATGTGCCACATTTAAATCATGCAATACCCATGTGAAGTAATTCCAAAGCATATATCATTGTTTCCCATATCAGAATAATTTACACTTGTTCGTATTTTTCGCTTGTGAATTAAACCATGACTGAATAAGCCAAAGATGATGAATCGATGATAAGTGTAGTGGCCCCTCGATTATATATTTGAAAAAAGCTCTATCCTCCCTGTCTAATCCCTCTACCCTACCCCCTGCAGTAGAGAAAATCAAGTTTCCTTTCCTTGGTTCTTGCCCAGCAAATGAATTTGTTGGAAAACGTGGTGGCGGGTGAGGCCACAGAGTAAAGTGGGAGTAAGTGCATGATTTGATGTCAAATTTGGCATATGGATACATGTTTTTTACCTGTAGGGCAGTCCATTAGTTTTATTTTCCTCAACGTCTACTTATGGCAGATAGGATAATATATTAATATCTGCATTTCATACATAAGGTGTGTGACCAGCATAGTATCTGATATATTTTTTATCAGCCTCTTTGGAGACAGGGTAGAAAGAGAAATGCATTTGGTGAAGAGCAGGGCCATTGGAATTAGATCATTGTCAACTACAGCTGCAGGCAGTAGCAAACTAGCAGAGGCGCTGGCTAGTTTGGCCATTAAGAAAAAATTAAGCTAGACGCAAGGATGATGGAGGCAGTGCAGCATGTGTTGACACCTGCCGCACTGCCTCCATCATCCTTGCGTCTATCATGTAATATGGATATATAATTATGACTGTATTTGAATGATATAGATAAATTATAATGCAAAAAAGAGTGATATATATACAAAACAAGAATAATAAATAAATATATGTTTTGATATCTATATCTGTTTACAGCCATTTTTATAAAAGGGTGGTATTTCTATGTTCCCTGTCTTTTTCACTGTAACGAGATACAACCCAAAGTAGACAGAAATTTGAACTGGATATCTAGCTTAATTTTTTCTTAATGGTTAATTTTTCCCTATTTTTAGCTAGATGTTAAGATAGGGGTCCCTTGCTTCCTAAATAGTAATGAGCATGGCTTCATTATTTTAGCACCACACACAGCTTGTACTCCACAATAGTGCATAATACCATACTCATCAATAGAAGTCATTTATTTTTCAACTCAAAATGCCTGACTCTATTTCTAGGTACTTGAACAGCCTTTAGAAGAAAAAAATAATCCAATCACTGTTTTTTTTTAATCCTGTGATGTTATTCTCTGCCAGTCTGCCTGTTACTTTTCTGCCACACAGTCACTGCTTTTTTATGTTTGGCAAAATGTGTAGGTAGAAGAAAGCATAAAATTGACCTTGTGATTCTACTAATCATAATCAACACATTAAATAAATTCAAATGGCCCAGGGGACCAGCAATGTACTGCTACTGTACCACGCTGTTATTTGAAACAATTGTTTGCGTAGAGCATTATTTACAAAATGTCTTTTTTGTTTTTCTCATTAAAGCTGCTCCTGCTAGTCTAGCCAGACCACCCGACAGGCAGGAGAGAGTGGCTTATTTGCAGCGGCAGAGGCTGGAGCGTATCCAGCAGGAATACAAGTGGCTGGTGGTCCTGGAAGAGGGGGAGGAGGAGGAGGAGAAGGAGGCAATCAATGCCCATCTCCCGGGCGCCAGTACAGTCTGTCCCCCTCAGCATCCAGCCTCCTGTCAATCCCATTGTCTGTGCCACTGCCAGCTAACTGCTGCAACCCCCCACCAGAATGGCAACAGGCTGTTGCTGCACCGCATCCTGCAGTGGCTGGACACTACCAAGTGCCGGCTCACCTCGATGGAGCAGGGCAAGAACCAGCTCCGGACTGATGACCATAACGCCCTTGTTTTTAATATTTTGTTTTGGTGGTAGGGATTTGGTGTTTGGTACGACTGGGTCTAGAGGTTTGTAAGGGAGTTGGGAGTGGGACTCAAGAGACTTTCTTGAACATTTTGAGTTTTGGGGTTTGGGCCAGTTTTGTTTGAGAGACGGGTGGGCGTGTTATTTGGGTGGAGAGGGTGAGTTGGTTTGTAAATAAATAAAGTAGGAAACTTTCATGTAATCTAAATGTATGCCTGGGTAGTTTATTTTACTTTTACTTTGCACTGCTGCCTTCAAGTGGTTTTACGCAGCCTGTTTATGTGCTTATACCTTAAAACTAGAGATAGAGTAGCACTTAGTTATAGAGTCTAGGCTAATACTTCTCTATCTATCTTGACTATTATGGGGAATGCTGCCATGATGAGATGACCTAGGGTATATTTCATCAAGGGTCTGAACTATCTAGATAAAAAACAGTAGCAGTTAATTTCTTTCTTACTAAGTTAAATTACATCCATATTTGTTGTCTTACCTGAATATACGTGCAGCAATAACAGAGGAGGAATCACAACTTCACAAATGAGGTCCCACTTTCAGTTCCACCCAGGTGATCTCCACTGTAGGATTGTTCTGAAGATTGATTGATGACTGTCCATCGTAGGCAACTAAATGGAAGTAGAAAGACTGAGTAAGTGGGTTATATATATGTATCAAAGATTTACAAACAATTGAGTACTACGAGACAATTATGACACAATGAGAATGCCCGATTGTGCTAAAATAGAATAAATAGCAATAATAGCATGTTTTTGCTAATGTGAAGCTAGCAGTATTATTTGTGAAATCCACAAGTTATCAAAAATGGACTCAAAGTCTGGAGTCGGCAAGGTTAGGTTAGGTTAGGCATTTATGGTTTGGCATCACAAGGCCTTAATGATAATGATGATGATGACTAATGTTCTTCATTCTATATCTAAAAATCTATGGATTGTTTTTAATGCGCAGGTTGGTAATGGGCTGATGTGGGCTACTGCTTCAAAGATTCTACTGTAAGTTGGTGTTGCTTTCATCACATCCACCCCATCAAGTGTGTGATCCATTGATGGTGTAATTTAAGCCACAGCTCAATAATCACACAGCTCCCGGGAAGAGGATTAGAGTTTGATGAATGGATGGGTAATAGGAATTTGGGAAAGATTTGACAAAGACAAACACTAGAACAAAAGGCCAACATTCATCTGGGTAACAAGCAGCAGCACATCAATTGCCATCAACCTGTTGTTAGAAGGAAACAAAGGAATGAGCATGCACAGATACATACATTGCAAATTGTCTTTTTTCCCCCGAGACCTAATTTACCACATATCCAAATGTTCTGCGTCCCATTAGGGAGTGAACCTACCCACCCCCTTCTCTTAGTTAATATGATTATTAAAAGAGAAATGATACTATATTGCAAAGTTGGGTGGTGCGTCTGCATTCTCCTCTGAAATGTCCAATCTTTGTGGCCTCTCTACACTGGTCTGGTAGATAAGCAGGAGTGTTGCTGAGCTCAGCTAGCTTTCGCCTTTCATTCATGAAGAAGACTAGAGGAAGGCCTGCAGATTGTAAAAGAGAAACCGTATTTTAGAGTTGAGAAGGACAGAAGGAATGTAAGCTTCCTGAGGAGTTTGTCAAGATAAGAAGACTCAGAGGCATAGCAAAAAAAACACAAGAGGGGGGCTCAGAGTTTCATTTTTGCCACAAGTCCAACACACACACAAAGCAGCATTTCACAAACACACCTCTCTCTATTCCAAATAGCTGAGTCGTACTAGGCCTCAGACTCTTGGTTTACCTTTGAACTGAAGTCGATACTCGATACCTGCTTGCTTCTTGCTGTTGATGAGGTATTCCTGCAGCTCCGAGTCCCACCCTTAGTTCTTCCATGATACTCCTCAAGTCCTGAGTGACTGCGAGTAACCCCGAACCAGACCAGTCATCATCATCAACATGAATCTCGAGGACCCGAGAAAAATAGACATGGAGTGCAGTGCACTGCTGTTGTAGAACAAGTAGAGAATGAAACAGAATTGCAGTATTTTGCATAGGTTTTTGTTTGATAACTAAAGTGATTGTCCTGGTGTCAAAAGAACCAGAAAAAAGGAGAACACTCCTGCAATTAAGTAAATCTGCCTAAGCGTGAAAGGGCTAATTATCACATACAGGGAAAAAATAGGCACCCAACACTCAAGCCCCAAACAATGGAAATCAATAATCATCTCAAGAAATGTCCCATATTACAGTTCAACCATCCAACCTCCCTGAGTGTCTGCCACCACATAAATAATCAATCAACTTAAATCATCACTCACGCAATCAGTCACTCACTGTTGCAATAGTTGAAATTACCTCATCAAATCCAAGGCAAGCATGGATAGTTCAGGTATTGGGTATTCAATCGTCTTTGATGCAGGCAACACATTGGAATTGGGTATTGGCAGGCAGTCCTGTACATAATAAATGATTTTATGGGGCAGCAGTTCTAATACTAAGCTATGCAAAAACAGATCGGTAATAGGCATGAGAGGGAGGCAAGCATTGTCCCCAATATCATGAAGGAATTGTGAATGCTTCTTCAATGCACACTGGTCCAGCTGCATTCCAGCAATGTAAATGTGACTTATAAGAAAAATGCAGGGCCGCATAAATCTTACACAAAAATTATGATGTTCCTCTAGTTATTTTAAAAAATATATTTTTTTGCAAAGAAAGAACAAATTTCAACAAGAAAATCTTAAAAGTTCTATGGGGCACTAGCATACTTAGTCCGAGAAGTAGAGTTTATGCTCAAAACTCAGGTGGTTCATCCAGAAGTTGGTCAGCGAACACATTTGATTCCAATTCGGACCAATCACCCTCTTTCTTCTCCTGTGCTGCTGTTTCAGGAATGGTGTAGTTGTGTGGTATATTTTGATCATAGTCAATCTAAGCACATTTTGTGGTGAGAAACTGGTTCTTCTCACTATAACGACCGCACCAGCTGCACTGAACACACATTCAGCAGCCACACTTGCAACAGGACAAGCTAGATACTTTATTACCAGCCTGCTGAACTCTGGCCATTGGCGCATCTTCCCATACCCATAAATCAATGGATTTTGATCCACATATACCTCTTCTGATCTTACAGATACTCCTGGAACATCCTATGGATGGTCATTGGTGATGCCGCTAGCTCTACCTGTTTTTCCTCTCCAATGGACTTGAGCCCTGCCAATTGAAACTAATCTAATGCAGATGTTGGGTCCGGTCCTTCATTTGCTGTTATTGCTGGTGTTCTGGTTGATGGTGTTGTTGGCTGCTGTGAGAGAGGACTGCCCTCTCTGGAATTTGAAGGCGGCACCCCAGAACTGTGAGGTGGGACTTGAAGTTCCAAACATTCTTCTTCCAAGTGGTTTCAGCGAGGTCGGGCCCCGGCAGCGCCAGCAGGGCTCCAAAGATGGTTTCAGCGAGGTTGGGCCGGGGCAGGGCCAGCAGGACTCCAAGGATGGTGTCAGCGAGGTTGGGCCGCGGCAGCGCCATCGGGGCTCGAAGGATGGTTTCAGCGAGGTTGGTCCGCGGCAGCGCCAGCAGGGCTCCAAGGATGCTTTCAGCGGGGTTGGGCCGCAGCAGCACCAGCAGGGCTCCAAGAGGGTTTCAGGGTTCGAAGTAGATGAGTTTGTCTCGGGTCTCTCGACTCTAGGATACAACTCCCGACCCATTCCAGGGCTGCCCCAGATATAGGTCTAGAGTCCTTTGATGTCCAGACCCTCGCACCTGGGGGTCAGAGGGGCCGGGATGAGAGTGTCCAGACACCCAGCAGGAGGGTGGACCCAGCGCCCAGGGAGGCCGGAGGGCGATCGAAACCAGGTGTCTGGGGATGGCTGGAGGGCCATTGAAACTCCCCTCCTCTTTGATCCGTCAAGTGGCCGTTTTACCACCTGGTCAGATCTTGGTGCCTTGATGTCGGGGCTTTGTTGGGGCCGAGGCCGAGGTCGGGCCGAGGCCACGGGGCCCGGACGGGGAAGGCCCAAGATGGAGTCGGGGCCTGAGAGGGTGGCCCGGGATAGGGATCGGACCAGCAGCGTGGGGTGAGTAGGGGTCACCATGTTCTGGTGGGGGGAGAGCCGGGGTCGCCAGGAGTGGCGGCTCTCGTGAAGGTTGGAGGGTGTATCTTCAGCCCGAGGGACAGGGGGCGATGTCGTCCAGGGCCTGCCATGCGGGAGGAGTGGGACCACGCCACAAGGCCGGTTCAAACATATAGCTTATTCTCTCCATATGTTTTCTTTTCTCTCTACACTCAAATCTCCCCTCTCCTTGACACTCCTAAATCATCTGTCCTCTCCATCTCTCTATTATTTCTGTCCTTCCTACTTTTCTCCTTTCCTATCCAGTACCTTTTTTTACTTTTCATTCCCCTTTCTAAACTTTTCTCCTTTTTTTTCTACTCTCCAATAGTTCTTTCCAGTCTGTCTTTAGTATTTCCTTGTTCATTTTCTTACCTTGTCTCTCCTCTTCTTTTATTCTCCCTACTTCATATCCCAGTCTCAGAACTCCATTCTTTCCCTCTTTAATATCAAGCCTTGAAGAACCGGGTTTTAGAACCCAGCAGCGCCAGGGAAAACGCTCGAAGTCTTTGGATTCCCCTGCCTCGGCAAACAGAGACACGGGACACTTCTCGATGACATCTGTTTACAGCCATTTTTATAAAAGGGTGGTATTTCTATGTTCCCTGTCTTTTTCACTGTAACGAGATACAACCCAAAGTAGACAGAAATTTGAACTGGATATCTAGCTTAATTTTTTCTTAATGGTTAATTTTTCCCTATTTTTAGCTAGATGTTAAGATAGGGGTCCCTTGCTTCCTAAATAGTAATGAGCATGGCTTCATTATTTTAGCACCACACACAGCTTGTACTCCACAATAGTGCATAATACCATACTCATCAATAGAAGTCATTTATTTTTCAACTCAAAATGCCTGACTCTATTTCTAGGTACTTGAACAGCCTTTAGATGAAAAAAATAATCCAATCACTGTTTTTTTTTTAATCCTGTGATGTTATTCTCTGCCAGTCTGCCTGTTACTTTTCTGCCACACAGTCACTGCTTTTTTATGTTTGGCAAAATGTGTAGGTAGAAGAAAGCATAAAATTGACCTTGTGATTCTACTAATCATAATCAACACATTAAATAAATTCAAATGGCCCAGGGGACCAGCAATGTACTGCTACTGTACCACACTGTTATTTGAAACAATTGTTTGCGTAGAGCATTATTTACAAAATGTCTTTTTTGTTTTTCTCATTAAAGCTGCTCCTGCACGTCTAGCCAGACCACCCGAAAGGCAGGAGAGAGTGGCTTATTTGCAGCGACAGAGGCTGGAGCGTATCCAGCAGGAATACAAGTGGCTGGTGGTCCTGGAAGAGGGGGAGGAGGAGGAGGAGAAGGAGGCAATCAATGCCCATCTCCCGGGCGCCAGTACAGTCTGTCCCCCTCAGCATCCAGCCTCCTGGCAATCCCATTGTCTGTGCCACTGCCAGCTAACTGCTGCAACCCCCCACCAGAATGGCAACAGGCTGTTGCTGCACCGCATCCTGCAGTGGCTGGACACTACCAAGTGCCGGCTCACCTCGATGGAGCAGGGCAAGAACCAGCTCCGGACTGATGACCATAACGCCCTTGTTTTTAATATTTTGTTTTGGTGGTAGGGATTTGGTGTTTGGTATGACTGGGTCTAGAGGTTTGTAAGGGAGTTGGGAGTGGGACTCAAGAGACTTTCTTGAACATTTTGAGTTTTGGGGTTTGGGCCAGTTTTGTTTGAGAGACGGGTGGGCGTGTTATTTGGGTGGAGAGGGTGAGTTGGTTTGTAAATAAATAAAGTAGGAAACTTTCATGTAATCTAAATGTATGCCTGGGTAGTTTATTTTACTTTTACTTTGCACTGCTGCCTTCAAGTGGTTTTACGCAGCCTGTGTATGTGCTTATACCTTAAAACTAGAGATAGAGTAGCACTTAGTTATAGAGTCTAGGCTAATACTTCTCTATCTATCTTGACTATTATGGGGAATGCTGCCATGATGAGATGACCTAGGGTATATTTCATCAAGGGTCTGAACTATCTAGATAAAAAACAGTAGCAGTTAATTTCTTTCTTACTAAGTTAAATTACATCCATATTTGTTGTCTTACCTGAATATACGTGCAGCAATAACAGAGGAGGAATCACAACTTCACAAATGAGGTCCCACTTTCAGTTCCACCCAGGTGATCTCCAACTGTAGGATTGTTCTGAAGATTGATTGATGACTGTCCATCGTAGGCAACTAAATGGAAGTAGAAAGACTGAGTAAGTGGGTTATATATATGTATCAAAGATTTACAAACAATTGAGTACTACGAGACAATTATGATACAATGAGAATGCCCGATTGTGCTAAAATAGAATAAATAGCAATAATAGCATGTTTTTGCTAATGTGAAGCTAGCAGTATTATTTGTGAAATCCACAAGTTATCAAAAATGGACTCAAAGTCTGGAGTCGGCAAGGTTAGGTTAGGTTAGGCATTTATGGTTTGGCATCACAAGGCCTTAATGATAATGATGATGATGACTAATGTTCTTCATTCTATATCTAAAAATCTATGGATTGTTTTTAATGCGCAGGTTGGTAATGGGCTGATGTGGGCTACTGCTTCAAAGATTCTACTGTAAGTTGGTATTGCTTTCATCACATCCACCCCATCAAGTGTGTGATCCATTGATGGTGTAATTTAAGCCACAGCTCAATAATCACACAGCTCCCGGGAAGAGGATTAGGGTTTGATGAATGGATGGGTAATAGGAATTTGGGAAAGATTTGACAAAGACAAACACTAGAACAAAAGGCCAACATTCATCTGGGTAACAAGCAGCAGCACATCAATTGCCATCAACCTGTTGTTAGAAGGAAACAAAGGAATGAGCATGCACAGATACATACATTGCAAATTGTCTTTTTGCCCCTGAGACCTAATTTACCACATATCCAAATGTTCTGCGTCCCATTAGGGAGTGAACCTACCCACCCCCTTCTCTTAGTTAATATGATTATTAAAAGAGAAATGATACTATATTGCAAAGTTGGGTGGTGCGTCTGCATTCTCCTCTGAAATGTCCAATCTTTGTGGCCTCTCTACACTGGTCTGGTAGATAAGCAGGAGTGTTGCTGAGCTCAGCTAGCTTTCGCCTTTCATTCATGAAGAAGACTAGAGGAAGGCCTGCAGATTGTAAAAGAGAAACCGTATTTTAGAGTTGAGAAGGACAGAAGGAATGTAAGCTTCCTGAGGAGTTGGTCAAGATAAGAAGACTCAGAGGCATAGCAAAAAAAACACAAGAGGGGGGCTCAGAGTTTCATTTTTGCCACAAGTCCAACACACACACAAAGCAGCATTTCACAAACACACCTCTCTCTATTCCAAATAGCTGAGTCGTACTAGGCCTCAGACTCTTGGTTTACCTTTGAACTGAAGTCGATACTCGATACCTGCTTGCTTCTTGCTGTTGATGAGGTATTCCTGCAGCTCCGAGTCCCACCCTTAGTTCTTCCATGATACTCCTCAAGTCCTGAGTGACTGCGAGTAACCCCGAACCAGACCAGTCATCATCATCAACATGAATCTCGAGGACCCGAGAAAAATAGACATGGAGTGCAGTGCACTGCTGTTGTAGAACAAGTAGAGAATGAAACAGAATTGCAGTATTTTGCATAGGTTTTTGTTTGATAACTAAAGTGATTGTCCTGGTGTCAAAAGAACCAGAAAAAAGGAGAACACTCCTGCAATTAAGTAAATCTGCCTAAGCGTGAAAGGGCTAATTATCACATACAGGGAAAAAATAGGCACCCAACACTCAAGCCCCAAACAATGGAAATCAATAATCATCTCAAGAAATGTCCCATATTACAGTTCAACCATCCAACCTCCCTGAGTGTCTGCCACCACATAAATAATCAATCAACTTAAATCATCACTCACGCAATCAGTCACTCACTGTTGCAATAGTTGAAATTACCTCATCAAATCCAAGGCAAGCATGGATAGTTCAGGTATTGGGTATTCAATCGTCTTTGATGCAGGCAACACATTGGAATTGGGTATTGGCAGGCAGTCCTGTACATAATAAATGATTTTATGGGGCAGCAGTTCTAATACTAAGCTATGCAAAAACAGATCGGTAATAGGCATGAGAGGGAGGCAAGCATTGTCCCCAATATCATGAAGGAATTGTGAATGCTTCTTCAATGCACACTGGTCCAGCTGCATTCCAGCAATGTAAATGTGACTTATAAGAAAAATGCAGGGCCGCATAAATCTTACACAAAAATTATGATGTTCCTCTAGTTATTTTAAAAAATATATTTTTTTGCAAAGAAAGAACAAATTTCAACAAGAAAATCTTAAAAGTTCTATGGGGCACTAGCATACTTAGTCCGAGAAGTAGAGTTTATGCTCAAAACTCAGGTGGTTCATCCAGAAGTTGGTCAGAGAACACATTTGATTCCAATTCGGACCAATCACCCTCTTTCTTCTCCTGTGCTGCTGTTTCAGGAATGGTGTAGTTGTGTGGTATATTTTGATCATAGTCAATCTAAGCACATTTTGTGGTGAGAAACTGGTTCTTCTCACTATAACGACCGCACCAGCTGCACTGAACACACATTCAGCAGCCACACTTGCAACAGGAAAAGCTAGATACTTTATTACCAGCCTGCTGAACTCTGGCCATTGGCGCATCTTCCCATACCCATAAATCAATGGATTTTGATCCACATATACCTCTTCTGATCTTACAGATACTCCTGGAACATCCTATGGATGGTCATTGGTGATGCCGCTAGCTCTACCTGTTTTTCCTCTCCAATGGACTTGAGCCCTGCCAATTGAAACTAATCTAATGCAGATGTTGGGTCCGGTCCTTCATTTGCTGTTATTGCTGGTGTTCTGGTTGATGGTGTTGTTGGCTGCTGTGAGAGAGGACTGCCCTCTCTGGAATTTGAAGGCGGCACCCCAGAACTGTGAGGTGGGACTTGAAGTTCCAAACATTCTTCTTCCAAGTGGTTTCAGCGAGGTCGGGCCCCGGCAGCGCCAGCAGGGCTCCAAAGATGGTTTCAGCGAGGTTGGGCCGGGGCAGGGCCAGCAGGACTCCAAGGATGGTGTCAGCGAGGTTGGGCCGCGGCAGCGCCATCGGGGCTCGAAGGATGGTTTCAGCGAGGTTGGTCCGCGGCAGCGCCAGCAGGGCTCCAAGGATGCTTTCAGCGGGGTTGGGCCGCAGCAGCACCAGCAGGGCTCCAAGAGGGTTTCAGGGTTCGAAGTAGATGAGTTTGTCTCGGGTCTCTCGACTCTAGGATACAACTCCCGACCCATTCCAGGGCTGCCCCAGATATAGGTCTAGAGTCCTTTGATGTCCAGACCCTCGCACCTGGGGGTCAGAGGGGCCGGGATGAGAGTGTCCAGACACCCAGCAGGAGGGTGGACCCAGCGCCCAGGGAGGCCGGAGGGCGATCGAAACCAGGTGTCTGGGGATGGCTGGAGGGCCATCGAAACTCCCCTCCTCTTTGATCCGTCAAGTGGCCGTTTTACCACCTGGTCAGATCTTGGTGCCTTGATGTCGGGGCTTTGTTGGGGCCGAGGCCGAGGTCGGGCCGAGGCCACGGGGCCCGGACGGGGAAGGCCCAAGATGGAGTCGGGGCCTGAGAGGGTGGCCCGGGATAGGGATCGGACCAGCAGCGTGGGGTGAGTAGGGGTCACCATGTTCTGGTGGGGGGAGAGCCGGGGTCGCCAGGAGTGGCGGCTCTCGTGAAGGTTGGAGGGTGTATCTTCAGCCCGAGGGACAGGGGGCGATGTCGTCCAGGGCCTGCCATGCGGGAGGAGTGGGACCACGCCACAAGGCCGGTTCAAACATATAGCTTATTCTCTCCATATGTTTTCTTTTCTCTCTACACTCAAATCTCCCCTCTCCTTGACACTCCTAAATCATCTGTCCTCTCCATCTCTCTATTATTTCTGTCCTTCCTACTTTTCTCCTTTCCTATCCAGTACCTTTTTTTACTTTTCATTCCCCTTTCTAAACTTTTCTCCTTTTTTTTCTACTCTCCAATAGTTCTTTCCAGTCTGTCTTTAGTATTTCCTTGTTCATTTTCTTACCTTGTCTCTCCTCTTCTTTTATTCTCCCTACTTCATATCCCAGTCTCAGAACTCCATTCTTTCCCTCTTTAATATCAAGCCTTGAAGAACCGGGTTTTAGAACCCAGCAGCGCCAGGGAAAACGCTCGAAGTCTTTGGATTCCCCTGCCTCGGCAAACAGAGACACGGGACACTTCTCGATGACATCAAAGACCAAAGTTTATTGGCTGCAACCAGGAACAGAGATCTACGAAGCACAACACGGGTGGTTCGCTAGAGACTGCACAATTTCAATGAGCGGAGCATGGTCTTTTATGCCAAAAATCACATTCCAAAGTAGCATCGATTACATACAAACTAACCAATGACAGTGTGACATTTCAAAAGTAGCGCATGACGACAATCCCATTTTCCGTTGTCCAGCCCACCAGAAATGACCAAGCGCATTCCAATATCCTGTTGGATCAGGCCGGACAAACCGATCATAAAACCTCAACCCAAATCAGTGATTATGTCGTAAAGGAAGGAGCAGAAACAGATGAGAAGCAAGATAGAAAGTTGGGTGCAGTGTACTGTAAACTCAGCAATGTCCTGCTCTTTGATCTTTATCTGACCAGCTGTTTAACAAGGAACTGGCTCAGCGAGGTCAGCCTCGGGCAAGGGAGTCAGTTCGGCCAGGTCCTTCAGGAGTCAGCTAAGATGTACGTGTCCCAAGAACTCGCTCGGCCGCAGTCATCAGCCTATGTGAGGGCAACCACACAAAATGGCTGCTGTCCACAAAATGGAATCCGAGGGTTCAAACGAAATCCCTGAATACGTAGTGTTCTCATTGATTGATTAAGACGAAAACACTCGTACACACCGCACTCATGATTTGCGGTCCGCTGACACCAAAATCGTCTATTTCCGACGACCTTTATTGAACAGGTTCAGAACCACCGAACCACAGACCCTCAAACTAGGGAACTACAGCCTTATTAGCTACCCTCATCCTCCCAGCTTCATTGTATTCACCTCTATTAAATTTCCTCTTTTGTTTTTCTTAATTTCTGCTGCCTTTTTTCACCATATCTATCAACTCCCACACTGTCTCCTTGCCTGTTTTCTTCCTCATGACAAGCTCCTGCACAAAATAATTGAATTAAACTTTGATGTCTACTCCCCTATAACCTCTGTTCTGAGTTTTACTAGTGCCTGTCGGGACCGTTTTCCCTCCCTGTGGCAATGACTCTTCCACAACCGCTACCAGAGGAAGACCACACAGAGCAAAACCCAAGGAGACACTTCAGAAAAAAATATTATCAAAAAGAGGGCAAAATCATTCATGGGTTGCTTGAGTTTTGGTTCAGGGAGGATCAGGCCAGGCAGTTGTAATAGAGTCAAGACTGATTTCACTATGGCTGGGTGTAGTGCTAGGGCACTCTTATGGTTTGAAACCATGTGATGACCTTGCTACCATGATTTTAATTTACTTTTGATGTTTCACTTTACCCTAGCCTGAATGTATGCCCTGCATGTGATCTTTCCCTGGAAGATTTTTCTCATGTAATCTCATAGATTTAGCAATGTGGGAGCACTCACAGAGTAGACCAGCCTTGCCAGGAACAGAATGTGTGGGATGTGCATTCGAAAGCATGAGAGAGAGAGAGTTGTGGAATGTACTTTTTGGTCTCAAAGTGCAGTGTTATGAGCAGTGGTGCTCAAATGTGCATTATTTATGCAACAACACTTCGGACAGTGGACCACTCAAAGAAAAGACAAGGCACTAATCCTGGGATCACCAAATAAATTAGTTTTCAAATTCCAGCGTGCTCTTTCCAAATGCTCCCTGTCCTAAGAGCATCACCCAAACCTGGGGTAAGCAGTCAATTTTTTGTCCAATATGGAAAAGCACCGCTCTACAAGTTGGTCTCATCCAGTTTTAAGAGACTAGACAATTTTCCTAGTGTCCTCTTATACAAACGCTGAGTCTTGATGTAAGTTTGTAATGCTCATTTAATGATCCATTTTAGGAAAACACCAGCCAACGCGTTTCGTTCTGAAACCAGAACTTCTTCAGGGCGAAATAGTTGTTCCGAGGCAAGTTAACTTCCAATCTCGAGAAGTAGCAGAATGGGGAAAAGAGGGCTTGTTATCCTTAAGCTTCTTCTCTATTCTTTGTATTGAAACTTCCCCAAAAGCGAACTCCAAAACGCCGCCAAGTTTTGAAACGGCAGGACACCGAGTTGTTGATGCATCGTGATGAACTGTACGAGGTGACTACGGCAAAGATACTTTTATCTCTGGATTAAATAAGACGTATATTCCCTATGACATAAAGACGGATTTTTGCTTCATAAGATAAAGTATCATCAAATATACATACAATCTTCTGGAAATAAAAGAATTTCCGGTCTTCCCAATTACTTACACAAGGAAGAATACTAGAGTGGGATATTTATAATTCTTGCAATTTGGAGACCAACTTGTAGAGCGGTGCTTTTCCATATTGGTCAAATGTGCATTATGTTGTACATTGGGAGAGGAAATGTGTGATGCTATAGGCAGTGATGCACAAATGTTCATTGTGTTGTACATTGGGAAGTAGTATGAAGTTCTTACTATTGGCTTAGATATGCCCTTATGTCATCCTGAATTCTGACTCTGTCTTGCTTGAGCTGTTTGCGTGTACAAGCAGGCCCGAGAGTGCTCAAGTTATTTGGATTATTCCCATTCAAGGTTGCTTTATTTTTGGAGAGGAGATTGTTGAATGTAAAGTCGGCAAAGCTTCATTAAGATAAAGGCTGGAACATGGTAAAATGAAGAGGGAATGTGGGAACTCTTTTCGCCTTTGGAATGCTTGCATGGAAGATGGCCAATTCCAGTAGGTTTCCTTGGCACAGAGGGAAGATCGCTTGAACCTTCTAGTGTGTTTTGAGATTACAAAGCAGGAGCTTGTTGATTTAGAGAACAGGATTGTTTGAGCCTGAACGATGGACATATCTTCAGTGCAGCTGTTCCCGGTTTTGCTGAGTCTTTTGTCCCTGGCTGTGTATCCCCCAGTATGGAGTAGGACAAGATTAAGTTTGGAGCCAGTGAGGTATCTTGCATTTGATTAGTGCCAAGAATGTAATGCATAGCTGATTGTGTGTGCGTATTCAATTTCCAATGGCTTTATCAGTCAATGTGACGTGTGACTGTCAGTGCGCACCTTCAGTTTCCAGTGGCTATAATCATATTGACTTTGTGATGTTTGAGAGAGTATGTGCAAATTCAAGGTAGTCATCTGATGTATTTAGTGTATATATCTTTCTGATTTCTTGCAGGATGTCCAGTATTATTTGCTGGTTGTTCATTATTATTATTAATGCAATCAACAAGAGAGAAAGGGTCAGAAGGCCACTCTTGTACCCCTTGACAGTAATAGATTCAAATCAACAAAAGAGTGACAAAAATACTTTAAAAGAGGAAAAAGGTTATGGAGTAGTTTAGTTTCTACCACCAAACAAGTTCAAAGACAGTAGGGAGGTAAAGTTAGCATGCATTGTGAGAAAAAAGAACCCTCAGGCACCAACTGAAAGTCGATAGCCAGTTGTCTTCATTGGGTCCTTATAGAAAGAATAGTATCAAAAGTGTGGTGCAAAAGGTGAATTAAAAGGAGTGTGGACTACTCCCCAAACTAGAACATTCTTTTAATAAGAGGGTAGTTCTAACTCCATTAACACCAGTGAAATAGCGGACGTATGAATGGTTATGTTAATTTGAACCATAAAGTCCTATAGATCAGTAAAGAAAAAGGGTCAACATGTTTCTGCTAATGAGTCAATAGTCAGCTCAGCATTCATCAGGACCAAAAAAAGTCCTCACTCCGTGGTTGGCGCCCGCTAAGGCGCCTGAACCAAATGGTGTGGGACAAAGAAACTTTACAACCTTAAGTGTAAAAGTTGCACAGTTGCTGCCTCGTGCGACCTCTCCAAGATGTGAGAGACGGGGAATCTGTAATATATAAACAAAACAACAAACAAAAAACAGATTTATAAACGATACCCCATTAGAATGATCAAACGCAATACATTTTGTCATTTGAAAAAACACATACACACTTTAGAACCTCACCCAACAATCGGTGTTTTTTTTGGAAACTTGAAAAAACTTTCCAAATGTCCCCTCAGTTCACATTAGGCAGACAATTTCACCCATTGTGATTGCAAAGCTTTTGCCTATGGAAAGAACTCTGCTATAGACTCAGCAGCGTTTCAGGCGTAATATTTAGCCAGTAGGGTCTATACCTCAACGTGCCACGAATTACGTTATAAAAACGTGTCATGAGGCATGCCATATATACTTGATCAACATTACAAAAAGTGCTTGTTTAAAATAAATATGATAAAAACACCTTCAAACGGGAAGAATCAGTAAATTGAATTATGTCCGAATCAGGCACTCACAATTAGTTATTCATGGTGACGCCCCTTAGGCTTGTGGCAGGGGGAATTCTTCACGCCCAGAGTATCTGAAGATAAATGAATAATAGAGGCTAGGTCAACTTCTAAGTTCGAAACTCAATTTTAAGGTTTTCAGAAGCCATGGTAATCTAATAAAAGTAATCGGCGAAAACCAAAAACCGGTCTGTCACTCCAATCAACTTACTTGCTTCCGGGCGACTGCCCACCGTGAAAACCTAAAGCGTCCACATCCACAGCCTGGAACAACAAGGAGCCGTGCAGGAGTCCTAACTTTATGACACCTAAATGCCTTCTGTGAATACTGAAAGTCTTAAAATTAGAATTTTTCTCAGTTTAGTAGTAGTAAAGTTGAGAAAAATCTTAATTTTAAGACTTTCGGTATTCACAGAAGGCATTTAGGAGTCTTAAAGTTAGGAGTCCTAACTTTACTACTACTAAATTGAGAAAAATCCTAATTTTAAGACTTTCGGTATTCACAGAAGGCACTTAGGAGTCCTAAAGATAGGAGTCCTAACTTTACTACTACTAAATTGGGAAAAATCCTAACTTTAAGTCTTTCGTTATTCACAGAAGGCATTTAGGAGTCCTAAAGTTAAGACTCCTAACTTCTGTGAATACTGAAATGAGTAAGTGCCTTCTGTGAATACCAAAATGAGTAAGTGCCTTCTGTGAATACCAAAATGGTAGTAAGTTTAAGATTTTGTCTTAAGTTAGTTCTGTGAATCGGGCCCTGTGTGTTTCTATAAAGTTTAAATATGTTTTATATATATGCCAAGGTGTATTGAAGAATCAGTGGGTGTGTAAGTGTCTGGATGAAGGATTTACGAGGTGTGTGACTGATTGCATAAGTGACTGATTAAGAATGTCTTACTGAATGCATGCGTTAGTGACTAAACTCTGTGAATGTCTGTATCAGTGTGTCTGTTGTTGTGTAAGCTGATATATGGGTTGGTCAGTAGCTACATGACAGTTTATGTGGGTGATTGATTGTTTGCCTGAGTGTTTGTAGCGGTGCCTGTGTGTGGGTGGATTAGAGGTTTGTGACTCTGTGCATAGATGTGTGACTAGTTGATTCACTGGGTGTATGGGTTCAAGAGTGCATGTGGAAACAGCTCTATGACGGGGTGAGTGTGTGTATGGGTGTGTTTGTGAGTGAATGGAGGTCTCAGTGGTACATGTAAGTATCATGTAAAAAGGCAGTTTATGTGAGTGATGGTGTATATAAATAACTATATGTGACAGTGAGTGATTACGAGAGTGGCTGTATGGATGAGTGTGTACTTAACTATAACTGGTGAATATCAGTGGTTTTCGAGGTATTGTTTCATGACAATAATTGCATTTTAACTGTGTTTTGTATGAGTTTTTATTAAGTTCTTATTACCAATCCCAACTATAACATCACTTTAACCATTGTTCTTTTGTTCCAGTCCGGCTTAGACAGCTCAGTGAAAGGGTTGGAAAGCCCTGTTTGTAATGTGCATGGAATGGAATGGGGTATGATCCCCACAGGGCTTAGTCAACCTCGCATTCTTCTGCAGTAATACAATGAGTACCATTGAGATGGGTTTGACTAAATATCTATTGCTTGTATTTTTATATTTTTATATTTCATGAATCTATTAATTAATTTGCATCTGCATTATACATATACCAGACATGCTCACATAATAATAAGTTTGTCCGCAATTTGTATAGTTGCTACAGCAACAATCAGGCCATTTATTAATGTTTCATGTTTCCGAGATCTCCTCAATGGGCCCTTCTAAGACGCATCATAACCACCTATTGTTAAGCATTAAGTACAGTTAAGCCTGTGTGATGTGTATGTGCATAATCACTATTGGTAGCATAATTACCCAAGGCCTATAATTTTTGTCTTTCATAAAGAAAAGATTGAGGGGTACATTGCTGTGAGAAAGTTCCGCTTTTCCGCATTGGAGGGTTTTTAGCCCCTCTGACCTTTCACTCTTCCTTCCAGACAGGACAATTAACCAGCCAGAAAAAGCTGACAAATGGCTATGCTGAAATGCTGAAAGTCCCCTGCATGGCTCTGGAGAGCGTGAACCCAGGCCTTGAATTCACCGCTGGAACTGTATCTTGCTGACCTCTTCCTCAGCGCATACAATGGCATGTATTTTCGAAGTATTTTTATGACACAGATTGAAACCCGGAGCACAGTGATGAGAGGTGCACACCATGTTCAACCTCCTTTTAGTGCCTGTGACTACTGTCATCTCACCCGGCTACAGAGGGCTGAGAGTAGAAGCATCCATATGGTTTTAGTAGCAGGACAGGCCTTTTTACTCTTGCCTGATAGATAGAAAGTCATATTGGCCTCTCCTGTGGTTTTTATTTGGTCTACCTGTCTCCTGCAACGATGTCTTTGTCCCATCAATTTGGGCATGGATGTCGCATGTGTGTGTAGTATAATGTGTAATGTGTGTAGATGAGTGTATGGAGTGTGTATGACACAGGTGGCTACAGACACTGGGATACGTTTTGCATTTGAACTGTTCCAATGGTAGCTAGAATGGAGGTCTGGTGAGCCAGCCAGGACAGCAGATGTGACCTGCAGGCCTCACTCATGGACATTCTTTGGATCCTATGTTGCGAAGACTGGGGACTATTAACACAAGCAAACAAAGGATCCATTTGGAGCTACAGAGTTTCCCACTGCTAAAGTGGCCAGACTTTTAAAACTATCAATAGAAGTAGGACTATACTTTCACATCCCCCAGGGGGTGCAGAATGACTTTAAAAAACTGCGCACAGAAATCTAGAATACACAGATACTGAGGCACTAAGGTTAATAAATCAAAGACAAATTTTACACACACTGTCATAACTGCTAATTAAATTGATTTCTGAAAAGGGTGGTACCTAATCCTTCAATTGAACACATGAAAGCTTGATTTGTCGACCCTCTCTAAAAACCTGGACAAGCGGTGAATTTAGTGAAATCTGTTGGATAGATGATCAAAGACTGGGACTGTCCTGGCAAATCCAGAATGCCTGGTCACCCTACCCACTGCCCACTGGGAAGGCTACATCTACAGGGAACCGGTAGTTAAGCTGGCAACCCTTTGTGCACTTGTTTTGAGTTTCTCTTGAAAGGAGACTAGCATCTCCACACCACCATCCTGCTAACACCTCAGGACAAAGCCTATGGCTGGGCGAGTCTGAGTAGAATAAGCAAAAGGGCAGAACTGCCTAGAATCAGTCTGAACGCTGACTGATGAAATACACAACTACTATATGTAACTTTATCATAAAGATGAATCAGAAACTTCCAATCAGTGTGCCATGGTTTCTCTACAGTAACTTCACATCTGACACCAGTGATCATCGAGGGATTCTTCTATGCTCTAAGGTGGGGGTGTCCGCCACTAAATGCCCTTGCCAGACTGGGAACCAGAACCTAGGAAAGCTTGATTTCATGCCAGAAGAAGCTGCTGCTAAGCCATCCAACTGTTAGGGAGGGTTTCTGGAGGTGCCCTTGAAGAAAGACAAAGAAGTGGATTAGACTGAACGTCCTTCCTCACGAAAAGTGCTTAGTGTGCAGCCCCCCTGGTGGACATCAGTGCCTAGGAGACAGAAGGTGCTCATAAACCTTGGACTGCAGTTGATGGTTACACCAACTGATATGAACCTGGAAGTAAGGCTAGCGGCTGTTCGGGACTGATGACACTGGTACACTTTTGAATCCAGGGCTTATTTAGGTGGAGACCTCAACAGGCCAAAGTCATCCATCCGCAGGCAACACGACCACCGCGCATCAACGTTGTCACCAGTATTCGGTGCTTTCTACACTCCGTTAATTGAACAGAGGCAGCCAGGTCCATGACTGACCACAACCAACATCAGCTAGGCAGAGGAGGAAGACTCGCAAGTCCTACTCTGTGGGCCATGCACAGCACACACCACAAGGAAAAGCCAACGAGCAATCAGAAGACAACCTCCAAGCCCCAACTCCAAAGGACCAAAGGTGCTATGCTATTGTGATCCTAAAGAGTTTCTAAGTCACCTCCCTGAGCACTCCTTTGACTAATTACATTTGCTACCCTGGGTTACAATAAAAAATGTATCCCAGAGTTGCCAGGACATTCCTAGTTTGTCAACATCTGCACAGTCATATTTCAGTAAGTTTAGCACATGCCTTGGTTTTAAAAGAGAGTCGGCTGATCACATAGGAAGGCCAGTTTTCATGTTTTCATAAAGTGCAGAATTAATTAGTATACTCTAAAAGAGCGTAATTTATTTGACACACATGGTTGTGTAACAGTTAAATCATCTTAGTGTTTATTTTATGTGTTAGTGAGTATTGTCATTTAAGTCATTAAGTGTCCCTTAGTCAAGGCAAAATTATAGTCCTACTTCTACTCTTATGGCAGATCCAAATGTCTGCATTTCAGATATGGTCAGGATACTGTGAGTATCAAATGATAAAGCGGTGCACTTGGTGATCAGTTTTGGGTCCAATAGTGGAGTAAAGCCACAAGACTGCAGTGGTGGACAGCTTGTGTTGACACTGTCCAAGCCCAGTCACCCTTGACTGCTGTGGGGAGAATCCTGAAAATGTACCTACAAGCATTGATCTTATTACCATGCCATCTTTCCTTACCCACACACATTAAGATAAATATCTTACTTTCATTCTCCTGCGCCTTTCCTTTTCTGGCCATGCTTCTGGGAAGAAATAGAGGGACATATTGGTTTAGGTCTCACCTGCACACAGCTCTTAGCTCTTTGTTTTTGTTGAAGACCTGTTGTGTACTACACAGAAACTAGAGTGGGCTTTGGGTTAGCCAATTGTTTAGTACTGTCTGGCCTTCTTCTCAATGCCAATTGCTTGTTCTTTATTTGGCGACTTTCTTTCCTTTTCTTTTGTTTGCACCTCCCCTGAAGCATAGATTCTTTACCATTTTTTTGAATGGAGGATTTCTGTTCTTTCATGGATCCACATCATGGAACTATTTTCTTTCAGCTCTCCTGGCAGAGTATTTTTTTCATGTACTCTCCAATGTGCCTGTCTCCCTCCTTAAATCACCAACCATTTTGCTCTTCGTTTGCTTCCCCTCATGCTCGTCCATTGCTTTCCTTGCTCTTCCCTCATGCTGGGCTTTAGTTTTTTTTATTAATCCTCTATGGCTCCTGTAGGAGAGTAGGGTCTGCTATCCTATGGTCACCCCAATTTTTGCTTTTTGATTCACTGGTTTTCGACTTACTGAGGCTGTGGGCCTGCTAATCAGACCCCCAGCCTGCTGTTCTCTCTCTAAATTCGCATACATGTACTATAGATACATAACCCAATTGGAAAATGGACTCCTTGTCAGCCCCTGTACCATGCACTATAGGTGCTCAGGGCATAGGTGCCACCAAGGCCTACCAGGGGCTGAAGCATAGCTTTTGCTACCCCTGGCGGGTTCTTAAATTGACACAACTGGCTGATCACTCAGCTGGGGCAAGTGGGTATAATCACCCCTTGCTTAGATACAGTATACCTATATCTAAAACCTATATCTGGACACATATAAACCTGTGAGCCACTCCTATGGAAGGCCTTATCAATCCTGGAGGCAGAGTGCGTGGTTTAATGTGAGATGGAGCTCTAGCATGAGCTGAGCCTGTCTGCAGCTGTCGGGAACAACTCCCTAAGCTGTTCCGGGATAATGCCATACCATATACTATTAAGTGCATTATAATCCTCGCGGTTATATAGCAACTTTGGTTTGGCTTTATCAAAACATGTCGTGTAAGGTGTCATACTATTTGGAATACTATCCCCTCGACAGTCCTGTCGACAGGTATAGCATTCCACCCCTCTAGAGGGAGAAGACATGTTACTTTACTAAAACGCAGTTGATTTTTAAAAAGAGCATCAGATCCACAAAATGGATGCTTCTGCCACAGACACAAGTCTGACCTCCTGCTGCTGACCGAAACTCAGCAGAGGAGGCCTGGACAAAGGCTTTCCTGTCGCAGGGAGGTGTTACAACACCCCAGACAGGAGATAGTGGATTGTAGCAGGGAGGTTTGAAAGAAACCAGACACTGCCTGGGGAGCACAGGGCTGCCCCTTGCATAATCTAGCCAAACCGGTTCTGGGGCACACCAGCCCCTGTCCCAGCGCGGCCTGGATCAAAGGGAAAGGGTGTGTATCCACCCCCTTCCTGGGTCACACCCATAGGAGGGGACCTAGCAGGTAATCCAGCCCCCTAGATTGGTATAAGAATGGGAGCAGTGCCAACGCACTCAGATTATCCTGATGAAACATTTGAAACAAAACTCTGGACCCTTCGACATCCTACTCGACGTAGAAGACTGAAGAATCTCCCTTGTTCTCAAGGAGTGACCACCCTGTGCAAACAGGCACCATCCAGCACCTCAACGTCTGCTTTGTTGCAGTTCCCGCCGGAACTCGAGCGACAGAGATCAACAAGATCAAGCTTGCCTGCCTTCTTACAGCCCCATCCACAGTCCCTGCAGAGCTGAGACCCGTGGATGCGACCGGAAGCGTGGGGCACGCCATCTTGAAAAGACCACGAGACGCTGACTGTGCAGTTCACGAGTGACCCTCGAAGCTGTACACCGGGGTTTGAGAAGTCCCAATCCTGAGCCACTTTTGCACTGAAGCTCACCCCTCTACACTTGACGAGTGCTGCGTGGGGCCCTTCTGCTTTCTTTGGCTCAACGCGTTGGCCTGGTCACTTGCCAGCGGGCTTGTGGCCCCTGTGCCGGCGAAAACCTAAATATGACTTGTGATTCTTGTTGCTCCAGACTTGCACCCGCTCTTCTGAAAAGGAGCACCCGCTCTGACCCTCCTGGTCCGAGTGAGAAGCAATCTCCCAATTTTGCGTGGATTGCTCTTGCCAAGTGTTGTTTGCTCTGATCTTGAAGCTGACAGCGCCGACGGTGAGAGCCTGCGTGGGCAGCACGTGACCTGCTCCTGGACATCGCAGATGCCCCAGAGCCCACGTGGCAGCGGAGAGAAGCTGCTCGACAACCACCTGATTGCGCCCGACATTGCCTGGTTCCGTCCTGGTTCGACCCTGGTCATTGCTGAGTGACCCAGACTCTGTCCCCTCTGCTTTCAGGTACTTTTCTACTCTGATCCACCCTTGGATCACACCAGACACTTCTCCTTCACATCGCCTGCAGCATCTTCAGCTTCAAGCACCAACAACCTGCATGACGAAACCCGACGCCACTTCGACCCTATGCACCCGCTTCCTGTGGGTGAGGTAACTCAGCAACGCTGGTGTTCCCACACTGGTACACACCTCTAGGGTCTGTGACTAAAGTTTTGTCCTTCTAGGTTCAGCGTAAGTATCCTTAAACTCTATTTGTGTAACTTTTACACACCATTGACTTTGCATTGGTGCATGCGTGTGCTTTAAGCGCTGCACCAGAATCCCGCGGGCTTTTCCCGACTTTAGCATTGCTTGTCCCAACTGCTCCCAGTGATTTCCTAGGCCTAACCACTGTTCGATTGGTATCTCTTATACCACTTTCTTAATATATGGTTTGAGTGGCCACCCGCCCTCATCCATAATTGTGCAACTTTCATATGTTATACTGGGCTTTTGATTTAACGCTTGTGCCCCTTTGCTCATGAAGAGTACTGGGGATTATTTTAGAAATAAACAAATATATTTTTATAATATATACTTGTGTGGTGTCCTTTCATTTGATATTACAGGATTGTGATTGGTAAAACAGCTCGCTTAACACGACCTCTTGAGTTTAGCCTTTCAGGCTGCTTAGTCCATGCTACCCCTAGGATAGCTTGTCTATAAGGATGACTTACAACCAGACACCATAAGGGATTGTTTGGACTGATACAAGGTGGTTCCAGAATTGGAAACATCATATATCAGGCCAACTTCTCACAGCTGCTGTCCCTTTCTGTTCTCAATTGCTCCAGCGTCTCTGAGGCATTTACTTGTTTCCCCACGCACCTCCTCTGACTCAACTATTGCTTCCTTGCCTTTACCCTTCATTTTCTCTTTCTTTTTATTGTAATTGTTTTTGGTGGGCCACTGGGCCCAACGCTGGAAACTACTCCATTCTCAGTGAAATATTTTTGCGCTCTTTTTATATTTTTTTGTTTTATTGCTCCAAGAGGGACACAAGCTATCTTGAAATTGTAAATTAAAAAGAAAAATGTGTTCTGTGTTTTGGTGTGTGGGCATACATCATCACAATGGGGTCACTGTAGCATCATTGTACATATATGCACGTAATTGATGACACGTGAACATGTACATCATTCTGTTTGACGTTTTTAGCAGATGCTTTTCATCATTAGCAATAGCCATTTTTTTCTTTTTACTGATGCTGATCAGCATCAGCAAAAAAAGTGGGAAAGACCCAAGTCCAAATATGCCTGTTTTGCCAATGCTTATTTTTGTTTTTGTCCATTCTGTTCCACATCAGCCTTTTTTGCTGATGAGAAACAGCATTGACAAAGCCAAAAGATCATCTAAAGAAAGGAAACAGAAATGCAAGAGATGTTTGGTTTGCTAACGGTTGTCTCCTAAGCTGCTGCTAAGTAGAACCTAGCCCACTTAAAGCACTGTCTTCTGTTGGTTTGGTCTAAGCGGGGCATTTTCACAGGGTGGCATTTACAGGTACAGACAGATATGATTTCCAGGGGTACCCTCCTTGTGCGAAGAACAGACAGACGTGCTCTGCAGAGATCTCCCTTCTCTTACCGCCTCTCCCGTTTGACACCAATGGTTACAGGGGCTTGTGGTGGCTTTAGCAGTTTTTTTTGCCCAAGCCTCCTCTCCACCTTTAGTTACAGATATGTGCCTTTTTGCTACAGGGCTCTCTATTGACAAGAATTTGCAAGAACCATCCAACAATGCTAGTAAAACAAATGACTGCCAATGAAGGTGAGACTGTACATTGAAATACAAAGGTGACTGGACTATAGTGGCATTTTCCAAACACTGGGTGCCTCATTTACAATATTTTGATGAACAGCAGCGCCAGCGCAGACACCCTTGCATCATTTTACAAGGGTGCCTGCACTGAGGGGATGATCGTTTTTTTGTGTAGGAAGAGACACCTTCCTGCACAAAAACAATCACTAAAGGAATTTGACTCCTTCTATTAGTGCTGCAGAATGCAGCATGCATGGAAAGAGGAAAAGCAAGGAGAAATAAAACAATTTATCCTCGTTGCGACTCCTTACGCCTTCCATGGGGAGGCATAGGATTCTGATGCATTCCCAGGTTTACAAAATGGAAATGCGTCTAGTTCCATGGATGTTGCTTAGTAACACCAGAAGCAACACCCATGGAACGCCCCTTTCATGTAAAGTTATGCATGAAAGGGAAACATATTTACAAGGCCATGACAAGTTATGACCTTGTAAATATGGGGACTCCCATTGCACTGCCAGTGCTTCAATAAAAGTGATGCAAAGGTCCATAATCTGGGCATCAAAGCATGCATTCCCTGCATTCTTACAGATGAGGATGAGTCATGAAGGCTCTTATACCATATATACTATCACTGTAATGTGTCAATATACAAACCACTCTAAACAGTCTAAAAAAGTGTAATATAAAGGGAAGAATTCTAAAGGCATTTTTTTATTTCCTACCATAAAACGTGTAATTGTTGGTTAACTGGCACATGAACATTATTGGCCACTATAATTTCCTGGCACAATATTTAACCTGGTATTATTTTTCCTGAAATTGATTGTCCTGTGGATCACATAAAGAGCTTACTGTGCACCTAGTATTCGGGTATCCAACTGCTCAGTGGCACACATGGAATACACTGTTATGGATAGATTGTGTATCTGAATGTGAGAGACTGAACTACTGGAATACCCCAAGGCCCCAGCTCTGGCCTTGAACATATTTAGATTGCGCTTCTGTGAATAATTTTGAAAGATGCGTGATCTCGCTCAATAGGTCGCTACTCAGTACCAGACATAACTGGTCGCTATCTGCCCTCCCCAGTTGTCCGGCTTCATTTTGAACTGGAAGTGCTTGTGTTTCTCTATGGGTCTTTTAATGGGACACCAACAACCTTTCTCTTCAAGGCCGCTGTGCATTTAGATGGTCGGGCCATGGTCTTCGCCTTCTGCAATAAGCAGTGTTGGCAAGTCATAAAACACAAAGGGGCAGATGTATCATCACCATCATTTGTTAAAATTCCTTAATTGCGATTAGCAAATTGCTAATCGCAATTAAGGAATAATTTCCCATTCATTTCTATGGGCCAGGAGGCCCATAGGAAGGAATGGGAAGTTATTATCAATTTGCGATTCACAATTTGCTAATTGCAAATTGAGAATAATTTCAAGGGTGCAAGGGTGTCTTAAGGACACCTTGCTGCACCCCTGAAATGTACATGTGTGCGCATATGGCGCACATACATGCCTTAAAACAAACAGATGATACATCTTCCCCTTCATGTCTGATTTAAAAACTGCATTTTGCAGTATGTAAAATAGCACTAAAGTAGTACTAATACCTTCCTATAAAATGCAATTGCCAAACCTATGGGTGGAGATCTTCACCTTTACTATCTTTTCTACGGGAAAGTAGAAAATGTGGAAGGGAAAGGGATGTAGTGGGCAAATGAATAAAATCTACTGCAAAATAGAAGAGGTTTATGGAAATGTAAGGCAAGGGTTATGGAGGGGCAGGCTACTACAAACACCCACTAAAAAAGTAAGCCTATTATTATTCACAAACTATACTTCTGAAGTTATTACAGCCCTAAAGGTGACAAGACGGTAGTAAATGTACTCCAGCTCAGCCTTGGAGTATGTCAAACACTACTAATGTACTGCTAAACACTCCTCTAGTAAGTGATGGCGCTGAGAAAAAACATAATACCTCATTGGAGCTAATGGTAAATATATATAAATATTTCAACTTTTAAAATATTTTTCTATATTTTGTTCAATGCTAAAAATCATATATGATTACTAAATAATTCTTGT
Source organism: Lissotriton vulgaris (assembly GCF_964263255.1). NCBI lineage: Eukaryota > Metazoa > Chordata > Amphibia > Caudata > Salamandridae > Lissotriton > Lissotriton vulgaris. The sequence continues at coordinate 739,072,833 of NC_141693.1, forward strand.
ATTGTTTCAAACATTAACAATAAAATTAAGTAAAATATAAACTGTAATTAGCATTCTAAACTTTTAATAGCAAACAAAATATGTTACATTAATTCTACATAACATTTTAAAAAATGCAATTCCAAAATAATGTTTTTATTTCTGTATTACACATTTAATGTAATGAGTTATGTGCTGTAACTTTTTATACTATTAGTGCTTGGTTTACAATACATATTTAATGTACTTTGTATTTATAATATATATTGAAAGATTTGTAATATTTTCACATAATATTAAACATTAATAATTTTACTTATACTTCACCATAGGGAGATCTCTGCCACGGCAGAGGAGTTCTCCACCTATGTGTAAAAAGTTACTAATAGAAACTTTACATAACTAAATCATGTTGTAGGAAGTTTTAACAGGTGATGGATACATGTAAGTCGACACTTAAGTATTAATCTATGTTTAGAAATAGTGAATAGCAAAAAGTTTAGATGTACACCTGTGTGCGGTAGTAGATTTACACATGAATACATCTACTTGTAAAAATGTACCTTTGTGAATAGACCTCAGCATGTAGAAATAGAAAGCTAAGCATGTCCAATACATACTACAGCTGGGACACAAATAACAACCCTGAGCACCTTCACAACACCTCCTTCCTCTCAGTGATTACAGACCTGAGTGGGGTTTGAAAGCTGCCTTGACCCTGGAGAGATGCAGAAGCATTTGATATCATCATCTGTTTGTGAAACACAATGTCACAGTAGGTCACTATCTCTCTCCATATTTCTCAAGTGTTGTGATACTGGTGTGAAGAGCGGTCCGGACTTCGTGTAGGGATCTGTTTTTGTGGCATAGCTCTTCCCCTAGAGCCTTGTAGTGTGCCATCACATGTTGTCACTGGCAATGAATCACCACAGCACTACACCACCCCTCTCAAACAAAGGGAGAAGCCACAAAATTAAAATACCCCCCACTTTGACCCTTACCTGGAATGCCGTCACATGAGTGAAGCAAATCAGCTGTGCGCAGCTCAGATGAGCTCCCTTCATCCCACCGTCTATCCATCCATCTATCTCTCCATCCTTTAAGACTTTCATCCATCCATCCATTCATCTATTCATGTTTCCATCCAACCATCCTTTCACCATTTGAGCCTTCATTTACCCTTTGGTTTATCCATTCTTTCATCATTACATTCTTCCATCACTCGTTTTTTCCTTGCACTCCCACTTCCATTCATTCATCCGCCCATCCATCATGTCACCCTCCTTTTACCAATTCACCCATCCATCCAGACTTCCATTTGTCCATCGCCTCATTGATCCAGCCTTTCATAATTTCAACCATTCTTTCCCCCACCCATGCAAATATTTTTTTCAACTACCATTAGTCCTTTCATCTTTGCATGCATCTTTTCATGGGTATTGGCCTTCCTTCTTGTCAGTTTCTTTCCACTTTTCATATACCATTCATTTCACTCGTCCTTCCATCTCTCTCACAGTCTGAATAGCAAAGCCAGTGTACTGTGGGCCTTACTGAAGGAAAAAAAATGCACCCCTAGCTGGCATTTAATTGTTAAAATACAGCAAAAATCCGTGTTCAGTGGGCCCGGTAAGCCTCTTGGCCTCGATTGCATTGCACCTGGTGCAACTTTGAACGCTGCCTGCAAACTCCATTCCACTCTTTCCCGCATCATTTCCCATTTTGAGCCTCGTTATCTCTGATTGGATTTGAATCCTGACCTGGGTTTAGTTTCCTTTACATTGTGCAGATTGTGATTAGTCACAGCAGTGTACTGTGTTCAAGCCCATAATGAGCAGTTTTAGAGGTGTGGGTCTGCAAAACAGAAGCGCCTAATTGTTACTATTGATGGTGAATTAACACCACAACCTGAGGACTTTCATTTTGTAGAACATCTATTCATGGAAATGGAAATATCAAGAAAAGCAGTTCATTTTGAAAGTCTCTTTATTGAGCTCTGTCTTTGAACAGGGTCACATCGCAACAATGTCCTCCATAAGGACACAATGAAGAATCATGTGACAGATACACAATGTACAGAAAAGTCACAGCTGAGGCAAGAGGATAAACACCGGACATTCTTACGTCTGATACAGTGAATGTGCTCATCACAGGAGCAAAATCTTGGGTTTAATTCTGTAACTGAATGAGTTTCTGCTGATAATCGCAGCCCTGCAAATATTGTAGAACACTCGGAAGTAGTACATACTCAGTCACTGAGTTACAAATCCACGGCAGGGAGCTCACTACATTGAAACTCTTTATAAAAGAGAACACAACATTGTGTAACTTACACATATAGAGCAAAGATGGCTTCTAAAATGAAGCCTCAGCACTAGTGATAACTGTTACTCCTTTTCATTCACCAACAATGAATGTTACACTTCGGAGAAGACAGAATAAATGTGCACATTGTCACATACATTTCCAGAGATAATTCACATATCTCCAAAAGTACAGATACACCCCTTACCTTCACAGAAGGAGTAGAATTTGCATGATACATTTAGATTTGTACAACCACTACATATCAGCAGTGATTTTTAAAATACAATGAATGTCCCATTTTGTAGAATGCAGAATGCATGTGTACATTGCCACATACATTGTTCACAGAATATTCACATATCTTCAACAAATAAAGAAACACACTTTCCCTTCACAGAAGGCGATACACTGTCAATCAAAGGAGGGTATGATATTCACTCACTGTCAGTCCTACAAGGATATAATATTCATACACTGTTAATCCTGAGAGATATAACATTCACTCATGGTCCATCCTAGGATGCTATAATATTCACTCTGTCCACCCAACATGGATGTAATATTCACACTGTCCACCCAATATGGATGTAATATTCACTCTGTCCACCCAACATGGATGTAATATTCACACTGTCCACCCAAAATGGATGTAATATTCACACTGTCCACTCAATATGGATGTCATTTTCACACTGTCCACCCAACATGGATGTAATATTCACACTGCCCACCCAATATGATTGTCATATTCACACTGTCAACCCAACATGGTTATAATATTCACTTTGTCCACCCAACATGGATGAAATATTCAAACTGTCCACCCAATATGGATGTCATATTCACACTGTCCACACAACATGGATATAATATTCACACTGTCCGCCCAAAATGGATGTAATATTCACACTGTTGACCCAATATGGATGTCATTTTCACACTGTCCACCCAACATGGATGTAATATTCACACTGCCCACCCAATATGGATGTCATTTTCACACTGTCCGCCCAACATGGATGTAATATTCACACTGCCTACCCAATATGGATCTCATATTCACACTGTCCAACCAACATGGATATCATATTCACTCTGTCCACCCAACATGGATGTAATATTCACACTGTCCACCCAAGATGGATGTCATATTCACACTGTAAACACAACATGGATATAATATTCACACTGTCCACACAACATGGATGTAATATTCACACTGCCCACCCAATATGGATGTCATATTCACACTGTCCACCCAACATGGATATAATATTCACTCTGTCCACCCAACATGGATGTAATATTCACACTGTCCACCCAATATGGATGTCATATTCACACTGTCCACACAACATGGATATAATATTCACACTATCCACCCAAAATGGATGTAATATTCACACTGTCCACCCAATATGGATGTCATATTCACACTGTCCACCCAACTTGGATATAATATTCACTCTGTCTACCCAACATGGATGTAATATTCACACTGTCCACCCAATATGGATGTCATATTCACACTGTCCATCCAACATGGATGTAATATTCACCTGTCCACCCAATATGGATGTCATAATCACACTGTCCACCCAACATGGATATAATATTCACTCTGTCTACCCAACATGGATGTAATATTCACACAGTCCACCCAATATGGATGTCATATTCACACTGTCCACACAACATGGATATAATTGTCCCACTGTCCACCCAAAATGGATGTAATATTCACACTGTCCACCCAATGTGGATGTAATATGCACACATTACCCATCATCTGTGGATATGGTACTCACCATTCGAGTTATATAATAGTCAGACACTGCCCATCCTCTGGGGATAGAAAATTCACTCGTTGGCCATCCTATGACTAATTACATAAAATGCAATCATTTCATCCTATCAGGATATTCACACATTTTTCTCCCTAAAAGGATATGATATACAAATACTGCCCAGTCTGCGAGGATGCAATATGCGACATTGTCCAACCTTTATGGGTGTAGTATTCGCTCACTGTCCATCCTATGAGGATATAACAAATGCTCTCCCTCCTGCGAGCATTTAATATGCACACTGTCCATCCTGTGAGAATATACAGTCACTCTTCACTCCGCTCCTTAAAGTGCAGTAAACTCCCCTGCACAGCAGGGCGCGCTCCAGACACTAGAATGAATATCCCCCCTCCGAGAGGACCGAGGCCTCTAAAGAAGTCCGAAGAAAAGTCCAGGCCGCGGCCCCCGCATTACCAGGGTCTCCACGGGGCTCTGCAGCTGTCCTGGGCGGGCTCTTTGGTGCTGCTGGGACAGGACGGAGGCCGAGAAGGACACACCGCTTCTGTTGCAGCCGCAGGTCTATGGAGGGCCCGCAGCAGCTTCATCCGGGTCTCTGCGGGGGCTCCGTGGAGGGAGAGGAAGTGCAGAGAGTCCTGGAGGCACCGGGAGTAACCTTCACCGGAGGCCGCGGCTGCAGGGAGAGACGAGGGGTTAATGTTTGTACAGTCTCACACCAGGAAGTAACAACACATAACAATCTTAGCAGCGCGCGACATGATCGGTTGACTGAAGTGCTGCTGTGTGTGTCCTCAATGAGGCACTTGTATTCAAAGCAGTGAGCGACTATCTCCAGTTAAGTCTCTGAACCTTCATGATCGAACCTCAACCACCCTTCACCCCCCCCCCCCCCAACACACACACAAATAATGCAGCTTGCTGTTTTAACCCTTTATTTTATGGACAATACATCACTCACTCTTGCCCCGCTCCGCTTTCACCACATGCAGCTGTCTGTACCCAAACTTCACTCTTCACCACATAAAAAGCCAAACTGATGTCACGAGCTCTCACCTGGTGCCGGTGTCTGCACGCGCTGGGCCAGGTACGTCACGGCCATTTCCAGGATATCCGCTTTCTCTGCTTTGGGCGGAAGTTCATGTCCCTCAAACTCTCTCTGCAGTAACATCCTCAGCTGCTCAATGCTGCTGTTGATGCGATCTCTCCTCAGCTTCTCCACCACTGGCTTCCTCAGCTGCAGAAATAAATGTAGACTTATTATTTTATTGAAACAAGGATAGAAAGTTGTCTAGCATCGTTAAAATGCCATTTTAGAGCCTGCATTTGTAAATGTGTGATATAGCACTTACGTTTAATAGTTTAGTTTATTAGTATTACTTGAGATCTAATAGTGTAATAGTCAGTCAGTCAATTAGGCTTTATTTCGATATGATGGATATAGGATAAAGTCACTGGCTCCCTTAGCTGCAGAGACAAAACGTCGATTTGATTTTCTCCGACTTCCTTAAAAGCCTGCAGCCGAGTCCATAGTTCTAACGGTGTAATGTAACACTAACTTAGAAGCCAGAGTAATGGTATAGGTGAATAAACAGCCACTGCTGATTGAATATAGGACGCTCATTTACAATTCGCTGCATTTCTATATACGAAAAACATACATATGCATTTTAAATACTAATATCCAGACTCTTACCTTTCTTATGTCTCTCTCCTCGCGCTCCTCTTCATATTTCCTCTCGGTCCTGAAAGGCGCCATCTTGCCCGGTGTGGGGAGAAGAGCGGGGTCTCTGCAGTGAACCCACAGTGATCGGTATCTGAAGGCCTCGCTCCCTCCTGCCCTATTTATCCCCCTCCGCCTGCAGGGTAGTGTGTGGGTCTGGGGCTGGAGAGAGGTTCCCACACTCAGCAGCCAATCAGAGAGCAGCAGGGACAATAGAAGTGTGGCACATTACAGGGAGGGAGGGGAGGGGGACATCTGGGACCGGATACAAAAGATCAGAGTGTGGGAAAGAGCTGCCCACTAATGTGATATGAATCTGTCTTACGCCAGTGCCCCTGGCATCTGGTACCAACCAGATGTCATGAGCATTAAACGGCAAAGGTGGTGGGACCTTCCTAGCGGTGCCGAAAGGCAAGAATTGGGGGTACGCATCTGGCATCTCGTTAATGCGGGTTTTCATCCTCCAACGCATATTTCTGTAGGAGTCGTCTTACTGTGGTAGTGCAATACAGCCAAGCACACTTACATTCACGCAAAATGCACTCCCCCCCCTCCCCACAGCACGCTCTCACAGGTGTAATTTCTTTTGTGATGTACACACAGGTATATTTCTGTTCTGCACATTATTTCTGACCAGCAACTTGGCTCATCAGGGTGGACAGATTTTATGCCAGTTTAGATGTCTTCCTCTGTCACTATAGCATTTCTTTCGGAAACATATTTTAAAAAATGGTAGAGGGTTAATGTTCACTGCTATTGAGCATAAGGTAAATAAACAACTAGCCAGTAAAGAACGTGTATGCAGCCCTCAGTGTAACCGTACTGTGTGGAACTGTCCAGTGCTGAACGTCACGCATGGTCTGCTTAATGGATTCTGGCATTTAGTTGAAAAACGCGTAAAGGTGGATTTCCCTGCACTGGTGTTCACTTTTCCCACATTATGTGCTGAGCAATGCCAGCCATGGCTCTCAAGTTGTCTTTTGTTTCCAAAGAGACCATTCCCGTGGTCCATTTAGGTTTCTAAGCCAGTGTGTGACGTCAGAGAAGGGAAGCTTCAGTTTAGTAATACTGGATGCCTGCCCATGACGCTACGGATTCTTAATGACAACAATGGAAACATTCTTTTTTTTCTTAACAAAAGAAGATCTATTGTCTGTTAGCAGCATTGCGTCGCTCTTCTTTCATGGCTACACACTGTCGTAAAATGAGTCCAGAGGGAGAACCACCCGAGATCCGCTGGGTGGAGAGATTAGATAATGTAAACCTGTTGCTGTGTTCCCTGAGGAGAGAGAACAGAGGCCCGTCTCTGGTTTACAGGAGGTTTCTACATTTTTTAATTATGAGGTTATTTTATAACAATTCGTAGCCGTTTTTTTCTTCAAATTAATTACACACCCATAACTCATATACAAGTGCCAACCCCTTCTGTAAAAATAGTACGGCCCATTTCTCTTATCTTGTCAGCTTCTGCCCATTGAGGCCTTACTGCTGCCACAGGCCGGAGCCCAGATGGTGTCCGAGGGCCGTGGTGATTAAGGGGAGGGCGTGGGGGCTGTGACGCGACACGCTTCTATTCTAGCCCTCTGAATGGGATGAATAGGCCGACGTGTGGGAACCGCTGAGAGACCGCAGCCCCAGGCCTGCGTCAGAATCACGGCCCCTGAGTCAGACCAGGCGGCAGGGTGTGTGTGGAGGGGAGGGGGGGGGGGGGGATGATCACCCCTGCAGTCCACGCCTGCCTGGCTGTAATTCTGTAATTGTGAGTCAGGGGTGTAGCTAGAGCTTGTGGCGCCCGGGGCTACCCCTCAGATTGCCGCCCCCTGTGGGGTGGGGTGGGGGGGTGGTGCTGGTGAAAAAGGTCGGTGAGCACTTGAAAGATGTCCGAGTCTCCGAGGAGAGACACGTAGTATTGCTTCTAACGGTTTCCTCGATCATGCAAGTTACATGCACATACATGAAATGGTCAAAGGCTAGACAGTTGAATACAACGGTGACTGGCAGTACAAAAGAGAACACACAGACTGCATGATCTATCTGGGGACTCAGAAAACACACATCTGACATCCATCAGAAAGCTGTGTGAACAATTACCCCTCAGCACAAAGCAAACATGCATATACATGACACTGTTAAGGGATCCATAATCTACAGCTGACATTACATGACAATACATCATAGTCCCCCCATTAAAGCAGTGGGGACCTGCACACACGTGATGTGCTCTGGGGACCCAAAACTAACTTAACAGTGTCGAAGCCCGTGTTTCTTTACCTTTCAAAAACAGCACATTAATTATTATCACAGGGACTGACTCACTGTGTGCCCTTAGAACTAAACACAGTACAAAGGGGTCAGTCGGCTCCACCTTGCCAACACAGACTGGATACACAACCAACTGGTTAACTTGTGTATCACCACTAATTCATTATGCTTCCTCCAAATGCCTACAGCGGATATGGTGACCACGTCCCTAAATAAGAGCGCTGTGCAGCAGTCATGCTACCATTCTCTAATAGTTTACTCCTATTACCTGAAATTTACCTCAGCTCCAGCCAAGGCCATAAGTGAAGTGAACTATAGTCATCACTGAGTGGTATATCAGTGCAGCTCCTTTGCCACTACTATTAACCCTTGTATTAAACCTTAATATCAACATGCCTAAACACAGTCATGCAGAACAGAAGAAAATCAATATCAGTTGTTACCACTTTTAAAAAAATATATATATCCAAATTGAGATGACCCATTAAAAAGGTATCTTAACACTTTGAAGGTATCCAACTTATAGGAGAAGATGGATGTCTAGCTATGTGTTTGGACTTGTGCAGTTACGGTGTATTAAATAATAGTTCTTACCAATGGTGGTTTTCTTGGTTTCGATGCTGTTCTGATTGATTACAACTGATGAGGATTATAAATCCGAAACCGGTCCCAGGATGCTGTTTCCGGTCCAGGGAAGACATGGCTTGGCAGTTCGGGCTGGACTGTTCACATGAGGCACAGGGTCAGACCGAAGTCATCTGCGGCGTCCCTCAAGGGTCATCTCTGAGCCCCACCCTCTTCAACGTCTACATGAGCCCCCTCGCGGCCATCGTACGCAAACACAACCTCCGCATAATCTCCTACGCCGACGACACCCAGCTGATCCTCTCCCTGACCAACGACCCCGCCTCCGCCAGAGCCAACCTGCACGAAGGGATGAAAGAGGTAGCCGAGTGGATGACGACCAGCCGCCTGAAACTGAACTCTGACAAGACGGAGGTCCTCATCCTGGGCTCTTCACCCTCCGCCTGGGACGACTCCTGGTGGCCTCCCGCCTTGGGCACCGCACCCAAACCGACAGACCATGCACGCAACCTGGGCTTCATCCTGGACTCCTCCCTCTCCATGACCAGGCAAGTCAACAACGTCTCCTCGGCGTGCTTCAACATCCTACGCATGCTACGGAAGATCTTCTGGTGGATCCCCACCGAGACAAGGAAGACCGTCACCCAGGCCCTCGTCACCAGCCGACTGGACTACGGCAACGCCCTCTACGCCGGTACCACCGCCAAGCTCCAGAAGAGACTCCAGCGGATCCAGAACGCCTCAGCCAGACTCATCCTCGACATCCCACGAACCAGCCACATCACCGGACATCTGAGAGACCTTCACTGGCTCCCCGTCAACAAAAGAATCACCTTCCGCCTCCTCACCCACGCACACAAAGCCCTACACGACCAGGGCCCGAGCTACCTCAACAGCCGAATCAACTTCTACGCTCCCAAACGCCACCTCCGATCAGCCAACCACGCCCTCGCCGCCGTCCCCCGCATCCGAAGAGCAACTACAGGAGGAAGGTCCTTCTCCTACCTGGCCGCCAAGACCTGGAACTCCCTCCCGACCGACCTGCGCCTGACCCAAGACCACCTCTCCTTCAGGAAGAAGCTGAAGACCTGGCTGTTCGAGCAGTAGCTGCACCCCCCCCCCCCCAGCGCCTTGAGACCCTACGGGTAGGTAGCGCGATATATAAGTGTCACTGATTGATTGATTGATTGATTTGCATATGGCCATGTCTGAACTGGGGTGGCTGAGTGAGCTAAAGAATGGTGATGGATTAAACCCAGATCAGTTGACTGGGGGTGAGTGTTTGATTGGCTCAAACGCTCCGTCCATCATCCCCTTTTGTATTGCTTTGTTCGCCCTAAGTTGGCAGGGTATGCTCAGACATGAGTCCCTTGCTCACTTGGCCACTGGATTCAAGATAGCCTGGCTGATGAGGATTATGAATCCGAAACCGGTCCCAGGATGCTTGTTTCCGGTCCAGGGAAGACATGGCTTGGCAGTTCGGGCTGGACTGTTCCCATGAGGCACAGGGTCAGACTGATTTGTATATGGCCATGTCTGAACTGGGGTGGCTGAGTGAGCTAAAGAATGGTGATGGGATAAACCCAGATCAGTTGACTGGGGGTGAGTGTTTGATTGGCTCAAACGCTTCGTCCATCATCCCCTTTTGTATCTGATTGATTACATGTCTTATGTTTTACGGAAGCAGCTATTTATTGAGTTTCATCAATAAATAATTTTTTACACAAGACTTAAGACCGTGCGGGTGGTTGACATGCAAAGGAAACTCAGTATGTATCAATATTATTGAGGGGCTGTCAGTTACACTTCTAGCACGGCTGAGACTGAGAGTACGAAGTGGATTCAGTGCAATTGATAATTCGTTATAACTTTGGACTACTGGCTCTTGACCCCCCTATCACTACTGTTCAGTCCCTTTAAATTCACCAGTGTGATGTCTGATCTGAAAGGTAGGTTGCCTGTAGCGTTTTAGTTTCAGTTGCACATAGTTGATGCTTATGGGCAATCAATGATCATTTCCTTGTTGTAAATACACATTTAAATAAACTTCAAATTAAAAAAGGTACAATGGTGGGTCACATGCCATGACTGAATGCACTGTAATGCTAGTGATGGCCAAAAAGTGTGCAATGCAACTTCAGCTGCTTCTTTATTTTTGGGTAAAATGAAGCCATCGTAACAAAGAAACTTTGCCAAACTAATTGGTCCGCATTGCACTCTGGGTCATGAAAAAATATTTTAAAGAGCCTGCTATAGAGACTGACCAGCGGGCCTGCAGCGCCGTGGCTTACCGATTGTTTTAACAGTACATAGTGACAGGAGTATCCCCCCACTCCTCATACTGTTTGGCGCATCGTTCTCTCCAATGGAATGCCTGCATTTCAATGTATGAGGGGCAACTGTACATCTCAAATGCACACTGATTCACGAAGCAAATTATTGATCTTATGGGTGCATTGTATACAGAAAGCAATTATTTTCCGATTTATTTTTCCAACTATAGCAGGCGTTTAAAAATATGTTTTCATGACCCAGAGTGCAATGCAGACATTTAAATAAACTTCAAATTAAAAAAGGTACAAATGGTGGGTCACAAGCCATGACTGAATGCACTGTAATGCTAGTGATGGCCAAAAAGTGTGCAATGCAACTTCAGCTGCTTCTTTATTTTTGGGTAAAATCATGAACCCATCGTCGTAACAAAGAAACTTTGCCAAACTAATTGGTCTGCATTGCACTCTGGGTCAGTCTGAGACGACTATGAACTCCGGCAGTCGGAGCGCATTGAATGTGCAGACAGATTCATCATGAAGAAATCTGGTGCTGCCTGCTGCGGTGCAATCATTGTCCGTCCACCTGAATGATTACAATCATTGTAATCATTCATGTGGTGGACGGACCGGACGGTGGGACGGGCGGTACATTTCATTATTCTTCTTCTCTCACCTGCTGAATTTATTAGTTGCGTGCCACTGCCGCCCGGCGCCCGCAGCCACTGAGCCACAGACATTAAAAAAAACAACAGGCTGGTTGTGGTGGGCTGCAGCAGGGCCAGGCACGACGGACGGACGCACAATTTGAATGCTGGTGGTCTGTCACGGTGGTCTCAGTCTCTCTCCACGCACTTCTTCTCCGACAGCAGGACGACGGGAGGGGCAATGTGAGCGCGAACTTGCACAGCGCGTAACGCGCCGGCCTGTCACACACACTGGCTGGCTACGGTGCGGTGAGGGCTGGCCCAACGGTCCTTACAGGGCCGTCATTGGCTGCGCTCGTGCGCACCACGCACGGCGCTGATTGACGGCCCTGACTAAGAGTAGTGTGTGTGCACTGGGAGGTGGGGGGGCCCCTAACAACGGTCGGTGACGTCGTCGGTCGAACCGATAATGATTATTTATTCCAGGCTGCTGCATCATGTATTTGTAATTTGTATGTATAATGTATTCAATTTTATTTCAAGCGCTGCCAGGCGCCACAGTCACACAGGGCTTGTATCTCTGCGCTGATCCCTACACCGACCGGAGCTTCAAAGACAGGGCCACCGCGGCCGCAGTGGCAGTCAGTCAGTAGTGACAGTGAGTGTCCGGTGGGCCGCGGCCGCCTCAATCAAGGTGCCGCCTGGGGCGGACCGCCCCCCCTAGCTACGCGGCTGCAGGGGCGGCTGGCACACACGAGGGAAGGGAAAGTTCAGAGTGGGGGTAGACGTTAATCCTCCCTTCCCTCACCTGCTTGTAACTACAGGTCACCGTCGCAGTGAGAAGGTCGTTGGGCACACAAGCAGGGTGTGGGAGAGTGGGTACAGCTCATGACGACTACACCTGCAAGTACCTGTATGGTTAACTGTGGTTTTGGGCTGTAAAAAGTCAGAGCGTTTCACGCTGATGGCACTTCCACTAATAAATGTAAAGGGCTGGTGCACAGGACCGGGGCCCTGTGAGTCCCAAAGGACAGGGACCCTTGAGCAAATAAAGCTTTCGCAGGTCAATTTTCCAGTTCAAAACCATAAAGATTTATTCACAGTTAAGAATCACGACAGAAGGCAAAACATTATCAATCAGATTCAAATCAGCACCGATAATACATAAGATTACAGACAATTGCTAGTTGTAGTAACATAAGGGAATAAGTCAGAAACAAAATATAATTCAGCAAAGATCTTGCATAAATCTGCTCAAGGAAGAGTCTAAACATAAATAATCGAGCAGTCCTACACAGAGTCTGCTTGGTGTGAAAGGCATGGGGAAAGTGCCCAAGTATAAATTAAACAAACCGACTATCATAAAGTCTGTGTTGTACCTGACACTCGTCAGGTAGCGTTCCCATAAACTTTTTCTTTATCCACTTTGGTTTTGCAGATTCTCTTACGTGCCTCCAGGCACTTTTCCACTGTCATTGCAGTGCGAAAGTGCCAGTTCTCTTCCTACCCGTGTTGGGAAATGGCACTGACTCGATGTTCAGAAGCATGGGCAGGTCTGCCATCGGTGTGTGCGCACCGGCATCTATGATGATTAAACTCACGAGCAGCATGCCATTACAGGCCGCTGTGTGTGCGCACCCACACCTATGGTGCCTGTGATTGTGTGTGCAGCCTGCCACTGCAGACCTGTGCGTGCACTTTGACTCCCATATTAAACTTGCATTCAGTCTGCCGTTGCAGACTTGTGCAGTCGCACTTGCACCCCTGGTGCTGGGGATTACGCGTCCAACCTGCCATTGCGGGTCAGTGTGCATACTAGCGCAGGTGCGCCCAGGTATGAGGAATGCCTGTGTGTGTTTTCACTATCTCTGAGGCTTGCTCTTCTACTAGGTTAACATGGGAAAGCGATTGACCCTGCTCGGGCGGCAATAGTAGATTGCAGTGGAGCAGCCTCATGATGTTTCCTATCCATGTGTTTGCCATGCCAAAACCTTTCTAGTGGTAAAGGTGGTTTTAGCATAACTCTCTACGAAATGCCACTTATAGAATATGCATTAAAGAAAACATGCCACTGCTAATGATTATTTAACACTACCAATGATTTTTTTATTTTGTGGCCACACAATTTAATTACCTTGGCCACAGTTTAATTCCTATTATATTCAGAAATAACAGCACATTTCTGAATACATCACATGCAACAAAAACATGATACAATACCGTTCCACCTGTGTGTAAATATATATGTTTTTATATCCTGGTTCTGACTTGATCTAACCCATAGGAGCTGCTATAATTACACAATGTTTCCTCTAATTTTATTTCTCTATGTGCAGCAATAAAGGTGCTTTGTGCACTGCAGCTAAGGCTGTGTGCACTGAGTACAAGTAACAACTTAACATGCAAGCATGAGTGGCGTGCTCCCTACCAAAATCAGTGGCATAGTAAAGGTGCCATGGGCTCTAATGCAAACCAGTAAAAAAGAACACACACGCGCAAGCACACACACACGCACACACACACACACACACAAACTCACACACCCCCAACCCACACACCGAGTTGGTATTAAAAGGTACCCATTACTGGTGCGCAGATGGCACCTCTGGGCATGTATGCCATTGCATCTTGTATCCTAATCTTTCCAACTGTAGTCTTCTTTTTTTGTTATGTCCATGCCACTCCTGTCTCCTCCTCACACTTTTTCTTATCTCTGTCCTCTTCCACTCAATCTCCTAGCTTGTCCTTATCACCTTCTTCCATTTATTTGTTTTTTTCTCCTTGCTCTTCCTTACACTTTCCTTTCTCTACTCTGCCCTGCTCCACTTTTCCCTCATTCTATTTCATCTCTTCAATCTACGTCCTACTCTTCTCTCTCCCACAAAGCCTCTCCAATCGACTTGTTCTCTCTCATTCTACCCTTACTCTGCCAAACCAATATCTTGACTCTGCCTCTCTCTCTCAACTTATTCCTCTCCTTGGCTCCTACCTCATTGTATGCCACCCCTTGGTCTACCTATCCCCTTTAGGTTGTTTTATCATGCTTTCCTTCGTTCTTTACCTCCCCTTTCCTCTCCTTTCTTTGTTTCACTTCCCTTTCTTTCATTTCCTCTATCTTTCTTGATATCTATCTCACTTCTATAGCTTATTCTCTCCATACGTTTTCTTTTCTCTCTACACTAAAATCTCCTTGACACTCCTAAATCATCTGTCCTCTGCATCTCTCTATTATTTATGTCCTTCCTACTTTTCTCCTTTCCTATCCAGTACCTTTTTTTACTTTTCATTCCCCTTTCTAACCTTGTCTCCTCTTCTCTACTCTCCAATAGTTCTTTCCAGTCTGTCTTTAATATTTCCTTGTTCATTTCCTTACCTTGTCTCTCCTCTTCCTTTATTCTCCCTACTTCATATCCCAGTCTCACAACTCCATTCTTTCCCTCTTTAATATCGAGCCTTATTAGCTACCCTCATCCTCCCAGCTTCATTGTATTCACCTCTATTAAATTTCCTCTTTTGTTTTTCTTAATTTCTGCTGCCTTTTTTCGCCACATCCATCAACTTCCACACTGTCTTCTTGCCTGTTTTCTTCCTCATGACAAGCTCCTGCACAAAATAATTGAATTAAACTTTGATGTCTGCTCCCCTATAACCTCTGTTCTGAGTTTTACTAGTGCCTGTCGGGACCGTTTTCCCTCCGTGTGGCAATGACTCTTACACAACCGCTACCAGAGGAAGACCACACAGAGCTAAACCCAAGGAGACACTTCAGAAAAAAAATATTATCAAAAAGAGGGCAAAATCATTCATGGGTTGCTTGAGTTTTGGTTCAGGAAGGATCTGGCCAGGCAGTTTGGGATAGAATGCTCCTATTGGAATAGAGTCAAGACTGATTTCACTATGGCTGGGAGTAGTGCTAGGGCACTCTTATGGTTTGAAAACATGTGATGACCTTGCTACCATGATTTTAATTGACTTTTGATATTTCACTTTACCCTAGCCTGAATGTATGCCCTGCATGTGCTTTTTCCCTGGAAGATTTTTCTCATGTAATCTCATAGATTTAGCAATGTGGGAGCACTCACAGAGTAGACCAGCCTTGCCAGGAACAGAATGTGTCGGATGTGCATTTGAAAGCATAAGAGAGAGAGAGAGAGGTGTGGAATGTACTTTTTGGTCTCAAAGTGCAGTGTTATGAGCAGTGGTGCTCAAATATGCATTATGTTGCACATTGGGAGAGGAAATGTGTGATGCTATAGGCAGTGGTGCACAAATGTTCATTGTGTTGTACATTGGGAAGTATTATGAAGTTCTTGCTATTGGCTTAGATATGCCCTTATGTCATCCTGAATTCTGACTCTGTCTTGCTTCATCTTTTTGCGTGAACAAGCAGGCCCAAGAGTGCTCAAGGTTTTTGGATTATTCCCATTCAAGGTTGCTTTATTTTTGGAGAGGAGATTTTTGAATGTAAAGTCGGCGAAGCTTCATTAAGATAAAGGCTGGAACATGTGAAAATGAAGAGGGAATGTGGAAACTCTTTTCACCTTTGGAATGCTTGCATGGAAGATGGCCAATTCCAGTAGGTTTCCTTGGCACAGAGGGAAGATTGCTTGAACCTTCTAGTGTGTTTTGAGAGTACAAAGCAGGAGCTTGTTGATTTAGAGAACAGGATTGTTTGAGCCTGAACGATGGACATATCTTCAGTGCAGCTGTTCCCGGTTTTGCTGAGTCTTTTGTCCCTGGCTGTGGATTCCCCAGTATGGAGTAGGACAAGATTAAGTTTGGAGCCAGTGAGGTATCTTGCATTTGATTACACATACCAAGCTGGAAAGGGTAAAAACATTTGAATACCTGGGAATTGTATTAAATGATAAATTTACCTGGACCTCTCACCTGGAGAAAGCTGCACTGAAAGTGACCCAGCACTCGGGAGGAATAATGAAGCTCTTGGCAAACAACAAATCCTCAATCAGGCCGATCGGCCCCCCAATACAGATTTACAAATCTCAGGCCAAGGGGGCTGTCTTCTACGGATCTGAACTCTGGGGACATGAAAATACATCAAAACTGCTGAAGGTGGAAAATAAATGTATTCGTAATCTTGTTGGGCTACCACCGAGCACCCCCATTGTCCCCCTGAGGATGGATCTTGGCCTATGCCCGCTAGATGAGGACTTGGCTCTACGCCCACTGGCCTTCTGGCGCAGAATATGGACAACCCCAGAATTGGCCAGCTACAGGGAAGGACTCCGGGAGATCCTTGCCACTCCAGGTGCCGGAAAAATCAAATGGCTTAAATCTATTAAATTAGAACTGGAGGCTTTAGGTCTCTCAACTATGTGGTCTGACCCTCAGAACATGTGCCACACCCTCTCTAAAAAGGATTTAGCCAGGTCATACCGAGAATCCAAACTTTCCCTGACACTCAACCACCAACATCCCGGGTCCCTGACAGCTTCCTTTTTTTCTCACAAGGTTAACTACAGCATGGAACCTACTCTAGATAAAATTTATCCCACTGTACTGAGAAAATTATATCTCCAGTGGAGACATGGCACTCTCCCCATCAGAACTTTCACAGCCAAATGGAGGCATGATCCTAGTAGTACCTGTCCAGCATGCAGAAATTCGGAGGAAAGTGAGCTCCACATCCTTTTTTTCTGTCCGGTTTATTGTGGGATTCGTAGGCACTGGATTCTCCCCCTATGTAGGAATCTGGGATTCAAGAAGTGTCTACCTGCTTTTAGAGTCCTAAAAACTGACTTGTCAGACCATATTGTGTTCACTATGGCCAAGTACTTGGGCGCCTTCTGGTCCATCAGAAGGAAATACCTCAAAATATAGACTGAGTATGGACCTGTTTTTATTATATATAAAGATTCCTTTCCAGTACTGTTTTTATGAATTTTACAATTCACTGTATAAATCATTTAAATGAACTGTTTATATGATTATCTTTTATGGTAAACTTTTACCGAAATAAAGGTTTTTGAACATGAACATGATTAGTGCCAAGAATGTAATGCATAGCTGATTGTGTGTGCATATTCAATTTCCAATGGCTTTAACAGTCACTGTGATGCGTGACTGTCAGTGTGCACCTTCAGTTTCCAGTGGCTATAATCATATTGACTTTGTGATGTTTGAGGGAGTATGTGCAAATTCAAGGTAATCATCTGATGTATTTAGTGTATATATCTTTCTGACTTCTTGCAGGATGTCCAGTATTATTTGCTGGTTGTTCATTATTATTATTATGCATGCATTTAACCTGTTCCGTTGGCCGATGCAAGCACTACCTGCCCAGTGCTGCACACGATCGTTGGCCGACGCAGCCCACCCTCTCTTTAGAACTCCAGCACAGCGGCAAAATTCACGCTGTGGGAAAGGAGTTAACTGTTGCATTTGACAAGTGTGTTATTGTTGCTTGTATATATATATATATATATATTCACTGAAAAAAACATAGGTTTTACAGAAGTTATAGTTAGAAATTTGCATTTAAAAAAACTTAGAAATTTACTGAAAAAACCATAGGTTTCAGGGGAGTTATAGTTAGCTGGACATTTCACTCGAACAAAACCATAGCAATTCCACCGTTATAGTTAGTTCAGCTAACTATAAATTACGCCCCCGCATTGCACTACAAATGACGTCACATATTTCATCATTCATGGCGTGGTCAGTGACATCACTGATGACATCTGAAATGACATCACTGAGGACATCACTGTTGACATCATCCAGTGACTGTGGGCCCGATTCACAGAACTAACTTAAGACAAAATCCTAAACTTACTACCATTTTGGTATTCACAGAAGGCACTTACTCACTTTGGTATTCACAGAAGGCACTTACTCATTTCGGTATTCACAGAAGTTAGGAGTCCTAACTTTAGGAATCCTAAATGCCTTCTGTGAATACCGAAAGTCTTAAAGTTAGGATTTTTCTCAATTTAGAAGTAGTAAAGCTAGGACTCCTAACTTTAGGACTCCTAAATGCCTTCTGTGAATACCAAAAGTCCTAAAGTTAGGATTATTCTCAATTTAGTAGTAGTTGTGTGAGAAAAATCCTAATTTTAAGACTTTCGGTATTCACAGAAGGCATTTAGGAGTCCTAAAGTTAGGAGTCCTAACTTTACTACTACTAAATTGAGAAAAATCCTAATTTTAAGACGTTCGGTATTCACAGAAGGCATTTAGGAGTTCTAAAGTTAGGAGTCCTAACTTTACTACTACTAAATTGAGAAAAATCCTAATTTTAAGACGTTCGGTATTCACAGAAGGCATTTAGGAGTTCTAAAGTTAGGAGTCCTAACTTTACTACTACTAAATTGAGAAAAATCCTAACTTTAAGACTTTCGGTATTCACAGAAGGCATTTAGGAGTCCTAAAGTTAAGACGCCTAACTTCTGTGAATACTGAAATGAGTAAGTGCCTTCTGTGAATACCAAAATGAGTAAGTGCCTTCTGTGAATACCAAAATGGTAGTAAGTTTAGGATTTTGTCTTAAGTTAGTTCTGTGAATCGGGCCCTGTGTGTTTCTGTAAAGTTTAAATATGTTTTATATATATGCCAAGGTGTATTGAAGAATCAGTGGGTGTGTAAGTGTTTGGATGAAGGATTTACGAGGTGTGTGACTGATTGCATAAGTGACTTATTAAACATGTCTTACTGAATGCATGCGTTAGTGACTAAACTCTGTGAATGTCTGTATCAGTGTGTCTGCTGTTGTGTAAGCTGATATATGGGTTGGTCAGTAGCTAAATGATAGTTAAAATGGGTGATTGATTGTTTGCCTGAGTATTTGTAGTGGTGCCTGTGTGTAGGTGGGTTGGAGGTCTGTGACTCTGTGCATAGATGTGTGACTAGTTGATTCACTGGGTGTATGGGTTTAAGAGTGCATGTGGAATCAGCTCTATGACTGGGTGAGTGTGTGTATGGGTGTGTTTGTGAGTAAATGGAGGTCTCAGTGGTACATGTAAGTATCATCTAAAAAGGCAGTTTATGTGAGTGATGGTATATATAAATAACTATATGTGACAGTGAGTGATTACGAGAGTTTTTTTTGAAATGCATGTTAAGTTCTTAATACCAATCCTAATTATAACATCACTTTAACCATTGTTCTTTTGTTCCAGTCCGGCTAAGACAGCTCAGTGAAAGGGTCGGAAAGCCCTGTTTGTAATGTGCATGAAATGGAATGGGGTTTGATCCCCCAGGCTTTAGTCAATCTCGCATTCTTCAGCAGTAATACAACGAGTACCATTGAGCTGGGTTTGACTAAATATATATTGCTTGTATTTTTATATTTCATAAATCTATTAATTAATTTGCATCTGCATTATACATATACCAGACATGCTCACATATTATTAAGTTTGTCCGCAATTTGTATAGTTGCTACAGCAACAATCAGGCCATTTATTATTGTTTCATGTTTCCGAGATCTCCTCAATGGGCCCTTCTAAGTCGTATGTAATGTAATGTAATGTAATGTGGCTTGTAAAGTGCACTGTTTCCCTGAGGCGTCGTGGCGCTGTAGACCGCTGGGGAACATAATCACTATTGGTAGCATAATTACCCTAGGCCTATAATTTTTGTCTTTCATAAAGAAAAGATTGAGGGGTACATTCAGTGCTTAATTTGTGCCGGTGCTTTCCGGTGCTTAGCACCGGCACTTATTTTACCGGGCCGGGTCTATACGATTTTTCTCTGAGTCCTGGCCCGGTAATTATTTAACAGCAAATTCCTGCTCTCCTTAAGTGGCTGCTGCGGACTCTGCATCTTCCTTTACTACAGCTGCCTGCCTATGTCCTCGGAAGTCCCACCCTGGTCCAGGCATATCGAAGGAGCGTCTGCATCACGTTAGTGATGTCACATCGCGCCTGATTTTCACAGATATTTCCGGCCGCCGGCCGTTGGAGAGTGGCTGAGGGCGGGCTGCTGGCTGAGCTGGGGGCGGCAAGGCAGTCTGGAAGTGCGCAGGACTGCCAGTAAACGTTTTACTTTATTCTAGCAGAAGCAGGGCTTTAAGTGGGAGGAAAAAACTGGGGGGTCTCTCAAAGGGGCGTGGCCACCAATTAGGGGCGTGGCTTTTAAACACTTGCGCTAAAAATCTGTGTTCAGTATAGTGTGCCGCCCAGCTTGTATTTTGTTGTTTCTGTCATTGCACCCAGATATGTGATACAATAAGTAACATCATACCTACAAGTAAGGACTATTGGCTTTGTCAATTGTTATTAGTTGCATAAGATAAATAAGCTGCAACTATTTCTTGTTACATATAATACTGAAAAAGCTTCCAATTAAAGCTCTGGTGACCCTACCACAATGTTGCTGCTCTTGCGTTTCAGAAAGAGAAGGGAAATCCAGAGAGAAAATGACTCTCTTTAAAGGATTTCCCTTCCCCCACAAAGCTCACCTGGCATGACGTCGTGCCTTAACTTCTCCACTAGTAAGAAGTGAGCAGTGTAGGCAGCACACATCCATGTGCTTGTTGTCTCGAAACTATCTGGCTGTTGTGCGCCCTGGCACTTTTTTTCCGGACTGCAGTGACAGTAAACTGCTGTCTCTGCAGTCTGGAAAAAAACGGACCCTCTGTGCCAGGGCTCAAAACAGAGCCCGATAGAGACCCGTTTCGAGGCCTCTTTTAAAAAACTCCCGGTGCTCAGACCCCTTGAGACCCAGCCCACTTAAAACCCTGAGCAGAAGTGAATATGTAGGAGCGAGCGCCCGCTTTCAATACAGGTATAATTTTAATTGATAGATTTTACAAAAACAAGCGCTTGTCAGTGTCTGAGATCAATTCATGCATTTCATCCATCACCACCTTGTTTTTGCATACCTCCTGAAAATATTTGTGATGTATTTATTTCGGGCCCATATAGAACATCGTAAGGAATAAAATTCATTGTGTAACATCACAAAACTCTAGGGTTACGTTACGTGCAGTCTCCCCACTTGACCCTACTAATACTCGGAGGTTGATTGAGAAAACAATCCTAAATCCAGCCAGAGCAGGTGTGCGCCTTCAATATGCTGGGAATTGCAACCGTTTTTGGATTCCCAAACCGTCATGCATCCCTCATGGAATCTGCGTCTTGCATCGATTTAGAGCGGTAAGCTTGTTTGCCTCAGGATTGTCCATCGAGCAGGCAAGTGTGGAGTAATACAAGTATGCATATTCAAATGTTTCCTTTTCACTTTTTTCTTCTTATTGTGAGTATGTTTCCATGTGGGTGTGTATGTTACGATACAAATTAAAAGAATGAGCTAATGCTATGTTATCACACAAAGTTTTTTGTAGTGCCCCGTGAATCGTTTCCACAGCTACTTGGCGCTGTGGTGTGCCTCTGGGAGCCTGGCAGGGCACATCGTCGCGGCTTTTATGAGGGGTGCCAGCGTTGCGAAACATGTGTGTGCGTTTTTATTGGTGCGCTAGTGGACCCTGGGAGTGTTGTACCCCTGTAAGCCTAGACATGACGTGCCATTTGTAAAATGTGTGATGGCTAGGCCCCTCCAAAGCACAGGGTGTCATATTCAAGGAGCCTTAGTTTTCCCAGGAGGCGCTTTTGCACTTTCTATCCATTTCCCAGGCTTGTTGTCTGTTTGTTTTGTATTATATTGATGGTTAACTGCTACTTGTATGCTGGACTTAGTTGGTATTTGAGTGCACTCCAGTGCAACGAGCGGGAACAAGCCGCGATAGCTCTGTAGGTTAAGAGTCAACAGCAGTAAAAACAGATCGCAGCTTCATATCCTGACTGGCTGACTCCACCTTTCATCTTGCAGAGGTTGATATAAACATGATATCTTTGACTAGGCTAATAATCGCTCAATTTAGCAAACGCCCAGAGTCAAATAAATGTATGTAGGGAGTGTCCTGTGCACAAGGACAGCCCTGCTTTGTAAATATTGCCTGTGGTGGTGTTGAAAGTGGCACTCTTGTGAGAACGTATCTAGGCAGTGCACGGGCGTTGCTGGAATTGTGTTGGTGTTGTGCATGCTTCCTGTGTGCGTGTAAACATAATTCACTAGAGATATTTTACTATGAGGGTGCAAAAGTGCACTTTGAACCTAGGCCCCTCCCTGGACAGTGAGAGATGTGGATTTAGCTGATGAGTTTGAGCGCAGTAAGGCCCGAGCACTTTGTAAACTAATCAGCCTCCTTGAAGGTGAATTGTGTGGATTAAGTTTGAAATGACCGAACGGCTTAAGTTAACACCCTTCATTACAAAAACACGAGCGGTGATTAGGTTAAAGGTAAACAGTTAGCCATCTAAGGAAGCTGGCTGATATGTGGATTATTGCACCTAATCACTTTGTGAAAGGTGGAAGAGGCCAGCCTCCTGGCTAGAGTAGGTGGGGCTTCTTCATGGACTGGCCAGTGAGAGTTACCTAGGCTTGAATGTGACTCTAGCCTAGGCACTTGTCTAAGATTCATCAGGGCACAGTGGTCAGCAGCTGCCCTGGGAAAGAGGGGGCTTATAAGTGTCTGGCAAGGATTTGGACTGGTGTTTACCATGGCACCTGCACCCCTAGTGGCAGAGCGGCAGGCAGCCTAGAAACCTGTGCTTGGAGACAGTGGGAGGGCACTATTTGGGAGAGTTTCTGAATATGTTTTTACGGGCACATTTTGGATGAGTATTAGCACGTTCTTGAGAGGGACAATGAAAGGGTGTCTTGGACAGTGCAGCTGTGCAATGATGAGACAGGCCAAGAATGATACAGCCTTGTCACCCCTCAACTATACATATTTAATTATTCTATATTTAATAAAGCAGTGGTGTACACTTTTCTTGCTCTTCCCCAGTATCTTCCTCCCATTTACACCTTACCCCTTCCCTTCTCTCCATTTTTCTATTCACTTTCTGCCCTATGTACACGTTTCCTCCTAATCGCCACCTCCCCTCATTAACTGCTTTTCATTTTTCACCTTCTCATCTTTCCCTTCCACTTTATTTTCACAAACACCCCGCTGTCTGCTTTTCTTCCTTTTTTCCTCTTTCCTTTTTTCATTCTCATCATGTTCCACTCCAGCATTGTACTCCCTATCTCTGCTTTCCTCACTTCTCTTCACATTAATTGTCTACCACATCTATTTTTGCCTTCAGACCTCTCCTCTTTCCTCATTCTCCCTTTTTATGTTTTTCCTTCTTGCTCATTACTTTATATCCACTCCAGGAATCTGTGTTTGTTCTCATGGTCAAGAATTTAAATCTTGGTGCAGCAACTCAGTCTTTCATGTATCTGAGGTCGATAACATGTGTGCCAGTGACCCGGATAACAACATTTTAAATTAAGTGTTAAGGACCCTTTTGGTGAATATGTGCTTTACAAACATTTATGGTAAGTTAAGGACACAAATGTATTTCAATCTTTTGTTTTCAATTTCTATGCAATGTTACACTGTCATTATCCTCTCTCAATGACCCAGTACATTTCATACTCTTATTCATTTCCCTGATCTCCTTTCTTTCCTTCGTCTCATCTTTTTCTTTTCCCTTTTTCTTCCTCAGCACCTCCAGCCATGCCTCCTATACCCTCTTATTTCCTTACACCCTCCATCCATTCTTGCTTCCTTACAACCTCATTCCATTCTTCCTTCCTTACACCCTCATTCCATCCTTGCTTCCTTACACCCTCATTCATTCCCCATACTTCCTTCCTGGTTGCATTTAATCATCCTTCCTTTATTCTTTCCTTACTCTTTTTCCTGCACCTTCCGTTACCTCTTCTTTAATTTCTTCCTTTCTCAACCATTCCTTATGCTTATTTTGCTCCTTTCCTTCTTTCTTTTCATCCATCACACATAATTCACTTCCTTTCTCCTTCTATTCCTTCATTTCTTCCTTTCACATTCTTTTCTTATTCCCTCCTTCTTTCATCCATAGGTCATATATATCATCACTCCAGTACTCCACTTCCTGCCTGCATTTGTTGCTGCCTTCTTTAATGTATTCCTTCCTGCACCGTTCCCTTCTTTTAAACAGCGCAGTAGAAGTACATTCTCTTTAATTTGCAAAGGTACCTCTAAGTCCTCTAATAATCGTTCTGGAAGCTGCCTTTTGAGATTTACACACATTCTCCAATTTGAGTTCACTTTTAAGTTGTTGTCATGGACTTCCCAGATGTTACTATGTTAAGTTATATTTGAGTTGTAGAAAAACTAATCACCCAAGAGGGTATCCAGGCACTTGGGCAGGTGTAAGGTCCCCGAGGCACTTATGTGAAGAGCCAAGTCTTCAGTTTCTTGTGGATCTCACGATGTGAGGAGGGGGCTATGGTGTGTTGAGGCTTGTGGTTGTGGGTGGAACCGAAAAAGGATGTGGGTGCAGCCTCTGGCAGAAGTCTCTGGCGGAAGTGGGTTGAGCCGGTAAAGTGGGTGTGGCCTCCTAAAAAAATATTTGAGCACCTGCACTTAATATTTTACAAATTAAGCACTGGGTACATTGCTGTCAGAAAGTTCCGCTTTTCCGAAATAGAGGGTTTTTAGCCCCTCTGACCTTTCACTCTTCCTTCCAGACAGGACAATTAACCAGCCAGAAAAAGCTGACAAATGGCTATGCTGAAATGCTGAAAGTCCCCTGCATGGCTCTGGAGAGCGTGAACCCAGGCCTTGAATTCATCGCAGGAACTGTATCTTGCTGACCTCTTCCTCAGCGCATACAATGGCATGTATTTTCGAAGTATTTTTATGACACAGATTAAAACCCGGTGCACAGTGATGAGAGGTGCACACCATGTTCAACCTCCTTTTAGTGCCCGTGACTACTGTCATCTCACCCGGCTACAGAGGGCTGAGAGTAGAAGCATCCATATGGTTTTAGTAGCAGGACAGGCCTTTTTACCTGTTGCCTGATAGATAGAAAGTCATATTGGCCTCTCCTGTGGTTTTTATGTGGTCTACCTGTCTCATGCAACGATGTCTTTGTCCCATCAATTTGGGCATGGATGTCGCATGTGTGTGTAGTATTATGTGTAATGTGTGTAGATGAATGTATGGAGTGTGTATGACATAGGTGGCTACAGACAATGGGATACGTTTTGCATTTGAACTGTTCCAATGGTAGCTAGAATGGAGGTCTGGTGAGCCAGCCAGGACAGCAGATGTGACCTGCAGGCCTCACTCCTGGACATTCTTTGGATCCTATGTTGCGAAGACTGGGGACTATTAACACAAGCAAACAAAGGATCCATTTGGAGCTACAGAGTTTCCCACTGCTAAAGTGGCCAGACTTTTAAAACTATCAATAGAAGTAGGACTATGCTTTCACATCCCCCAGGGGGTGCAGAATGACTTTAAAAAACTGCGCACAGAAATGTAGAATACACAGATACTGAGGCACTAAGGTGAATAAATCAAAGACAAATTTTACACACACTGTCATAACTGCTAATTTAATTGATTTCTGAAAAGGGTGGTACCTAATCCTTCAATTGAACACATGAAAGCTTCATTTGTCGACCCTCTCTAAAAACCTGGACAAGCGGTGAATTTAGTGAAATCTGTTGGATAGATGATCAAAGACTGGGACTGTCCTGGCAAATCCAGAATGCCTGGTCACCCTACCCACTGCCCACTGGGAAGGCTACATCTACAGGGAACCGGTAGTTAAGCTGGTAACCCTTTGTGCACTTGTTTTGAGTTTCTCTTGAAAGGAGACTAGCATCTCCACACCACCATCCTGCTAACACCTCAGGACAAAGCCTATGGCTGGGCGAATCTGAGTAGAATAAGCAAAAGGGCAGAACTGCCTTGAATCAGTCTGAGCGCTGACTGATGAAATACATAACTACTATATGTAACTTTATCATAAAGATGAATCAGAAACTTCCAATCAGTGTGCCATGGTTTCTCTACAGTAACTTCACATCTGACACCAGTGATCATCGAGGGATTCTTCTATGCTATAAGGTGGGGGTGTCCGCCACTAAATGCCCTTGCTAGACTGGGAACCAGAACCTAGGAAAGCTTGATTTCATGCCAGAAGAAGCTGCTGCAAAGCCATCCAACTGTTAGGGAGGGTTTCTGGAGGTGCCCTTGAAGAAAGACAAAGAAGTGGATTAGACTGAACGTCCTTCCTCACGAAAAGTGCTTAGTGTGCAGCCCCGCTGGTGGACATCAGTGCCTAGGAGACAGAAGGTGCTCATAAACCTATGACTGCAGTTGATGGTTACACCAACTGATATGAACCTGGAAGTAAGGCGAGCGCCTGTTCTGGACTGATGACACTGGTACACTTTTGAATCCAGGGCATATTTAGGTGGAGACCTCAACAGGCCAAAGTCATCCATCCGCAGGCAACACGACCACCGCGCATCAACGTTGTCACCAGTATTCGGTGCTTTCTACACTCCGTTAATTGAACAGAGGCAGCCAGGTCCATGACTGACCACAACCAACATCAGCTAGGCAGAGGAGGAAGACTCGCAAGTCCTACTCTGTGGGCCATGCACAGCACACACCACAAGGAAAAGCCAACGAGCAATCAGAAGCCAACCTCCAAGCCCCAACTCCAAAGGACCAAAGGTGCTATGCTATTGTGATCCTAAAGAGTTTCTAAGTCACCTCCCTGAGCACTCCTTGGACTAATTACATTTGCTACCCTGGGTTACAATAAAAAATGTATCCCAGAGTTGCCAGGACATTCCTAGTTTGTCAACATCTGCACAGTCATATTTCAGTAAGTTTAGCACATGCCTTAGTTTTAAAAGAGAGTTGGCTGATCGCATAGGAAGGCCAGTTTTCATGTGTTAAAGTGCAGAATTAATTAGCATACTCTAAAAGAGCGTAATTTATTTGACACACATGCTTGTGTAACAGTTAAATCATCTTAGTATTTATTGTATGTGTTGGAGAGAGTTGTCATTTAAGTCATTAAGTGTCCCTTAGTCAAGGCAAAATTGTAGTCCTACTTCTACTCTTATGGCAGATCTAAATTTCTGCTTTTCAGATATGGTCATCATACCGTGACTATCAAATGATAAAGCGGTGCACTTGGTGATCAGTTTTGGGTCCAATAGTGGAGTAAAGCCACAGGACTCCAGCGGTGGACAGCTTGTGTTGACACTGTCCAAGCCCAGTCACCCTTGACTGCTGTGGGGAGAATCCTGAAAATGTTCCTACAACCAGCTATCTTATTACCATGACATCTTTCCTTACCCACACATATTAAGATAAATATCTTACTTTCATTCTCCTGCCCCTTTCCTTTTCTGGCCGTGCTTCTGGGAAGAAATAGAGGGACATATTGGTTTAGGTCTCACCTGCACACAGCTCTTAGCTCTTTGTTTTTGTCGGAGACCTGTTGTTTAGTGGAGAAGTGTGGCTCAATGGTTAGAGCGGCAGACCCTGATGCAGAGGTCTGGCCCAGGACCAGGGTTCAATTCCTGACGCGGCGGGTATTGGGCTCAATTTCCTTGGACCTTATAATTCTCGCCTTGGTGCCTATTCTAATCATGGGTCCCGCTCTGCAACTCTGGGCAATAGCTTGCTTAATCTCCACAATGGCCCCAGCAGCGCTGGGATGCCTGGCGTCACCTTGGGGGTGCCCAGGAGTGGACATTTTACAGGGAAAAGCCAGGAAGGGTTACACAGCGGTATGCGTTACAGCGCCAGGACACCCCAGGTGGGGTATTAGTGCGCTTTACAAGTACAAATTACATTTACTGTGCAGAAACCAGAGTGGGCTTTGGGTTAGCCAATTGTTTAGTACTGTCTGGCCTTCTTCTCAATGTCAATTGCTTGATCTTTATTTGACGACTTTCTTTCCTTTTCTTTTGTTTGCACCTCCCCTGAAGCATAGATTCTTTACCGTTTTTTTTTTGAATGGAGGATTTCTATTCTTTCATGGATCCACATCATGGAACTATTTTCTTTCAGCTCTCCTGGGAGTGTATTTTTTTCATATTCTCTCCCCCGTGCCTGTCTCCCTCCTTAAATCACCAACCATTTTGCTCTTCGTTTGCTTCCCCTCATGCTCGTCCGTTGCTTTCCTTGCTCTTCCCTCATGCTGGGCCTTTTTTTTTTATTCATCCTCTATGGCTCCTGTCCCTTTCTGTTCTCAATTGCTCCTGCGTCTCTGAGGCATTTACTCGTTTCCCCACGCACCTCTTCTGACTCAGCTATTGTTTCCTTGCCTTTACCATTCATTTTCTCTTTCTTTTTATTGTAATTGTTTTTGGTGGGCCCAGCGCTGGAAACTACTCCATTCTCAGCGAAATACTTTTGCGCTCTTTTTATATTTTTGGTTTTACTGCACCTAGAGGGACACAAGCTATCTTGAAATTGAAAATTAAAAAGAAAAATGTGTTCTGTGTTTTGGTGTGTGGGCATACATCATCACAATGGGGTCACTGTAGCATCATTGTACATATATGCACGTAATTGATGACACGTGAACATGTACATAATTCTGTTTCACGTTTTTAGCAGATGCATTTCATCATTAGTAGTAGCCATTTTTTCTTTTTACTGATGCTGATCAGCATCAGCAAAAAAAGTGGGAAAGACACAAGTCCCAATATGCCTGTTTTGCCAATGCTTATTTTTGTTTTTGTCCATTCTGTTCCACATCAGCCTTTTTTGCTGATGAGAAACAGCATTGACAAAGCCAAAAGATCATCTAAAGAAAGGAAACAGAAATGCAAGAGATGTTTGGTTTGCTAACGGTTGTCTCCTAAGCTGCTGCTAAGTAGAACCTAGCCCACTTAAAGCACTGTCTTCTGTTGGTTTGGTCTAAGCGGGGCATTTTCACAGGGTGGCATTTACAGGTACAGACAGATATGATTTCCAGGGGTACCCTCCTTGTGCGAAGAACAGACAGACGTGCTCTGCAGAGATCTCCCTTCTCTTACCGCCTCTCCCGTTTGACACCAATGGTTACAGGGGCTTGTGGTGGCTTTAGCAGTTTTTTTTGCCCAAGCCTCCTCTCCACCTTTAGTTACAGATATGTGCCTTTTTGCCACAGGGCTCTCTATTGACAAGAATTTGCAAGAACCATCCAACAATGCTAGTAAAACAAATGACTGCCAATGAAGGTGAGACTGGACATTGAAATACAAAGGTGACTACACTATACTGGCATATTCCAAACACTGGGGGCCTCATTTACAATATTTTGATGAACAGCAGCGCCAGCGCAGACACCCTTGCATCATTTCACAAGGGTGCCTGCACTGAGGGGATGATCGTTTTTTGAGCAGGAAGAGACACCTTCCTGCACAAAAACAATCACTAAAGGCATTTGACTCCGTCTATTAGTGCTGCAGAATGCAGCATGCATGGAAAGAGGAAAAGCAAGGAGAAATAAAACAATTTATCCTCGTTGCGACTCCTTACGCCTTCCATGGGGAGGCATAGGATTCTGATGCATTCCCAGGTTTACAAAATGGAAATGCATCTAGTTCCATGAATGTTGCTTACTAAAACCGGCAGCAACACCCATGGAACGCCCCTTTCATGTAAAGTTATGCATGAAAGGGAAACATATTTACAAGGCCATGAAAAGTTATGACCTTGTAAATATGGGGACTCCCATTGCACTGCCAGTGCTTCAATAAAAGTGATGCAAAGGTCCATAATCTGGGCATCAAAGCATGC
Organism: Lissotriton vulgaris; assembly: GCF_964263255.1. Lineage (NCBI taxonomy): Eukaryota > Metazoa > Chordata > Amphibia > Caudata > Salamandridae > Lissotriton > Lissotriton vulgaris. The sequence goes on from NC_141693.1 coordinate 739,103,009, forward strand.
ATTCCCTGCATTCTTACAGATGAGGATGAGTCATGAAGGCTCCTATAACATATATACTATCACTGTAATGTGTCAATATACATACCACTCTAAACAGTCTAAAAAAGTGTAATATAAAGGGAAGAATTCTAAAGGCATTTTTTATTTTCTACTGCAAAACGTGTAATTGTTTGTTAGCTGGCACATGAACATTATTGGCCACTATAATTTACTGGCACAATATTTAACCTGGTATTATTTTTCCTGAAATTGATTGTCCTGTGGATCACATAAAGATCTTGCTGTGCACCCAGTATTCGGGTATCCAACTTCTCAGTGGCACACATAGAATACACTGTTATGGATAGATTGTGTATCTGAATGTGAGAGACTGAACTACTGGAATACCCCAAGGCCCCAGCTCTGGCCTTGTACATATTTAGATTGCGCTTCTTTGATCAATTTTGAAAGATGCGTGATCTCGCTCAATAGGTCGCTACTCAGCACCAGACATAACTGGTCGCTATCTGCCCTCCCCAGTTGTCCGGCTTCATTTTGAACTGGAAGTGCTTGTGTTTCTCTATGGGTCTTTTAATGGGACACCAACAACCTTTCTCTTCAAGGCCGCTGTGCATTTAGATGGTCGGGCCATGGTCTTCGCCTTCTGCAATAAGCAGTGTTGGCAAGTCATAAAACACAAAGGGGCAGATGTATCATCACCATCATTTGTTATTCTCAAATAGTGATTTTTTAGAAATCGCTAATTGAGAATTCCAATTTGCAATGTATGTAGAAAATTGCTATTTTTTAGCGGTTTCTTAAAATTCCTTAACTGCGATTAGCAAATTGCTAATCGCAATTAAGGAATAATTTCCCATTCATTTCTATGGGCCAGGAGGCCCATAGGAAGGAATGGGAAGTTATTATCAATTTGCGATTCACAATTTGCTAATTGCAAATTGAGAATAATTTCAAGGGTGCAAGGGTGTCTTAAGGACACCTTGCTGCACCCCGGAAATGTACATGTGTGCGCATATGGCGCACATGCATGCCTTAAAACAAACAGATGATACATCTTCCCCTTCATGTCTGATTTAAAAAGTGCATTTTGCAGTATGTAAAATAGCACTAAAGTAGTACTAATACCTTCCTATAAAATGCAATTGCCAAACCTATGGGTGGAGATCTTCACCTTTACTATCTTTTCTACGGGAAAGTAGAAAATGTGGAAGGGAAAGGGATGTAGTGGGCAAATGAAGAAAATCTACTGCAAAATAGAAGGGGTTTATGGAAATGTAAGGCAAGGGTTATGGAGGGGCAGGCTACTACAAAAACCCACTAAAAAAGTAAGCCTATTATTATTCACAAACTATACTTCTGAAGTTATTACAGCCCTAAAGGTGACAAGATAGTAGTAAATGTACTCCAGCCCAGCCTTGGAGTATGTCAAACACTACTAATGTACTGCTAAACACTCCTCTAGTAAGTGATGGCGCTGAGAAAAAACATAATACCTCATTGGAGCTAATGGTAAATATATATAAATATTTCAACTTTTAAAATATTTTTCTATATTCTGTTCAATGCTAAAAATCATATATGATTACTAAGCACTGTGCTCTTGCCTATATAGTCTTAACCTATGACACTACCCCTCCCATTGTCTTTGCTGTTTCCCGGTTTCTTGTCGGTATGTGGAGGAGAAGATCTGCAATAATCCACAAGGACTAAGGGACCATTGCTTTCACTTTTAACTACTCCTTTGATATCCATTGTTTAATAACTTTTTAACTCGATGATTTATATTTTAATACTGTGCTTGTATATATTTTATTGCACTTTTTTGGTCTTTGACCGAAATAAAGTTATCAAAGTGAAGTGATTACTAAATAATTCTTGTATTGTTTCAAACATTAACAATAAAATTAAGTCAAATATAAACTGTAATTAGCATTCTAAACTTTTAATAGCAAACAAAATATGTTACATTAATTCTACATAACATTTTAAAAAATGCAATTCCAAATTGATTTTTTTTTTCTGTATTACACATTTAATGTAATGAGTTATGTGCTGTAACTTTTTATACTATTAGTGCTTGGTTTACAATACATATTTAATTTACTTTGTATTTATAATATATATTGAAAGATTTGTAATATTTTCACATAATAATAAACATTAATAATTTTACTTATACTTCACCATAGGGAGATCTCTGCCACGGCAGAGGAGTTCTCCACCTATGTGTAAAAAGTTACTAATAGAAACTTTACATAACTAAATCATGTTGTAGGAAGTTTTAACAGGTGATGGATACATGTAAGTCGACACTTAAGTATTAATCTAAGTTTAGAAATAGTGAATAGCAAAAAGTTTAGATGTACACCTGTGTGCGGTAGTAGATTTACACATGAAAATATTTACTTGTAAAAATGTACCTTTGTGAATAGACCTCAGCATGTAGAAATAGAAAGCTAAGCATGTCCAATACATACTACAGCTGGGACACAAATAACAACCCTGAGCACCTTCACAACACCTCCTTCCTTTCAGTGATTACAGACCTGAGTGGGGTTTGAAAGCTGCCTTGACCCTGGAGAGATGCAGAAGCATTTGATATCATCATCTGTTTGTGAAACACACTGTCACAGTAGGTCACTATCTCGCTCCATATTTCTCAAGTGTTGTGCTACTGGTGTGAAGAGCGGTCCGGACTTCGTGTAGGGATCTGTTTTTGCGGCATAGCTCTTCCCCTAGAGCCTTGTAGTGTACCATCACATGCTGTCACTGGCAATGAATCACCACAGCACTACACCACCCCTCCCAAACAAAGGGAGAAGCCACAAAATTAAAATACCCCCCACTTTGACCCTTACTTGGAATGCCGTCACATGAGTGAAGCAAATCAGACGTGCGCAGCTCAGATGAGCTCCCTTCATCCCACCGTCTATCCATCCATCTATCTCTCCATCCTTTAAGACTTTCATCCATCCATCCATCTATTCATGTTTCCATCCAACCATCCTTTCACCATTTGAGCCTTCATTTACCCTTTGGTTTATCCATTCTTTCATCATTACATTCTTCCATCACTCGTTTTTTCCTTGCACTCCCACATCCATTCATTCATCCGCCCATCCATCATGTCACCCTCCTTTTCTCAATTCACCCATCTATCCAGACTTCCATTTGTCCATCGCCTCATTGATCCAGCCTTTCATAATTTCAGCCATTCTTTCCCCCACCCATGCAAATATTGTTTTCAACTACCATTAGTCCTTTCATCCTTGCATGCATCTTTTCATGGGTATTGGCCTTCCTTCTTGTCAGTTTCTTTCCACTTTTCATATACCATTCATTTCACTCGTCCTTCCATCTCTCTCACAGTCTGAATAGCAAAGCCAGTGTACTGTGGGCCTTACTGAAGGAAAAAAATGCACCCCTAGCTGGCATTTAATTGTTAAAATACAGCAAAAATCAGTGTTCAGTGGGCCCGGTAAGCCTCTTGGCCTCGATTGCATTACACCTGGTGCAACTTTGAACGCTGCCTGCAAACTCCTTTCCACTCTTTCCCGCGTCATTTCCCATTTTGAGCCTCTTTATATCTGACTAGCAGCCCGCCCCGGCGTTGCCCGGGGCAGAAGGGGCTGGGGGCAGCATCACAGCAGCAGAAACGCAGCATAGCGGCCGTTTTGTTGGTCCTGTCCGCTTCTGCCCACGCTTTGTTTTCCCCGACGTCTCGACTTTGTGGAAAAGGCTTTCTGAGCACTCAGTGTTCATGGCCCCCGCCCGTCGTAGGTCCCGACCGCCTCTGCCCACGCTTTGTTTCCCCCGACGTCCCGACTTTGTGGAAAAGGCTTTCTGAGCACTCAGTGTTTATGGCCCTCGCCCGTCGTAGGTCCTGGCAGCTTCTGCCCACGCTTTGTTTCCCCCGACGTCCCGACTTTGTGGAAAAGGCTTTCTGAGCACTCAGTGTTCATGGCCCCCGCCCGTCCCTTGGTGCGCACCCGCGGCTGCTTCACTTACCTCATCCGCCGCTCCTCCCCGCGCTGCTGAGTTTACCGCTCCACTGCTCCTCCGCTCCTCCCCGCTCCTCACCGCTTGTCCGCTCGCCGCTCCTCCCCACCTGTCCGCAGCTCCTCCCCGCGCTCATGTCGGCCACTCTTCCTCTTGCTCCTGAACGCCGCTCCTCCCTGCGCTCCCGATGTCATCACGCACGTCGAGGCCGGCGCTACTTCCAAGGGACTACTTTTTTTTTTTATTCGTAAATTTTTTAAAGAACGTATATTTTTTATTTTTATATAGCCTATGTCCTTCTGCTTGCCATGACGTTTTCAAAGATGTCTTGGGTGTTTGAATTGGTGGTGTACTTTTCGAGTTTACCTGGCTCAAAGGACACAGTTCTCTCTTTATAATAGTAGTATAGATTGGATTTGAATCCTGACCTCGGTTTAGTTTCCTTTACATTGTGTTCTAAGAGCTTCTGTCTGCAGAGTTCACTACGCCGTGCTCCCAACCCACCCAACTGCATAATGTGCAGATTGTGATTAGTCACAGCAGTGTACTGTGTTCAAGCCCATAATGAGCAGTTTTAGAGGTGTGTGTCTGCAAAACAGAAGCGCCTAATTGTTACTATTTATGGTGAATTAACACCACCCCCTCAGGACTGTCACTTTGTAGAACATCTATTCATGGAAATGGAAATATCAAGAAAAGCAGTTAATTTTGAAAGTCTCTTTATTGAGCTCTGTCTTTGAACAGGGTCACATCGCAACAATGTCTTCCATAAGGACACAATGAAGAATCATGTGACAGATACACAATGTACAGAAAAGTCACAGCTGAGGCAAGAGGATAAACACAGGACATTCTTACGTCTGATACAGTGAATGTGCTCATCACAGGAGCAAAATCTTGGGTTTAGTTATGTAACTGAATGAGTTTCTACTGATAATCGCAGCCCTACAAATATTGTAGAACACCCGGAAGTAGTACATACTCAGTCACTGAGTTACAAATCCACGGCAAGGAGTTCACTACATTGAAACTCTTTATAAAAGAGAACACAACATTGTGTAACTTACACAAATAGAGCAAAGATGGCTTAAAATGAAGCCTCAGAATTAGTGATAACTGTTACTCCTTTTCATTCACCAACAATGAATGTTACACTTTGGAGAATACAGAATAAATGTGCACATTGTCACATACATTTCCAGAGGTAATTCACATATCTCCAAAAGTACAGATACACCCCGTACCTTCACAGAAGGAGTAGAAGTTTCATGATACATTTAGCTTTGTACAACCACTACATATCAACAGTGACATTTAAAGTACAATGAATGTCCCACTTCGGAGAAAACAGAATGCATGTGTACATTGACACATACATTGTTCACAGAATATTCACATATCTCCAACAAAAAGCACACTTTCCCTTCACAGAAGGCGATACACTGTCAATCAAAGGAGGGTATGATATTCACACACTGTCAGTCCTACAAGGATATAATATTCATACACTGTTAATCCTGAGAGATATAACATTTACTCATGGTCCATCCTAGGATGCTATAATATTCACTCTGTCCACCCAACATGGATGTAATATTCACACTGTCCACCCAATATGGATGTCATATTCACACTGTCCACACAACATGGATATAATATTCACACTGTCCACCCAAAATGGATGTAATATTCACACTGTTCACCCAATATGGATGTCATTTTCACCCTGTTCACCCAACATGGATGTAATATTCACACTGCCCACCCAATATGGATGTCATATTCACACTGTCCACCCAACATGGATATAATATTCACTCTGTCCACCCAACATGGATGTAATATTCACACTTTCCACCCAAGATGGATGTCATATTCACACTGTCCACACAACATGGATATAATATTCACACTGTCCACCCAACATGGATGTAATATTCACACTGCCCACCCAATATGGATGTCATATTCACACTGTCCACCCAACATGGATATAATATTCACTCTGTCCACCCAACATGGATGTAATATTCACACTGTCCACCCAATATGGATGTCATATTCACACTGTCCACACAACATGGATATAATATTCACACTGTCCACCCAAAATGGATGTAATATTCACACTGTCCACCCAATATGGATGTCATATTCACACTGTCCACCCAACTTGGATATAATATTCACTCTGTCTACCCAACATGGATGTAATATTCACACTGTCCACCCAATATGGATGTCATATTCATACTGTCCACCCAACATGGATGTAATATTCACACTGTCCACCCAATATGGATGTCATAATCACACTGTCCACCCATCATGGATATAATATTCACTCTGTCTACCCAACATAGATGTAATATTCACACAGTCCACCCAATATGGATGTCATATTCACACTGTCCACACAACATGGATATAATTTTCCCACTGTCCACCCAAAATGGATGTAATATTCACACTGTCCACCCAATGTGGATGTAATATGCACACTGTCCATCCTACGTGGATAAAATATTCACACATTACCCATCATCTGTGGATATGGTACTCACCATTCGAGTTATATAATAGTCAGACACAGCCCATCCTCTGGGGATAGAAAATTCACTCGTTGGCCATCCTATGACTTATTACATAAAATGCAATCATTTCATCCTATCAGGATATTCACACATTGTCCGCCCTAAAAGGATATGATATACAAATACTGCCCAGTCTGCGAGGATGCAATATGCGACATTGTCCAACCTTTATGGATGTAGTATTCGCTCACTGGCCATCCTATGAGGATATAACAAATGCTCTCCCTCCTGCGAGCATTTAATATGCACACTGTCCATCCTGTGAGAATATACAGTCACTCTTCACTCCGCTCCTTGGAGTGCAGTAAACTCCTCTGCCCAGCAGGGCGCGCTCCAGACACGAAAAGGAATATTCTCCTCAGAGAGGACCGAGGCCTCTAAAGAAGTTCGAAGAAAAGTCCAGGCCGCGGCCCCCCATTACCAGGGTCTCCACGGGACTCTGGGGCTGTCCTGGGCGGGCTCTTTAGTGCTGCTGGGACAGGACGGAGGCCGAGAAGGACACACCACCTTTGCTGCAGCCGCAGGTCTATGGAGGGCCCGCAGCAGCTTCATCCGGGTCTCTGCGGGGGCTCCGTGGAGGGAGAGGAAGTGCAGAGAGTCCTGGAGGCACCGGGAGTGACCTTCACCGGAGGCCGCGGCTGCAGGGAGAGACGAGGGGTTAATGTTTGTACAGTCTCACACCAGGAAGTAACAACACATAACAATCTTAGCAGCGCGCGACATGATCGGTTGACTGAAGTGCTGCTGTGTGTGTCCTCAATGAGGCACTTGTATTCAAAGCAGTGAGCGACTCTCTCCAGTTACGTCTCTGAACCTCCATGATTGAACCTCAACCACCCTTCAACACCCCCCCACCAACACACCCACAAATGAATGCAGCTTGCTGTTTTGACCCTTCATTTTATGGACAATACATCACTCACTCTTGCCCCGCTCCGCTTTCACCACATGCAGCTGTCTGTACCCAAACGTCACTCTTCACCACATAAAAAGCCAAACTGATGTCACGAGCTCTCACCTGGTGCCGGTGTCTGCACGCGCTGGGCCAGGTACGTCACGGCCATTTCCAGGATATCCGCTTTCTCTGTTTTGGGCGGAAGTTCATGTTCCTCAAAGTCTCTCTGCAGTAACATCCTCAGCTGCTCAATGCTGCTGTTGATGCGATCTCTCCTCAGCTTCTCCACCACTGGCTTCCTCAGCTGCAGAAATAAATGTAGACTTATTATTTTATTGAAACAAGGATAGAAAGTTGTCTAGCATCGTTAAAATGCAATTTTAGAGCCTGCATTTGTAAATGTGTGATATAGCACTTACGTTTAATAGTTTAGTTTAATAGTATTACTTGAGATCTAATAATGTAATAGTCAGTCAGTCAATTAGGCTTTATTTCGATATGATGGATATAGGATAAAGTCACTGGCTTCCTTAGCTGCAGAGACAAAACGTCGATTTGAATTTCTCCGACTTCCTTAAAAGCCTGCAGCCGAGTCCATAGTTCTAACAGTGTAATGTAACACTAACTTAGAAGCCAGAGTAATGGTATAGATGAATAAACAGCTTATGCTGATTGAATATAGGACGCTTATTTACAATGCGCTGCATTTCTATATACGAAAAACATACATATGCATTTTAAATACTAATATCCAGACTCTTACCTTTCTTATGTCTCCCTCCTCGCGCTCCTGTTCATATTTCCTCTCTGTGCTGAAAGGCGCCATCTTGCCCGGTGTGGGGTGAAGAGCGGGGTCTCTGCAGTGAACCCACAGTGATCGGTGTCTGAAGAGCTCGCTCCCTCCTGCCCTATTTATCCCCCTCCGCCTGCAGGGTAGTGTGTGGGTCTGGGGCTGGAGAGAGGTTCCCACACTCAGCAGCAAATCAGAGAGCAGCAGGGACAATAGAAGTGTGGCATTAAAGGGTGGGTGGCGAGGGACATCTGGGACCGGATACTAAGGATCAGAGTGTGGGAAAGAGCTGCCAACTAATGTGATATGAATCTGTCTTACGCCAGTGCCCCTGGCATCTGATACCAACCAGATGTCATGAGCATTAAATGGGAGAGGTGGTGGGACCTTCTTAGCAGTGACGAAAGGCAAAAATTCGCGGTACGCATATGTCATCTCGTTAATGCTGGTTTTCATCCTCCAACGCATATTTCTGTAGGAGTCGTCTTACTGTGGTAGTGCAATACAGCCAAGCACACTTACATTCACGCAAAATGCACCCCCCCATCCCCACAGCACGCTCTCACAGGCGTATTTCTTTTGTGATGTACACACAGGTATATTTCTGTTCTGCACATTATTTTTGACCAGCAACTGGGCTCATCAGAGTGGACAGATTTCATGCCAGTTTAGATGTCTTCCTCTGTCACTATAGCATTTCTTTCGGAAACATATTTTAAACAAGCATTTGCAATGCAATGGTCTCGGCATCATTAATGGTAGAGCTATTGGCATTGCTCATGACATTTTTTTTTCTTTAAATCACAAATAAATGGCATTGTCATTAACATTGCCAATACACAGCACTCTGCACTCAACAGCACACAATGCTCTGCACACTCACTGCTCTGCACACTCACTCTGCACTCACTACTCTGCACACTCACTCTGCACTCACTACTCTGCACTCACTACTCTGCACACTCACTTTGCACTCACTCCTCGGCACTCACTCCTCTGCACTCACTCCTCTGCACTCACTACTCCGCACTCACTACTCTGCACTCACTACTCTGCACTCACTACTCACTATTATGCACTCACTACTCTGCACTCACTACTCTGCACTCACTACTCACTATTATGCACTCACTACTCTGCACTCAGCACTCACTACTCTGCACTCTGCACTCACTACTCTGCACTCACTACTCTGCACTCACTACTCTGCACTCACTACTCACCACTCACTACTCTGCACTCACTACTCTGCACTCACTACTCTGCACTCACTACTCTGCACTCACTACTCACCACTCACTACTCTGCACTCACTACTCTGCACTCACTACTCTGCACTCACTACTCTGCACTCTGCACTCACTACTCTGCATTCAATAGGTCTCGCAGCATTAAAGTTTGAGTTATTGGCATTGTGTATGACAATGCGTTGCATAAATGTTTTTAGTAAACTTTGAATTGGTGAGCAGTTTGAGTGTGTGCAAGAGTATGCTGTTGCTCACAGCTGTTATTATTCACAAAGCTCTAATGATGCACCTCACCACAGGGCTGATGCAGTTATTATTCCCAAAGCCCAGGCGGGCCATCACAGCAACATTGGATATCTCTGGAATTGTATTTTACAGACTGACATCATAGCACAGTTATTCGAAGAGGAAACGAGCAGCGCACAGCTGGCGAACGCATCCCCTCAGCCGGAGCAAGCCATCAAAACACAGATGTCTCGACTTGAGAGAGAGAGAGAGAGAGAGGAAGTCGCGGTTCAAGGGAGCGCTTGGTCCCGTGGACTCTGGTCTGACCTGGGCTGGGCACCAGCAGCACGTGTGCACTGTGCAACAGGAGAGGCACAGTAGTACAACCGGCAGTGCTTAATTTGTAAATGAAAGAGTGCCGGTGCCCGAAGCTCCTGCTGAGAAGTCCAACAGACGCCATTAACTAAAAATACGAACTACAAGCTGCCTGTGGAATCAACTGGAATTTACTCCATGGCAGTTTGATAGCCAGCGCTCTCTAACGAAGGGCGTCTAGAAGAAGGGGAAGGTGGCGCGCGCTGCTTATTTTGGTTAGAGTCCAAAACCACTGTTCTGAGAGTAACAACGCCCAACGTAATCTTTGCCAAACCGGTCACTGTATTTGCAGGTGTAGCCAAACTGCTGTTGCTAGATTCATACTGGGCAATAAAGGTGGGCCCTATACCCATGGCCCCTTGCCTAAGCCTGGACTTTCTATCGGAGAAAAGTTCCATCAGGGTGCTTTCAGCACGGATGTATTCTAAAGGCATTGCCGACAATAAACAATAAAACCGCAGACAGGAAAAAAACTGAACTCCCGAGGACCTCTTGATACTGAAGGGCCTCCGTGCAACATGCCGACTCTTTCTCACATCAGCGAAAGCACTAACCATCACCATCAATGAAGCCACAAACAGAAGCAGAAAGCTGTTCAAGAAAATCAAGCACTACATCTGCCACCTGCTAAACTGACCCATTCCTCACTCCACAGAACGTTGCAACGTTATCAAGCTCTTCTTCGGTTAAAAAGATTCAGAATATCAGACAATACCAAGCTGATTCATCTCACACCCACCTTTCCTGTATATTGCTGCTATGTTCAGCCTTCAAAGCCATATCTTTCACCAATCTGGCTGACAATTATTTTTAATGATTTTCGAAAACCTGTATTTAAATTGTTGGCAATGATTACAAACAATATGTTGATCAGTGTCATCTGCGACAAAGCACTTACATCATACATATTTTACAGTTTATACCATGACACTCGAACAGGGTAGGTAAATGAAGAAGGAAAAAATGTGGGTTCACAAAGGGAGGTTCACCATTTCCCCCCCATATTGGCGCGCCCTACGATCTCCATCCCAGTGCATATCCAATATACAAACAGTGTCTTTCCTGTTGGCCTGGTGTTGGGGCAGCAAGGGTCAGGGGTAATTTGCAAGGCGAGCTATGTAAACGGGTCACATTATTAGGGTGGGGCCCTGCATTTTGTTAGTCAGGCCCTCCTGAGGGGGTCTCTGATAGTCGGAGATAGGTGTTAAAAGGTTTCCAGATATCATAGGGACACGATCTCAGTGACAGCAGATCCCAAATGTTAGTCAGTTGCAAATGGCAGTATGCAGTGTCTTTAAGCCAGTCTCGGATTTTTGGAGCTGGGGGGCATTCCCAATTCATTGAGTCTCTGCGTTTTGCGAACAGCAGCATTAGTGCGATCAGTTTACGAACACCACGATCCACTTCTGCTACATAGCCCAGCAGCGGGACAGGTTTAGTGTTGTGTCTATTATTATCTCACTAGTGTTAAATATTTCTCCCCAGTAGTCCGTGATGACCGGGCATTGCCAAACCAGGTGTAGGAAATCCACCAATGGAGAATGGCAACGTGCGCAGTGAGAGTCTGCAGCTAGCCCCATACAATACGTTTGAACGGGTGTTCTGTAAATGTGATGCAGAAAATAACAAGGTTTACTCAGGGAGGGGGAGCTGTGCACGAAAACATGCTACTTGACCCGTGAGGCTTCCTGGAGGGTTGTCTGTTCCAGTCCCACTTTGCCCCGTGTTTATTTCCTCTGCGGGGCTGTGGAGGAAGCACAAAGCACGCCCCCTTCTGCGTGACCCTCCTATGATGGGCTGGCTGAGAATGAAAGTCTTACCATTGTTCGCTACGGCGCGCGCACTCCTGAAAACGAAAGCTATGGTGGGGGCGGGACTTCCGCCTTGTGCGCGAAGCCCGCACCCACGAGTGCCTGGCCCGAGGAGCAGTGGTTGAGGCTGAAGATCTCCGGAGTGGCGGTAAGTGCCCTTACTTGTAGGGGGGGTAGAGGGGGGGGTGCGCTTGTGTGTGTATATGTATGTGTGCGATGGGGGGCCTTGGTGCACGTGTGTGTGTGCTTGTGCGCTCGCGCGTGTATGTGTGTGTGTGTCCGGGGGTGTGTGTCTATGTATGTGCGTGCGTGGGCGCTGGGGCAATTGTCAGAAGAGGTGCGGCGTAGAGTGTGAGGCGAGGTGGGGGAGGGGTGGGTGCAGTATCGTGGGCAAAGGAGAGAGCGGACGAGGCACTGGGAGGCATGCGAAGGGGGGGCGAGAGTGCCGGGATAGTGGGCAATTGAGGAACATCAGCGATGTGAAGAGTGGGATGGCATAGCGAGCGCTGAGCAGGGCTGCTGCGGAAGGGACATGAAAATGGTTGATCACCGGAGTAGCAACGGCATAAGGGGCCCGTTGCTGGAGAGTTTTTAAGAGGTGCGCATCTGTCGGCGGGGGGCGGGGGGCGGGCGGCTCCCGTATTGGTGGGGATGTGTGTGTCTGTGTGCATGCGTGTGTGTATGCGTGTATGCGCAGGCGTGTTTGAAGCTTCTCAGGAGACAGTGGCTGAGCGCGCGGCCCGCGGCAATCGGCTCAACAGGAAATGCGCGCGGCCGGGACTGTCTCCTGGGAAGCATAGTCGCTGACAAAAGATCTCGGCGGAGACGCGCTTCCGCGCGTTGATGCCGAGACCTAAAAATGGTAGAGGGTTAATGTTCACTGCTATTGAGCATAAGGTAAAAAAACAACTAGCCAGTAAAGAACGTGTATGCAGCCCTCAGTGTAACCGTACTGTGTGGAACTGTCCAGTGCTGAACGTCACGCATGGTCTGCTTAATGGATTCTGGCATTTAGTTGAAAAACGCTCAAAGGTGGATTTTCCTGCACTGGTGTTCACTTTTCGCACACTATGTGCAGAGCAAGGCCAGCCATGGCTCTCAAGTTGTCTTTTGTTTCCAAAGAGACCATTCCCGTGGTCCATTTTGGTTTCTAAGCCAGTGTGTGACGTCAGAGAAGGGAAGCTTCAGTTTAGTAATACTGGATGCCTGCCTGTGACGCTACGGATTCTTAATGACAACAATGGAAACATTCTTTTTTTTCTTAACAAAAGAAGATCTATTGTCTGTTAGCAGCATTGCGCAGCTCTTCTTTCTTGGCTACACACTGTCGTAAAATGAGTCCGGAGGGAGAACCACCCGAGATCCGCTGGGTGGAGAGATTAGATAATGTAAACCTGTTGCTGTGTTCCCCGAGGAGCGAGAACTGAGGCCCGTCTCTGGTTTACAGGAGGTTTCTACATTTTTTAATTCTTAGGTTATCTTATAACAATTCGTAGCTGTTTTTTTCTTCAAATTAATAACACACCCATAACTCATATACAAGTGCCAACCCCTTCTGTAAAAATAGTACGGCCCATTTCTCTTATCTTGTCAGCTTCTGCCCATTGAGGCCTTACTGCTGCCACAGGCCGGAGCCCAGATGGTGTCCGAGGGCCGTGGTGATTAAGGGGAGGGCGTGGGGGCTGTGACGTGACACGCTTCTATTCTAGCCCTCTGAATGGGATGAATAGGCCGACGTGTGGGAACCTCTGAGAGACCGCAGCCCCAGGCCTGCGTCAGAATCACGGCCCCTGAGTCAGACCAGGCGGCAGGGTGTGTGTGGAGGGGGGGGGGGGGGGGGGGGGGGTGATCACCCCCTGCAGTCCACGCCTGCCTGGCTGTAATTCTGTAATTGTCTCGGGGGCGGCAAGCACACACGAGGGAAGGGAAAGTTCAGAGTGGGGGTGGACGTTATTCCTCCCTTCCCTCACCTGCTTGTAACTACAGGTCACCGTCGCAGTGAGAAGGTCGTTGGGCACACAAGCAGGGTGTGGGAGAGTGGGTTCAGCTCATGACGACTACACCTGCAAGTACCTATATGGTTAACTGTGGTTTTGGACGGTAAAATGTCAGAGCGTTTCACGCTGATGGCACTTTCACTATTAAACGTAAAGGGCTGGTGCACAGGACCGGGGCCCTGTGAGTCCCAAAGGACAGGGGCCCTTGAGCAAATAAAGCTTTCGCAGGTCAATTTTCCAGTTCAAAACCATAAAGATTTATTCACAGTTAAGAATCACGACAGAAGGCAAAACATTATCAATCAGATTCAAATCAGCACCGATAATACATAAGATTACAAACAATTGCTAGTTGTAAAATCATAAGGGAGTACGTCAGAAACAAAATATATTTCAGCAAAGATCTTGCATAAATCTACTCAAGGAAGAGACTAAACATAAATCATAGGGCAGTCCTACATTGATTCTGCTAGGTTTGAAAGGCATGGGGAAAGTGCCCAAGTATAAATTAAACAAACCGACTATCATAAAGTCTGTGTTGTACCTGACACTCGTCAGGTAGCGTTCCCATAAACTTTTTCTTTATCCACTTTGGTTTTGCAGATTCTCTTACGTGCCTCCGGGCACTTTTCCACTGTCATTGCAGTGCGAAAGTGCCAGTTCTCTTCCTACCCGTGTTGGGAAATGGCACTGAGTCGATGTTCAGAAACATGGGCAGGTCTGCCATCGCAGACCGGTGTGTGCGCTCTGGCATCTATGATGATTAAACTCACGAGCAGCCTGCCATTACAGGCCATCGGTGTGTGCGCACCGGCATCTATGATGATTAAACTCACGAGCAGCCTGCCATTACAGGCCATCGGTATGTGCGCACCGGCATCTATGATGATTAAACTCACGAGCAGCCTGCCATTACAGGCCATCGGTGTGTGCGCACCGGCATCTATGATGATTAAACTCACGAGCAGCCTGCCATTACAGGCCATCGGTATGTGCGCACCGGCATCTATGATGATTAAACTCACGAGCAGCCTGCCATTACAGGCCATCGGTGTGTGCGCACCGGCATCTATGATGATTAAACTCACGAGCAGCCTGCCATTACAGGCCATCGGTGTGTGCGCACCGGCATCTATGATGATTAAACTCACGAGCAGCCTGCCATTACAGGCCATCGGTATGTGCGCACCGGCATCTATGATGATTAAACTCACGAGCAGCCTGCCATTACAGGCCATCGGTATGTGCGCACCGGCATCTATGATGATTAAACTCACGAGCAGCCTGCCATTACAGGCCGCTGTGTGTGCGCACCCACACCTATGGTGCCTGCCACCGTAGGCCTGTGCGTGCAGTTTGACTCTGTATTAGTTAAAATTGTATTCAGTCTGCCGTTGCAGACTTGTGCAGACACAACAGGTGATGGACCGAATGTGGATGCAGACTTGTGCAGGTGCACTTGCACCCCTGGTGCTGGGGATTACGCGTCCAACCTGCCATTGCGGGTCAGTGTGCGCACTAGCGCAGGTGCGCCCAGGTATGAGGAATGCCTGTGTGTGTTTTCACTACCTATGAGGCTCGCTCTTCTAATAGGTTAACATGGAGAAGCGATTGACCATGCTCGGGCTGCAATAGTGGATTGCAGTGGAGCAGCCTCAGGATGTTTCCTATCCATGTGTTTGCCATGCCAAAACCTTTCTAGTGGTAAAGGTGGTTTTGGCATAACTCTCTACGAAATGCCACTTATAGAATATGCATTAAAGAAAAAATGCCACTGCTGATGATTATTTAACACTACCAATGATTTTTTTATTTTGTGGCCACACAATTTAATTACCGTGGCCACCGTTTAATTCCTATTATATTCAGAAAAAACAGCACATTTCTGAATACATCACATGCAACAAAAACATGATACAATACCGTTCCACCTGTGTGTAAATATATATGTTTTTATATCTGGTTCTGACTTGATCTAACCCATAGGAGCTGCTATAATTACACAATGTTTCCTCTAATTTTATTTCTCTATGTGCAGCAATAAAGGTGCGTTGTGCACTGCAGCTAAGACTGTGTGCACTGAGTACAAGTAACAACTTAACATGCAAGCATGAGTGGGGAGCTCCCTACCAAAATCAGTGGCATAGTAAAGGTGCCATGGGCTCTAATGCACACCAGTAAAAAAGAACACACACACACGCACTCACGCACGCACGCACGCACACACACACACACACACACACACACAACCCACACACCGGGTTGGTATTAAAAGGCACCCATTACTGGTGTGCAGATGGCTCCTTGCACCTCTGGGCATGTATGCCATTGCATCTTGTATCCTAATCTTACCAACTGTAGTCTTCTCTTTTTGTTATCTCCATGCCACTCCTGTCCCTCCTCACACTTTTTCTTATCTCTGTCCTCTTCCACTCAATCTCCTAGCTTGTCCTTATCACCTTCTTCCATTTTTTTTGTTTTTTCTCTCCTTGCTCTTCCTTACACTTTACTTTCTCTACTCTGCCCTGCTCCACTTTTCCCTCATTCTATCTCATCTCTTCAATCTACGTCCTAGTCTTCTAAAGTCCTACTCTTCTATGTCCCACAAAGCCTCTCCAATCTACCTGTTCTCTCTCATTCTACCATTACTCTGCCAAACCTATATCTTGACTCTGCCTCTCTCTCACTCATCTTGTTCCTCTCCTTGGATCCTACCTCTTGTATGCCACCCCTTGGTCTACCTATCCCCTTTAGGTTGTTTTATCATGCGTTCCTTCTTTCTTTACCTCCCCTTTCCTCTCCTTTCTATGTTTCGCTTCCCTTTCTTTCATTTCCTCTATCTTTCTTGCCATCTATCTCACTTCTATAGCTTACTCTCTCCATACAATTCCTTTTCTCTCTACACTCAAATCTCCCCTCTCCTTGACACTCCTAAATCATCTGTCCTCTCCATCTCTCTATTATTTCTGTCCTTCCTACTTTTCTCCTTTCCTATCTAGTACCTTTTTCTACTTTCCATTCCCCTTTCTAACCTTGTCTCCTCTTCTCTACTCTCCAATAGTTCTTTCTAGTCTGTCTTTAATATTTCCTTGTTCATTTTCTTACCTTGTCTCTCCTCTTCCTTTATTCTCCCTACTTCATATCCCAGTCTCACAACTCCATTCTTTCCCTCTTTAATATCGAGCCTTATTAGCTACCCCCATCCTCCCAGCTTCATTGTATTCACCTCTATTACATTTCCTCTTTTGTTTTTCTTAATTTCTGCTGCCTTTTTTCGCCACATCCATCAACTTCCACACTGTCTCCTTGCCTTTTTTCTTCCTCAAGACGAGCTCCTGCACAAAATAATTTAATTATATTTTGATGCCTGCTCCCCTATAACCTCTGTTCTGAGTTTTAATAGTGCCTGTCGGGACCGTTTTCCCTGCCTGTGGCAATGACTCTTCCACAACCGCTCCCAGAGGAAGACCACACAGAGCTAAACCCAAGGAGACACTTCAGAAAAAATTATTATCAAAAAGAGGGCAAAATCATTCATGGGTTGCTTGAGTTTTGGTTCAGGGAGGATCTGGCCAGGCAGTTTGGTATCAAATGCTCCTATTGGAATGGAGTCAAGACTGATTTCACAATGGCTGGGTGTAGTGCTAGGGCACTCTTATGGTTTGAAAACATGTGATGACCTTGCTACCATGATTTTAATTAACTTTTGATGTTTCACTGTACCCTAGCCTGAATGTATGCCCTGCATGTGCTTTTTCCCTGGAAGATTTTTCTCATGTAATCTAATAGATTTAGCAATGTGGGAGCACTCACAGAGTAGGAAAAGGGAGGATTCCCTTGGGGAAGAACTAAGTACAGATTGTAATACCAACCTTACAATGTCACAAGTACATACAACAGAAGCAAAGAAATACTTAAAAATACATTTATTATGAGAAAAACTTAAAAACACAGTGAAGGGTTTAGCTGATCTAGATCCCTACTTCTAAAACACAATTAAGACAAATGTTATACAAAGAGTACATACAATTGTGACCTGCACAATTCAAAAAGACAGAACAAGTACAACATTCAGTCGTTGAATAGAGTTCGTATATTCTGGCTCCGCAGTGGGGACACCGATATTGTATTGCTAATGTATCAGCTTATCAACTTTGGTGTTGGAGACTTGAATTATACCAAAGAATGCGCCGACGCGTTTCGGTGGGTTCACTTATTCATTACCACCTTTATCAAGACCATAAGTTTGCTGTCACAAACAGGGGTTAGCTGTCATTGCCCTGTAATAAATTACATGCAAGCAATTAATTTCACGCTATACACTTCATTTTAGGTTAAACGACAAAGTACATTTATACCAGTTATTACAAGCTAACGTATGTACTATTCAGGTTCAGAACTCATATATAGACATTTTGGCGTATTGTCCACATAACAGCATATATACTTTTGGATTTGTTATTAAGAACTCCTCTATAGCCATTGGCGAATATTATCCACATGACTGTCTATGTTTATTACATTCTTACTGAGCACTTCTTATTTTTGAGGTCTAGGTTTATCACTAGGATATTGCAAAAGTTCAATGGCACCCATATTTGAAATGTTTCGCTTAAGAGGGGTACCCATTGATGGGATTAATCTCTAATCAGATGATAAGGGGTCAAGAGGTTTTTAAGAGGTTTAAGGATTTAACCCCTTGGACGCTCATGACGAGCTCAGCTCGTCATGATGTACACCTCCATACACTCATGACTAGCTGAGCTCGTCATGAACAATGGGAATCCAGAAAAGTCAGCATCCAGGAGAATTAGCTGTAGCATTCAAGGTGTTAAACAAGCCTATCTGAGATTGGGAGGGCTGATCGGGTGACCCTAATTTCCACATGGAAAATTTGATGATAAGGGGAGAATTAGAAAGTTGAGTGCCCTAGGTGGAACATCCAAAGTTCATGGTGGAACATTATTAGTATGGATAATATCTAATAAAATATTCATACGTCACTTACCCATGAGTTAAGAAATCCTTTTCTTGAAAGAGGGTCAGTTATGATCACCACGTTCAAAGCTGGTTAAACCTTACGTATAGTGGGTGCTGCCTGTATTCTGGCGTGTATGTTAAAGATGATTGGGTCAATGAATAGATGAAATGCACCCTTTTCGTTATTTTACTAAGATTGTTTGTTAGAAGCATACCTGTTTATCTTCATATGTGGTGTTAATGGTCCCCCTGGTTATAGATAGTCCAGTAAAAATAAAGGGACAGCTCATTTATTAGTCGGTCTCTAGGCTTAAACGATCTATAACAGAGAGAGGGAGGGGGGGAAAAATGCCAAAGGCTAATCAGTAGGGTCCTCTTTATTTATAAAATAGGCATGTTGCTATAAAGATTTAGAAAAGGGGGTGGTGATGGACAGAGTATCTGAATTAAGCAGAACACTCCTACCCAATCAACAGATCAGGGCTTGATCCATAACCGTTTTTTAGCTCACTGCACCATCCCAGCTCAGAACCTGGCTACATGCAAATTAGTCTGTCCCTGGCCCAGTGCATCATGGGAACAGAGCAGACCAAACTACCAAGCCAATTCTTTTACTGGAAAGGAAACAAGCTTCCGAGGACCGGTTTCTGGCATTACAGCCGTCTTCAGCCCGGCTTGCTTGAATCCTGATGGTGCAGTGAGCAAGGGACTCATGTCTGAGCATACCCTTCCACGCTTATGGTGGACAAAACGATTCAGAAAAGGGGGTGGTGATGGACAGAGTATCTGAATTAGGCAGAACACTCCTACCCAGTCAACAGATCAGGGCTTGATCCATTACCATTTTTTAGCTCACTGCAAAATCCCAGCTCAGAACCTGGCTACATGCAAATAAGTCTGTCCCTGGCCCAGTGCATCATGGGAACAGGGCAGACCAAACTACCAAGCCAATTCTTTTACTGGAAAGGAAACAAGCTTCCGAAGACCGGTTTCTGGCATTACAGCCGTCTTCGGCCCGGCTTGCTTGAATCCTGATGGTGCAGTGAGCAAGGGACTCATGTCTGAGCATACCCTTCCACGCTTATGGTGGACAAAACGATTCAGAAAAGGGGGTGGTGATGGATAGAGTATCTGAATTAGGCAGAACACTCCTACCCAGTCAACAGATCAGGGCTTTATCCATCACCGTTTTTTAGCTCACTGCACCATACCAGCTCAGAACTTGGCTAAATGCAAATTAGTCTGTCCCTGGACTAGTGCATCATGGGAACAGGGCAGACCAAAAGTACCAAGCCAATTCTTTTACTGGACAGACATGAGTCCCTTGCTCACTGCACCATCAGGATTCAAGCAAGCCGGGCCGAAGACCGGTGTAATGCCAGAAACCGTTCCTCGGAAGCTTGTTTCCTTTCCAGTAAAAGATTTGGCTTGGTAGTTTGGTCTGCCCTGTTCCCATGATGCACTGGGCCAGGGACAGACTAATTTTCATGTAGCCAGGTTCTGAGCTGGGATGGTGCATTGAGCTAAAAAACGGTGATGATCAAGCCCTGATCTGTTGACTGGGTACGAGTGTTTTTTTTAATTCAGATACTCTGTCCATCACCACCCCCTGTTCTGAATTTTTTTGTCCGCCATAAGCGTGGAAGGGTATACTCAGATAAGATCCTTTGCTCACTGCACCATCAGGATTCAAGAAAGCCGGGCCGAAGACGGCTGTAATGCCAGAAACCGGTCCCTGGAAGCTTGTTTCCTTTCCAGTATAAGAATTGGCTTGGCAGTTTGGTCTGCCCTGTTCCCATGATGCACTGGGCCATGGACAGACTAATTTGACTGTAGCCAGGTTCTGAGCTGGGATGGTGCAGTGAGCTAAAAAACGGTGATAGGTCAAGCCCTGATCTGTTGACTGGGTACGAGTGTTCTGTTTAATTCAGATACTCTGTCCATCACCACCACCTTTTCTGAATCGTTTTGTCCACCATAAGCGTGGAAGGGTATACTCATATGTGAGTCCCTTGCTCACTGCACCATCAGGATTCAAGCAAACCGGGCCGAAGACGGGTGTAATGCCAGAAACCGGTCCCCGGAAGCTTGTTTCCTTTCCAGTATAAGAATTGGCTTGGTAGTTTGGTCTGCCCTGTTCCCATGATGCACTGGGCCAGGGACAGACTAATTTGCATGTAGCCAGGTTCTGAGCTGGGATGGTGCAGTGAGCTAAAAAACGGTGATGGATCAAGCCCTGATCTGTTGACTGGGTACGAGTGTTCTGTTTATTTCAGATACTCTGTCCATCACCACCCCCTTTTCTGAATCGTTTTGTCCACCATAAGCGCGGAAGGGTATACTCAGATGTGAGTCCCTTGCTCACTGCACCATCAGGATTCAAGCAAGCCGGGCCGAAGACGGCTGTAATGCCAGAAACCGTTCCCCGGAATCTTGTTTCCAGTATAAGAATTGGCTTGGTAGTTTGGTCTGCCCTTTTCCCATGATGCACTGGGCCAGGGACAGACAAATTTTCATGTAGCCAGGTTCTGAGCTGGGATGGTGCAATGAGCTAAAAAACGGTGATGGATCAAGCCCTGATCTGTTGACTGGGTACGAGTGTTCTGTTTAATTCAGATACTCTGTCCATCACCACCCCCTTTTCTGAATCGTTTCGTCCACCATAAGCGTGGAAGGGTATACTCAGATGTGAGTCCCTTGCTCACTGCACCAACAGGATTCAAGCAAGCCGGGCCGAAGACGGCTGTAATGCCAGAAACCGGTCCCCGGAAGCTTGTTTCCTTTCCAGTATAAGAATTGGCTTGGTAGTTTGGTCTGCCCTGTTCCCATGATGCACTGGGCCAGGGACAGACTAATTTGCATGTAGCTAGGTTCTGAGCTGGGATGGTGCAGTGAGCTAAAAAACGGTAATGGATCAAGCCCTGATCTGTTGACTGGGTACGAGTGTTCTGTTAAATTCAGATTCTCTGTCCATCACGACCCCCTTTTCTGAATCGCTATAATGATTTAAGCATGGTGAAAGGTAAGAAAACTTTTACCATTAACAGTATCCTTTTGGTAACTGTATCTGTAAATATGAAAGTCGGGCTGTACATCAATGTCATATGGCTCTTCTCTCCCAATTTCTTTTTGGAAGCACAAGGAACTGTTAATGAAAACGGAAGGGTGAAACTCTGATAAGTTTTGATGCTATCTGCGCTTTCTTGACTTCAATTACTGAGTTTAAGCGCGGGGCAGGGGGGAATTACTGGCTCACCTGAAAATTGATTTTAAAATCCACTGTCTCTGTTTCTTGAGTAGCCCGTTTATGTGGAGTACCTAAATTAAGAAAAAGATCAGCGTTATTGTTTCAGCAGAGTCTATTTCTAAAGGTCTCCTTATCTGAAAAGAGACAAGTATACGGATAGAAACTATCCAGTAGTGTAAGAGCATGGCCAGTCAGTTCACTCACCGAATTGGAGCCGTGTCAATCCGCTGTCTGTGGGGTTCTGTATCGTTTGAAAGAACCTGCACTGTGGTGCTGAGTTATATGCTTCTAAATGTAAGGTGATTGGTCAGTGAATAATGTTTATAACCAATCACAGAGAGGCCTTTGAATACTAAATATGCTAAATAGAGACTTGACTAATTGCGTGTTGATTGGATATGGGTTAGCCAATCCGGGACGTAAGTTAGCGGCATCACTAAAGATGGTTTACTATTTGGTCCGCTATGTCTCGTACCCGATTTTGAGTTATAATCCAGATTTGGATATTAAATTCAATGCGCAAAGGTGTCCATGGACTTTAGACATAGTCGCGTGGAAAGCTCATCAATAATTAAGTAGTTGCGCGTTGTATGAAAGGCGCTTGGAGGTATTGGTAATGCAAGTCACCAGTTACGGTATGTACTGGGGAGGCTGGTTACCTACTTGGTTTACTGTGAAAAATGCCGTCAGTGGTAACAGGTGGAAAGTGCCTCCTGTGCATGTAGGTCCTATAAGTACCAATATGTAAAGAGAGCGCGACTAGCGCGTTCTTCGTCATTCCTAATAATTTCTAAGATATGGGATGCTAGCACATGTGGTAAAAGGAAGAGCGAGCCATAAAATACAGAATGTGCCTGGGGTGGCCGGATCCCTACTTGATACACTAAGAGATCGCTATGGGCGGTGTCAGATGGAAGGTGCCACCTATACGATTTAATAAAATCAATACTGATGTATGAGTTATGATGTATAGCACAACTGTGTGTGCTCTTGGTCCTTCCGGATGCCCTCCAAACTGTGGACAAATAGCAGTTATGCTAAGAGGAACGTGGAGTGACACAAAAGCGTGTCAAAAGTCCTGTAACCTGAAATTACAGATTATCGATATGAGAGTGGGAATTGGTGTGGGCCACGCAGAGGTTGTATAACCCTATTTCCCTTGGTTTCCTCAAGGGGTACCTCTCGATTCCCTACACAATTTGCACAGCCTTTTGGCTGGAGAGGCGTTCGTCTCAACTTCAGTCTCTATATAGAGCAGCATAGCGTTACAATAGCACGCCTGCCCCCCCAACATGGATAAATTGAAAACCTTTGGCTTCTCCGATGATCAATATGATAGGTTGATGAACCTTAATCCAAGAACAAATAGTTCCTCAGGGCTCAATAATGCCAGTCAGGATCAATTAATTAAAATCCTCAACACTAAAAAGAAGCTCATAAGGACAGAACTCCATGCGGAATTCTTAATTCATTACTTAAAAGCTGGAGTCATCCCTATAGGACTACAGGTCCGTAATAAGCCAGGATTATTTGTGGAACATCCAAAATTCATTGAGACCTGGACAATGATAGCGAATCGATGTAGCCGCGATTGGCTTATTCTAATAATAGAAACAGCCCAAGAAATTATAGAAATGGAAAAATCAGAGATTGAAAAATTAGAAATAGCACTTTAACAATCACCAGCATTAGACGACGCTAAAAAGAAGTTAGATGAAATCAACCAGGATGTAGAAGGTTATAGAGATTATCTGTCCAACAAAAAATTAAAGAAATTCAAAAAAGATGTAGAAAAATATTCTGAAGAATTAGTCTACCCATACACACATAAGGACTACTTCACCAATAAGAATGAACCACGCTGGGAGAGACCTAATCACCAGAGACCTATCTACTCTCGTGGTAATAACAAATGTATTACCTCCTCTGAAACATCTGGGTCCAGCAGTGAGGACGACACAGATAGACCTACAAACAATAGAGGGGGACAGAATTTTGCTCTGGAACCTTTTTTAGACAGACGCCCAAATCGGGGACAACGGAATTTCAGGGGCTACAATCGATCAGAGCCAGTCAGGAACCATCAACCTCAAAACAGTTCGAGAGAATACATTGCGACGAGGAGCAAGCAATACTGGAGGTAGATGAGTTTCCAATAGTTAATCTCTCAAAGAAAGTACTGACTAGGGATGAACAAGACCTGCTTCAAAAGGGTTTTAGTTTTGCTCCCACCAACACCCACTCCCTTTTTAACCTAGGAAGTGATCTAAAAAACTTTTTTAGAAAAGTACGATTAAATAGATTCTTTGAAGACAAAGTTTATGAACCAGCCCCCAGTGTCACCGGTCTTAAACCTAAATCTACCTTTCTCCCTATTCTCCATCAAGTTGTTAAAAATATTGAAATCTTTGAACGCGTCGTAGAAGAAGAGATCAAATCTTTATTTACTAACTCTGCAAGCAAAAAGGGTAACAACAACCTATCGAAGGCACAAAGAATAGCTCTTACCAACCTCCAAAACTGCGATGAACTAACGATTAAACCTGCCGACAAAGGCGGGTGAGTTGTGTTATTTGACACTCCGGCATATGAGGGAAAGATACGGGAGCTCTTGAATGTAAAAGAACACTACAAAAGATCTAAGTTCACTGAACTCAGTCAATTGAAAACAGAAGTGGCCAACCTGCTAGTTAGGGGTAAAGAGGAAGGCTGCATCAAAGACAATGAGTACAAATTCCTTCTTAACAGCCATCCAGTGATCCCAGCAATCTATGTTCTACCTAAGATCCATAAAAACATAAAGGATCCCCCTATGAGACCTATCATTAGCGGAATAGGCTCAGTTCTTGAGCCTTTGAGCTGTTATGTAGATCACTTCTTACAACCTCTAGTCAAGAAACAACGATCCTACTTAAAGGACACCTCGCACGCGATAACAACATTTGAAGGCAGAGCATTCAATAGGGCGACGCAATATCTAGTCGCTTGAGATATCGAGGCGCTCTATACTAACATTCCACAAAATGACACCATTGAAGTCAACAAGTCAATATTGGAAATTGAAGATTTGAAAGGAGGTAATAGCAATTTTGTCATGTCTTGCATTTATTACATCCTTAAAAGAAACTTTTTCTTATTTAAGGATGAACTTTACCTTCAAATAAAGGGTACCAGCATGGGGGCCACTCGTGCCCCCAGTCTGGCCTGTCTTTATGTTGGTAACTTTGAGGAACAACATATCTTCAATGAGTTAGCGCCCTTTTATGAAAACATCTCCTGCTGGCATCGCTATATAGATGATATCATCTTCATCTGGAGCGGTGCCAGCAGTGACCTAGAATCCTTTCTGACTTGGCTCAACCTGGGGGACCCCAACCTAAAATTCACGGGACATTACAGCAACAATAGAGTTGAATTTTTGGATATCAACATCAAAGAAGATGATGGTACCCTTAAGGTTGAACTCTACACCAAACCCACAGACAAAAACTCACTTCTCCACTATTCTAGCAAACATCCGCAAGCGCAAAAAGACAGCGTCCCCTTTAGGGAATTCCTTAGGTTAAGACGCAACTGCTCCAATTTACAAGATTTTTATAAACATGCAGAAAACACTAAAAGAAAATTGAACGCCCGAGGATATCCTAATAAACTAATTAAACATGCACTCAAACGTGCCAGGTTTTATGATAGAGACAGCCTTCTAGACCAGAACAAAAATAGGGGCAAACAGAATGCGACGATGGACAGAATTTTTTCGTGACCCAGTACTCACACGTTAGCAATCAAATTAAAAACATAGTCAATAGGAATTGGAAAATCTCAATTTTAACAGGGATAAACAGCTTAATAAACCCCTTTTCTCGTTTCGCAGGAATAAGACCATCAGGAATAGTTTAATCCACACCTACAAGCCAACCAAAGATACTCAGTTAACTCTCGAAGGCAGTGTAGCATCAGGCAATTATAAATGTGGGACATGTTCCATAGTCCACTTTGCATTACTGGAAACCATCTAGAATACAATGGTAAACAAGCATTTACAATGCAATGGTTTCGCCTTAGGAAAAGTTAGAGTTATTGGCATTTTAAATGACAAAATTTGTATTTATGTGTTGGTTTTGAAAACAGATAAATAAATGGCAGTGTCATTTACATTGCCATTAGCTTAATCTCTCGCAAATGTGAGACCTATTGTACCCTACGGACGAGCTCAGCAGACAGCAATTACTCACAAACAAAAATCATGCAATGAAGACGAGGGAAACTTCAAAATATCAGAAATTACAGCCATTTGAGCAACAAGAAACTCCAAGAAGCTAGTGCTCCCTCCTGTAACCTCATATTAAATGGCAAAATTACAGGAAGCTAAAAATGACATTTCAGACATTGACAGCTGAAACGCTTAGCACTGAGAACTTGCTACACTGCATGAGATACATAAATTCACTACATGGAATTCAGTTGTGCACGTTTATTTTAAGGTTAGACTACTGCAGTGCTATATTGTAGGCAGCTTTCAGAGATCCCCCCCGGCCTTTTGACCAATTTCAACAAGGTCGACCACTTTAGAATCAACGTGGCTAATATTGTGCAACTTGCTCTCCATATCTTGCAATGGCTAAGGCCATCGCATAAACCTTGGAAAATGAATCTTGTCATTCATTCAAGAGCAGTTCCATAACTTGCCGATCAGTGGCAGTTCCTTTATAAGTCTTCTGAAACTGCAACAGAGTCTCCCCCGAGGTTACTGTGTTTATGGCAGTAGGAAAACGTATTTTCTGTTATATGGGTCAGAAGCCCAGGAAACATGTCTCGAAATATATTTCTCTTTCTGATACACAGGAGGTACTGCTTCCTCTCGGTCATCAGAGCCTGAAAAGTCTAAATATAAAGTGGATCTCTCACTGTCAGTTCCTGCATCTTATTTATTTATTTTTGGATCCGTTAGTGTTTTAATATTAATTATTTGATTATTTCGTCCTCTTCTGCACCGCTGGTCTCTTTTGGCCAAAAGAGACCGGGCAGGGCTTACAGAGGATGTGGAACTCGGTATCCTCTTAGAGTGTTTTACCACGTTGAACAATAACGAGGGAAACAGCAGGACACCAAAATCTGCTCCAACTGCACAAGAAATAAAGAACACACACTGAGAATCTGAAACTCAAACACTGTTGTCTGCTTTAAATCGTTATACTGATCACAACTATTCTCAGGGTATAATAACCACAATCGATTCCAGAAGAATCTCTCTGATGTGCAGTTTAAAGTATAAAGCTCACATGTGCAGTGTCTCCCTTGCAAGCGCAAGAACATAGGCCCCTTTCCACTACAACAGGAGAGTCAGTCACTGAAAAAGACGCTGCACATATGGGATCATGGTAAATGAATTCAAATACTAGAGCAATTAAAACTCTTACAATTTACTTGCTGCAACACTCTAAGTTGGGGATCTAGACCACACACTCTTTGCCTGTTGGTCCTTCCACTGAACTTTTGAACAACAAAAAAACACCCACCCCGACAGGGGAGAGATCCAGCAAATCACAACAGAGGTCTAAACCTGGCAGAGACCCCAGCGGGAGGGGGGCGGGCGAACGGGCTCACGGACAGCGGGAGGGGGGGGCGGGTTAACGGGCACACGGACAGCGGGAGGGGGGGCGGGCACACGGAAAGCGGGAGGGTGGTCAGGAAACAGCCAGCGGGACAGGGACAAGGCGAACAATAAACACAAACATCTGTGTAAAAAAAAAAGTACACGCCCACAGTGGCCACGTCTTCATGACGTTGCGGAGAGGGAAAGAATCGGCGGAACGCCCACCAATCGCCTCGGGAAATGACAGACAGTTCTCTCTTCCAATGGCTAGCCTCCATTTATGGAGCTAGCCAATGGAAGAGAGAGGCGGAACGAAGGCCACACTGTTCTAACATTAGATTTCGCCTGCGCCGAAAAGCTGCGCAGCTTTCGACGAGGCGCAACCTAAAAAGGGAGAAAAAAAAAAAGAGCGAGAAACTACAAGGAGAATTCCCGGACCAAACTACTAGATGGAATAATGCACAGCATGTGAATCCAGAAAAGATTCATGCTGCACTCTACAAATTAATCCATTAATTTGCTATCAATTTCTTCCCGAAGTGCCCTAGTGCTAAAAGAAACAGAAGTGCAGGAGCAAATCATGTTATTCTGAACCTCTTCATGACATTTCATTTTCCAAATGGACTTTAGTCACATTTTGGGTGATAAAGGCAGATGATCAGGTACTGCTAAATGTTTAGAACAGAGGTTAACCATAGGATATGTTGATCTTTAAGAGTTGATGGAGCTTTTAGAACCATAAGAGACCTACTTACTCCCCCAAAGAAAATTACAGGATAAATTAAAACAATGTTTGATAGATCTCAGCACGTGTCGATTCGAAATATTCTTATTAATATGATCACATCTTTCATTTTCCAAAGTTACAATTAAGCTGAATCAGCTCTTGAAAGAGACAAGAGTCCATATAATACAAAGCAGATATCCTTCATACAATATACATATTACAACCAGACCGGTGTTTTCAGTGCATTCAAGGAGTGCGGAATATGTTTTTTTGAAGATAAAGGCCTTTCAAATCACAGAAGTAGTGGGAATATGAGAAGGGCATTAAACGTAGAGTGGTCCATCTAATTCAATGCTTCAAGAGTCAGAAATGTGCATCATCCTGATGGGAAGAACAGTATGCAAGTTCCTAAAGGATTTGAACCCTAAACGTACATTACATGGCCTCCAAGTACATAAACAATGTGGCTTAGGTTATTTGGAATGTGGCATAACTACCATCAGAAGGGGGTGGTGTTTAAGTACACAAATCTCAGCTATGGTCTTTTCTGTGGTGGAGGCCACAATTCCAAACAGAGGCAGAGCAAAGATGAGCTGTCACATTGGTGTATAGAAATCACACACTAGCCCAGAGTATTGAAAACAAACACCTCAATGAAGAAGCTAAGAGCGGCATAAGAGATTTACAACACTGAACGGAATAGTGACAGAATACGAGTCAAGTGAGTCTTTGTAGGAGAGCGCTCTCGGAATTGAAAACTAAAATATGAGATTGGGGGCTCAGAAGGTTTGACAAACCAAGCGTAGAAAGAAAGCAAAGGTAAATCTTGCACTGGTGTGGGGCTGCTTCGGTACATACACCTCGCTACTCCTTTTAGCAGGATTCCTCGCCGAGGGAACATAAAACAGGCAGAGAATGGTTTGTAGATTCCTTCTGATCCTCTCCATGCAGCTTCAGCAACTATTAGAAAGTCGATGAGCAGCAAACGCTGCAAAAGAGTCAACCCCAGGAAGTCAATGGGTTGCAGGGTGGCTCAGTAAATTAAATTGTGCTCCTCGTTCAAAAATGAAGCGTCTGCGGGCCACGATTTCAAATTCTGGCAGGGTCGACCCAGCCTTCCAAAGTTACTAAACTTAGGACCTTTACAACTGGTTAAGAGAAAGGCCTTTTATTTACAGCGCTTTGAAGGGCCAAGTGCGGCATTACGCATGCTCGCGCGCCCCACCTGCATCTGAAACTCAGATTCAAAATAAACCATCACAGGTGCAACAATTCTGGCAGCTTTGTTTTGCTACAATAACAAGAACAGGGGTCGCCGAGGGCCTTCCGGTTACAAACTGCACATAGGGGTGTGTACACACTTCAAAAACAGCATGGCTTGGATTCGGATGGCATTGTCTGGCCCCTAGAGCCTTGTGTGAGGGCAGCACCAGCTGTTTAAATATGGCTGCTTCCAGGCAGCACCCTCGAAGCTGCGCACCCTGAGGCGCACGGGCCCAGCAATAGCAAAAATAAACGCACAACATGCAAATCTAACACCTTGTTCGGGTCACCCTGCGTGTGATTCAGATGTTTGTCCTTCGAAAGGTCCCTGCACGCAGGAACTGCAGGGAAAACACGGTGTGAACATCCAACACACACCGAGGTCGTATCAGGAGCACGAACTGTCATTTCAACATGGACGTTTCACTTCAAAAACACAGACATCGACCTAAGACATTTCCTAGTGAAGGGTCTTTAACTAATGCTCAAGGTAAAAAGTGCCCCAGGTATTTAGATTAAATCTGATCGGGTAAAAAAAAAATCCATGTAGGGGGATGCTAAATAGCAAATTTCAAAGTACAGAATAGAAATAAACAGTTTAAAAAAAGAAAAGAAAAGCAAAAGAGAACTCATGCGTACGCAAATGGCCACAAACCACAACAAAATGAGCAGCAAATGTGAACCCGAAATAAAGGACACAGCAGATGCAGTATCACCGTGGGTCCGAGAAATGTGCCATGCACTGCCTGAAACATACATCTCTGCTAAATATTGAGTCCCCCTCGGGAGTCACTGGCAGGGTGTAGACATCACACTTCGCTATTAGAACATGGTATACCTCGATTCAAGACCAAGTGGCATAGAACCCACGCATGCCCATCTTGACCTAAACTCGACCAAGTTAATGGCAGTGCCCTTCTCGAATACTTTAGCATATTGTCCGAGGCCAAAAAGATGCAGAGCTAAGCCCGGCATGCTGCCCAATCACTGCGGCCTTCACAACTCTCACCTCCACAGTTGTGTGTGTTTTTAATGTCATCTCTCAATTAGTTGCATTTTAAGGGTTTCTCAAATCTCTCAGCCAGCATCTTAGCGAAATCCATGGAAGGCATCGGGGATGGCAACCAGTCCGATCATGTCAGAACACTGTCAATGGTTGGTTTAAGCAACACGCTGAAGCTCAGCGCTCACCTGATTTTTCATAAATGACCCCTTTGTGAGCATTTGAATGTTTCTCACTTACATGACATTACACGTAAACAACGGAAATACCAACATCCACCAGTAGTTTCAATTCCACAATTAAACAGTCATAATTTACGACCCTCCAAACAGTTTCCCTTTACATTACCGCATTTGCCGATCACCTACATACAACCATTGAGGACTAGACTACCTACGAGTTAAGTAATCCACGTTTAAGACATAATAGCCCCAACTGAAGCAATGAGTTAGCCAAGGCAACAGTGTATTAAAACCTATCATCCTACTTGGATGACGCCAACACCATTAATTCGTTAAGCTGAAAGCATCGCTCCCTTGCATATTTCCAGCCTCAAGCAACCAGTGTCTATGTCTTCTACCTAAACGTGACAACTTCCAGCCCATTAAATGAATAAAAGCCCTCTGCTACCCATTTTGTTAATGGCCACCCGTGGTAAATGTTTTGACTGACAGTGATGACTTCCTATGAGTAAACCTGGTAATATTGCAATAACCTTACTATCGACTAAGCCCTTCACTCACTACCCACGTAGAGATGAAACCTTAGTAAAATGTTTTTAGGACAACGACCCAGAGCACACATTTATCAATGATCATCTTTTCTAACTCCATTTAGCACTCATTCAATCAAACAACACTGCATTGACAATGCTTCTAGACAGTCTCCAGGAGAAGATAACAATCCACAGTGATCGCTTTACGAGAAAACACACTTGGGCATTTAACGGATACCTTACAACACAAAAAGATGATGAACGGATTGTTGAACATTGTCAAACATTCACCCCAGTCCCAGATCTTGGTTTAATCCATTGTTATTTTGCTCAACACGCCACCCCAGTTCAGACATAGCCGTATGCAAATCAGTCTTGACCCTGTGCCTCATGGGAACAGTCCAGACCGAACTGCCAGGCCAGGTCTTCCCTGGACCGGAATCAAGCATCCTGGGGCCGGTTTCGGGTTGTCAACAGTTAAAACCAATTTGGATTCCCTCTTATTAATTATGAATTACTCTGCAATTGCTACATCAATAACGTGTGATCCCCACATATATAAATGAACGAGTTAAAATCCAAATTTTGGGCCACCTATAAGAGATACTACAGCGCCCGTGAGAGTCTCAGGATGTTTCTAAATGCTCACTTTCGTTATAGATGATAAACAACCATCATCCGGAGCGTTGACATTAGCTGGCAGCCTCAACAAACATCTTTGTTCATCATCTCTCAAAGTCCATCCATTCCCCTCACATTGCTCAACGCTCCAAAGTACGATAGAGTGATTGGCAACCCTCTTAGCGGAATTGCTTTCACTTCCGACAACTGAAACCCATTTATGGACCTTCACATATAAAGCGGACAGGATTTACTGACGATGAACTAGACCCCCCTTTGCGACGCTAACTGGCTTAGGATGCCCACAAGCCTCATGTATTTACCACAAGGTACTAACGATCTTCTATCAGCTTTCAGAGCATCACAGCGTGCACGGACGGCCCAGTGACGCACATTCACAACAACATAACCATAATACAAAACCCACGCTTACTGGCCACCTCTCATTCATTAATCCTAAGTAGCCAAATGGACTCGCAACCGTCTTGACGGGATCATGTGCATCCCTTGACCCTTCAGAGATCCACCACTTGCCCAGGATTAACCAAAACGCGGCCTTGACAAACCCCAAAATAAAGAAAGCCTTGACGGCCAGGGACGCACCTCGGAGTGGAAGGTCTGCGGCTCTTCCTGCAGGGGGAGAGAGAAACACAGAGACGTTACTGTTTGTCACAGGCTGCAGCCCCGGGTACAAAATATAGGGGAGGGGGCGCCCCCCCCCCCGGGACCCCTCGCACCTCCCCCGCTCCCCGGAGTAAAGAGTCACACTCACATCGCTCTCCACCTCAATGTCATCATTATCGCTCATGGTCTCATCCGCCCGGGACAAATACGGGTGCGGGGCTGGAGGGGGGCAGACGGGGCCTCCGACCGCACAGGAGACCAGAGGAGGAGCAGCAGAGCACCAGAGCGCAGCAGCGAGCAACGGACACAGCAGCACACGTGACTCTCAGCAGCAGCAGCAACACCATATCGTCAGGGCACGACCGGGGTCTGCGTACGCACATGCCACTGGGAATCGTGGTGCACAGGAGCGCTTCATAGGCCTTGTTTACATGACAAGTGTGATATTATAAACTCTCTTTCCCACAATGCAAGAGAAAGCGGAAAAGGACGAAAGGCTGTACTGCGCATGAGCCTAATACTGTGACCTTGCCGGGAATTGTAGTTCTAGTGTGTGTTTACGACGACAGTACCCGGAAGTCTGTGAATACTTTTTATGGCAGAGGCTGGTGAAGACACGTGGATACGGACGGCTAGAGAGTATGATGCATTTCTAGGGACACAATATGAACATAAACAAGTCAGGTCCCGGGCCGGCCAGCCAATCACAGCGCGGCCCGGGGAATGACGTCACGGGGGTGTCCCGGGCCGGCAGCCAATCACAGCGCGGCCCAGGACAAAGGGGCGGGGCTTAAAAAAAGCACCAGAAACGCCCCCGAATCGCGTTTTCAAGAGAAAGCGCGATTGACAGCCTCTGTCTCCCAATGGCTAGCCTCCATTTATGGAGCTAGCCAATGAGAGGCAGAGGCGGTGCCGACATCCCTACTGAAAACAAAAGTTTTCGAACTGGGAGGGGCACTGACGTGCCCCTCGCCAGGTCGAAACCTAAAACCTATCCTCTACTACCCTCAACAACTGCAGAAGCCAAAATGTGGTCTACCTGCTCCTTTGCCCCTGCAATTTGGGTTATGTAGGTGAAACAAGTAGGGAGCTAGAGCACAAATCTGCGATACGCACCAACAAAATCAATGCCCCCCTCACGGAACACTACCAAGCGCTGAAACACACTTGTGAAGATATAAGATGGTTTATCTTAGAAAAGATTAGAGTCAATAGGAGCGGAGGTGACATTGATAAAAAGAGAAAGACCAGGGAACAATGGTATTTCTGTCATTTAGATACTATCCACCAAGGATTAAATACTAGGGAAGACTGGTCAAAATGTCTGTAGAATACTTAAAGTGACTAAGAAGGAGATTATTTCTCCCACGCCTTAGTTACCACATAAAAACTCCCCCTTCTGTCCCATCATGATACGCTGTGCGGGTATCCTAGTCATAACAACGGGCACAACACCATCCTAGAGACTGTCTCCTACAGAGCAATCAAAAGGAACCTATCAAAGACCTTATAACCTGTGTCACCACTTACTGTCCTGCGACTTATGATGTCCAAAAATTAATAAGGAAAAACTGGCAAATAATCACATTGGGCAAGTACAATTGGCCAAAACCAAGATTCGCCAATAGGAGGACAAAGAACATAAACAATGTACTAGTACATACCCGTTCAAGGAGAAAGTCAATCAATCCCACCACGAGAGATGCCAACATGGCCCCTGTAACCGGCCATTACCCCTGCGGGACGTGTGGGGTGTGCAAGTTCACTAAGCCGACAAAGACTTTACAACTCACTGATTCCTTGAAATGGACCCAAAAACAACATACCAATTGTAATTTCACACACTAATTACCCTAATATCTTACCATGACTCATATCATGTACCCCTCAACCTCTATGAGGATTAAGTAGCAGATGGCACTATTCAGTGTCCCAGACTCAGATTCCTAGTAGATCTTTTCTTCCTCCCTCTATACTGTCTTAGTGCATACAATCAGATGCACGCTCCAGACTGCGAGCTTTAATATTGTGCTGTATTTATACCTAGACCACATTTACACTGACTAATAATGTACATTATGTTGATTTCTGTTTCAACAGTGCAGGAAAATAAGTACGAGAATTCCATACTCTAATTTGGAAACTACACAAGTTGTGTGAGCACCATTACCGTTTTCAGTTTTTTTGTCCTGACGAAAGCTCCATAGACCCTGCTGGGCCAAAGGGAGCTGAAACATGTTGACCTACCCGTATAGACATATGGGAATCTAGTTGTCCGGTTACCCTATATATATCGCAAAATCTTTTAACAAAAGTGCCTACCTTCTTAAATAAACTCCCCCATTGGTGAGACACTTTTTAAAATATTTGTTTTTCTATCTCCTTCCTCTGTTGAGGTCCCTAAAATTTCTGGACACTTCTACCTTTACCAGAGGTTGCCTCGGTTGAGACAGGCATATAGCACGATATTTTGATTACCCAATGACTATGCCATGACGCCGGATGGGGCGGAGAAAAGATATAGACTGCATCGACAAAATCACGGCGTCTATGAGGGTTATCAAAAATAACCAATGGTTATAGTAGATACCAGTGTCCATTCCATTTTTGATTATCAAGTACTCAAGAAACAGAGACAGTGGATTTTAAAATCAATTTCCAGGTGAGCCAGTAATTCCCCCCTGCCCCGCGCTTGAACTCAGTAATTGAAGACAAGAAAGCGCAGATAGCATCAAAACTTATCAGAGTTTCACCCTTCCGTTTTCATTAAGTCAAGTCAAGTCAAGTCAAGATATTTATATAGCGCGCTATATACCCAGAGGGTCCCAGGCGCTTAAGGAGGGTGGGGAATTACCTGTCGAATATCCAAGTTTTAAGTTGTTTTCTGAATGCTAGGTGGTTCTGAGTGAGGCGAAGGTGAGTGGAAAGTGAGTTCCAGGTCTTAGCTGCCAGGTAGGAGAAGGATCTACCTCCCATGGTGGTTTTGTTGATGCGAGGTACGGCAGCAAGGGCTAGGTTGGAGGATCGCAGCTGGGGGGGGGGGTGTAAAAGGAGAGACGTGTGTTGAGGCATTCGGGTCCAAGATCGTAGAGTGCTTTGTGTGCGTGGGTAAGGAGACGGAAGGTAATCCTTTTATTGACGGGGAGCCAGTGGAGGTTTTTCAGGTGACTGGAAATGTGGTCTTTACGCGGGATGTCTAGTATGAGTCTGGCTGATGCGTTCTGGATGCGTTGTAGTTTTTTCTGGAGTTTTGCGGTGATGCCGGCGTATAGGGTGTTTCCGTAGTCCAGGCGGCTTGTAACCAGTGCATGGGTGACTGTTTTTCTGGTTTCAGTGGGGATCCAGTGAAAAGTTTTTTTGAGCATGCGAAGAATGTTGAAGCAAGATGATGAGACAGCGCTGACCTGTCTGGTCATCGAGAGTGAGGAGTACAGGATGACGCCAAGGTTCCGTGCGTGATCCGTCGGGATGGGTGCTTTTCCAAGGGCCTCTGGCCACCAAGAGTCATCCCAGGCGGAGGGGGAGGTACCTAAGATAAGGACTTCTGTTTTGTCTGAGTTCAGTTTCAGACGGCTGTGCTTCATCCATTCGGCTACTTCTTTCATTCCTTCATGTAGGTTGGTTTTGGCGGTGTTAGGGTCTTTGGTGAGTGAGAGGATCAGTTGGGTGTCATCAGCGTAGGAGATGATGTTGAGGTTGTGTTGGCGTGCGATGGCTGCGAGGGGGCTCATGTATATGTTGAAGAGGGTGTAAGCATGAGCGAATTTTGCGGATCTCGCGTTCGCGAATTTTGCGGATTTGCGGATTCGCAATCCGCAAAATCCGCGAATTCCCGCGAATTTGCGGATTTTTTTTTTTTTTGTGTTCGCCCGTGTTTCTGCCAGTTCGCGAGGGTTTTGTACACTTTCGCAAATTGCGAACTTACCTGTCGGGTCGCAAGTTTCGCGAACTTGTTGTTTCTACGTGTCCAGCCTGTTTGGGACACTCTTCTTCATCACTGCCACTCTCTGTCACCACTGCCACTCTCTGACTACTCATGCCACCCTCTGGCCCACCCATGCCACCCTCTGTTTCATCACCACACCCTCTGGTTGTCCAGTGTACATTATTTTCGGCAAAGCAAAGCACACCTTCCCTGCCTCAAGTGACCTGAATTAATTTGGGGCTGATTCATGTGTCACAGAATATTTTTTTAGCTGGCACCTGCTTCCTTAGTGCGCCCTGATTAGTGATCTTTTGCACTTGCTAAGTGCTTTCATTGTTGCAAAATTAGTTACAACACCTGCCCTGCCCCAACTGACAATAATGAATTAGGGGCTGATTAATGGATTTTAACTTCCAGCCTGGCTCCTGCTTGTCTCCCTTAGCTGTAATTCAGGACCTTTGTGGCATATGTGTAACTATTCTGAGGTTCAGAGCAGGGTCACATACTAGTTTCAACTGGCAACTGAACTCTGGAGGGGCCCCTCAG
This sequence comes from Lissotriton vulgaris, assembly GCF_964263255.1. Lineage (NCBI taxonomy): Eukaryota > Metazoa > Chordata > Amphibia > Caudata > Salamandridae > Lissotriton > Lissotriton vulgaris. The sequence goes on from NC_141693.1 coordinate 739,140,189, forward strand.
GAAGCACTCCAGGAAATGGCTACTAATGATGAGCCTGAACTTTTGAACCTGGTAAGTAGTTACTTTCAGTTTTGCTAAAATCGTATTTCTGCAATTTTGCACTTATTCGCGGGGCGCGAACTCACGCGAACAGTGCGAGCAGTGCGAGCAAAATCCGCTGCTCGCGGATTTGCGGATTTTGCGGGAAATTCGCAAATCTCGCGGATTGCGGATTTCCCGAAAATCCGCAAAATCCGCGAGCGGAACGGATTTTCCGCCCACGCCTAAGAGGGTGGGGCTGAGTGAGGATCCTTGTGGTACGCCGCAGATGACTTCAGTGGCCTCTGACTTGAATGGTGGGAGGCGGACTCTTTGGGTTCTTCCAGTGAGGAACGAGGTGATCCATTCCAGTGCTTTTCCTTGGATTCCGATGTTGTTGAGACGTTGTAAAAGGGTGCTGTGGCAGACTGTGTCGAAGGCTGCGGAGAGGTCGAGGAGGATGAGGGCGACTGTGTCTCCATTGTCCAGTAGAGTTTGAATATCGTCTGTTGCTGCGATGAGGGCGGTCTCTGTGCTGTGTTTGGCTCGGAAGCCGGACTGTGAGGGGTCGAGGGATTTGTTGGTTTCGAGGAAGGCGGCGAGCTGGTTGTTGACAGCTTACTCGATGACTTTGGCCGGGAATGGAAGGAGCGAGATGGGGCGGTAGTTTTTGAGTTCGGTGGGGTCAGCTGTGGGTTTTTTCAGAAGAGCGCTGAGTTCGGCGTGTTTCCAGCTTTCTGGGAAGGTGGCGGAGTTGAGGGAGCAGTTGATGACGTCTCGGAGGTGTGGTGCTATGATGGAATCTGCTTTGTTGAAGATGTGGTGAGGGCATGGGTCTGTGGGGGATCCTGAGTGGATGGAGTTCATCAGACGGAGGGTGTCCTCAGTGGAGATTGGGTTCCATTCATCAAGGATTTTCAAGGGGGGTGATGGTCCTGCAGAATGATGGGTGGGTTGGACTCCGGGTTGGTTGTCGAAGCTGTTGTGGATGTCTGCGATTTTGCTGTGGAAGAACGAAGCTAGGGAGTCGCAGAGGGCTTGAGAGGGGGTGATATCGTTGGAGTTGGCTGAGGGGTTGGTGAACTCTTTGACGATGTTGAATAATTCCTTGCTGTTGTGGGCGTTGTTCTCTAGTCGGTCTTTGAAAGCCGCTTTCTTGGCAGATCGGATAAGTTGGTGGTGAATGCGGGTGGCGTTTTTGAAGGCGTCCCTGGTGTTGGTGTTTGGGTCTTTTTTCCAGGCCTTCTCGAAGGAGCGACAGAGTTTCTTCGATTTCTTAAGATCATCGTTGAACCAGGAGGCGTTTTTGCTGCCTAGTTTGATTTGGCGTTTTTTCAATGGAGCAAGGATGTCGGCGCTGTTGGAAAGCCATTGGGTGAGGTTAATGGCTGCTTGGTCGGGGTTTGATGAGTGGACAGGGGTTTTTTGAAGAAGCGATGAGGAGATCTGGTTCATGGTGATTTTGTTCCAGTTTCTTCGCAGGGAAGGTAGAGGATGGTTGTGAATTGTGGTCTTATTGTAGATAAAGTGAACGCAGCTGTGATCCGTCCACTGTAGGGTTGTGGTGTGACTGAAGGAGACATGTTTGCTAGAGGTGAAGATGGGGTGGAGCGTGTGACCTGCGATGTGGGTGGGGGTAGTGACAAGTTGTTTGAGTCCTATGTTGGCAAGATTGTCCAGAAGGGTGGTGGCGTTGCTGTCATTGCTCTTTTCCAGATGAAAATTGAGGTCTCCCAGTAGAATGTATTCCTCGGAGGGGAGGGCGTGTGGAGTGATGAAGTCAGTGATGACCTCGCTGAATTGTGCATGGGATCCTGGAGGTCGGTAGAGGAGGGTGCCTCTGAGTGTGGTCTTGGGGTCGGTGTGGATCTGGAAGTGAAGGTGTTCGGCGCTAGTGAGATTGACGTCTGAGCTGGTTGAGATGTGGATGGAGTTCTTGTAGACGATAGCGATTCCTCCTCCAGTTTGGTCAGTGCGGTCCTTACGGATGATCTTGTATCCTTCCGGGATGGCAATGGTGATGTCAGGGGCTGATGAGGCGTTCATCCATGTTTCTGTTAGGAAGGCGACGCCGGGAGAAATGGTGTCTAGCAGGTTCCAGAGGTCAATGGCGTGTCTATGGACTGAACGGGTGTTGAGCAGGATGCATTTTAGGTGGTTGGTGTTTGATATCTGTTGTGTGTTCGTGGATGAGGAATAGTTCTTGTTGCCGTCCAACTTGCAGGAGTTGCAGGAGAAGGGTCCATGGGTGTGTCCAGGAGCGGCATGGACGCAGTTGGGAGACGGCCGGGGTTTAGGGCTAAGAGGGTGGAGGAGTCGTATAAAATGCGGGAGGGGTGGATGGTGCGGGGGCCAGGGGGTCTGGCGCTGGGCGCGGTCCAGGCGCGGACGGGCGTAGACGGGCTTACCTTTGGCTTGTGCTTCCAAAAAGAAATTGGGAAGGAAGAGCCATATGACATTGATGTACAGCCTGACTTTCATATTTACAGATACAGTTACCAAAAGGATACCGTTAATGGTAAAAGTTTTCTTACCTTTCACCATGCTTAAATCATTATAGCAACATGCCTATTTTATAAATAAATAGGACCGGACTGATTAGCCTTTGGCATTTCCCCCCCCCCCCTCTCTCTGTTATAGATCGTTTAAGCCTAGAGACCGACTAATAAATGAGCTGTCCCTTTATTTCTACTGGACTATTTATAACCAGGGGGACCATTAACACTACATATGAAAATAAACAGGTATTCTTCTAACAAACAATCTTAGTAAAATAACTAAAAGGGTGCATTTCATCTATTCGTTGACCCAATCATCTTTAACATACAGGCCAGAATACAGGCAGCACCCACTATACGTAAGGTTTAGCCAGATTTGAACGTGGTGATCATAACTGACCCTCTTTCAAGAAAAGCATTTCTTAATTCATGGGTAAGTGACGTATTAATATTTTTTTAGATATTATCCATACTATTAATGTTCCACCATGAACTTTGGATGTTCCACCCAGGGTACTCAACTTTCTAATTCTCCCCTATCATCAAATTTTCCATGTGGTAATTAGGGTCACCCGATCAGCCCTCCAAATCTCAGATAGGCTTGTTTGAATCCTTAAACCTCTTAAAAACCTCTTGACCCCATATCATCTGATTAGACATTAATCCCATCACTGGGTACCCCTCTTAAGTGAAAAATTTCAAACATGGGTGTGTGAGTCTGGTTGTAAGTCAACCTTATAGACAAGCTATCTTAATGGTAGCATAGACTAAGCAGCCTTAAAGGCTAAACTCAAGAGGTCGTGTTAAGCGAGCTGTTTTACCAATCACAATCCTGTAATATCAAATGAAAGGACACCACACAAGTATATATTATAAAAATATATGTGTTTATTACTAAAAATAATCCCCAGTACTCTTTATGAGCAAAGGGGCACAAGCGTTAAATCAAAAGCACAGTATAACATACAAAGTTGCACAATTATGGATGAGGGCGGGTGGCCACTCAAACCATATATTAAGAAAGTGGTATAAGAGATACCAATCCAACAGTGGTTAGGCCTAGGGCCTAGGGAATCGCTGGGAGCAGTCGGGACAAGCAATGCTGGAGTCGGGAAAAGCCCGCGGGATTCGGGTGCAGCGCTTAAAGCACACACATGCACCAATGTTAAGTCAATGGTGCGAAAAAGTTACACAAATAGAGTTTTAGGATACTTCCGCTGAACCTATATGGACAAAACTTTAGACACAGACCCTAGAGGTGTGTACCAGTGTGGGAACACTGGCGTTGCAATGTTACCTCACCCACAGGAAGCAGGTGCATAGGGTCGAAGTGGCCTCGGGTGTTGTCACGCAGGTTCTTGGTGCTTGAAGCTGAAGATGCTGCAGGCGATGTGAAGGAGAAGTGTCCGGTGTGATCCAAGGGTGGATCAGAGTAGAAAAGTACCTGAAAGCAGAGGACTGTTCCACGCAGGCTCTCACCGTCGGCGCTGTCGGCTTCAAGATTGGAGCAAACAACACGTGGCAAAAGCAATCCACGCAGGACTGGAAGATTGCTTCTCACTCGGACCAGGAGGGTCAGAGCGGTTGCTCCTTTTCAGAGGAGCTGGTGCAAGTCTGGAGCAACCAGAATCGCAAGTCAGGTTTAGGTTTTCGTCAGCACAGGGGCCACAAGCCAGCTGGCAAGTGACCGGGCCAACGCGTCGAGCCAAAGCAAGCGGAAGGGCCCCATGCAGCACTCGTCGAAGGGGTGAGCTTCGGTGCAAGAGTGGCTCAGTGTTGGAGCTTCTCAAACCCCGGTGTACAGCTTCCAGGGTCACTTGTGAGCTGCACGGTCAGCGTCTTGTGGTCTTTTCAAGATGGCGTGCCCCACGCTTCCGGTCGCCTCCACGGGTCTCAGCTCTGCAGGGACTGTGGATCGGGCTGTAAGAAGGCAGGCAAGCTTGATCTCGTTGATCTCTGTCACTCGAGTTCTGACGGGAACTGCAACAAAGCAGACGTTGAGGTGCTGGATGGTGCCTGTTTGCACAGGGTGGTCACTCCTTGACCACAAGGGAGATTCTTCAGTCTTCTACGTCAAGTAGGATGTCGAAGGGTCCAGAGTTTCGTTTCTTATGTTTCATCAGGATAATCTGAGTATGTTGGCACTGCTCCCATTCTTATACCAATCTAGGGGGCTGGATTACCTGCTAGGTCCCCTCCTATGGGTGGGACCCAGGAAGGGAGTGGATACACCCCTTTCCTTTGATCCAGGCCGTGCTGGGACACGGGCTGGTGTGCCCCAGAACCGGTTTGGCCGGATTATGCAAGGGGAAGCCTTGTGCTCCCCAGGCAGTGTCTGGTTTCTTTCAAACCTCCCTGCTACAATCCACTATCTCGTGTCTGGGGTGGTGTAACACCTCCCTGTGACAGGAAAGCCTTTGTCCAGGCATCCTCTGCGGAGTTTCGGTCAGCAGCAGGAGGTCAGACTCGTGTCTGTGGCAGAAGCATCCATTTTGTGGATCTGAGGCTCTTTTAAAAATCAACCGCGTTTCAGTAAAGTAACATGTCGTCTCCCTCTAGAGGGGAGGAATGCTACCCCCATCACCAGGACTGGCGAGGGGGTAGTATTACAAATTGTATGACACCTTACACGACATGTTTTGATAAAGCCAAACCAAAGTTAACATATAACCGCAAGGTTTATAATGCACTTAATAGTATATGGTATGGCATTATCCCGGAACAGCTTAGGGAATTGGTCCTGACAGCTGCAGACAAGCTCAGCTCATGCTAGAGCACCATCTCACATAAAACCAAGCACTCTGCCTCCATGATTGTTAAGGCCTGCCATAGGAGTGACTAATAGGTATATATGTGTCCAGTTAGGTTTAGATATAGGCATACTGTATCTAAGCAAGGGGTGATTACACCACCTTGCCCCAGCTGAGTGATCAGCCAGTTGTGTCAATTTTAGATAGCCAGCCAGGGGTGGCAAAAGATATGCTGCAGCCCCTGGAAGGCCTTGGATGCATCTATGCCCTGGGCACCTATAGTGCTCCGTACAGGGGCTGATAAGGTGACCCAAGCCAATCTAGTTATGCACCTAGGGTACATGGAATCCATTTTACAGAGAGAGCAGATAGCCTGGGGCCCTGATTAGCAGGGAACCAGGCCAACTAAGTCGAAAACCAGCTAAACACAAGGCAAAAATCTGGGGTAACCATAGTCAGGTAGCCACCTTCCTACAGGGTGCCATTGAACTTTTGCAATATCCTAGTGATAAACCTAGACCTCAAAAATAAGAAGTGCTCAGTAAGAATGTAATAAATATAGACAGTCATGTGGATAATATTCGCCAATGGCTATAGAGGAGTTCTTAATAACAAATGCAAAAGTATATATGCTGTTATGTGGACAATACGCCAAAGTGTCTATATATGAGTTCTGAACCTGAATAGTACATACGTTAGCTTGTAATAACTGGTATAAATGTACTTTGTCGTTTAACCTAAAATGAAGTGTATAGCGTGAAATTAATTGCTAGCATGCAATTTATTACAGGGCAATGACAGCTAACCCCTGTTTGTGACAGCAAACTTATGGTCTATAAAGGTGGTAATGAATAAGTGAACCCACCGAAACGCGTCGACGCATTCTTTGGTATAATTCAAGTCTCCAACACCAAAGTTGATATGCTGATACAATAGCAATACAATATTGGTGTCCCCACAGCGGAGCCAGAATATACGAACTGTATTCAACGACTGAATGTTGTACTTGTTCTGTCTTTTTGAATTGTGCAGGTCACAATTGTATGTACTCTTTGTATAACATTTGTTTTAATTGTGTTTCAGAAGTAGGGATCTAGATCAGCTAAACCCTTCACCGTGTTTTTTTTAATTTTTCTCCCTTGGTTTCCTCAAGGGGTACCTCTCGATCCCCTACGCACTCACAGAGTAGACCAGCCTTGCCAGGAACATAATGTGTGGGATGTGCATTTGAAAGCATAAGAGAGAGAGAGAGGTGTGGAATGTACTTTTTAGTCTCAATGTGCAGTGTTATGAGCAGTGGTGCTCAAATGTGCATTGTGTTGTACATTGAGAGAGAAAATGTGTGATCCTATAGGCAGTGGTGCACAAATGTTCATTGTGTTGTGCATTGGGACGTATTATGAAGTTCTTACTATTGGCTTAGATATGCCCTTATGTCATCCTAAATTCTGACTCTGTCTTGCTTGAGCTTTTTGCGTGAACAAGCAGCCCCGAGAGTGCTCAAGTTATTTGGATTATTCCCATTCAAGGTTGCTTTATTATTGGAGAGGATATTGTTGAATGTACCGTCAGCGAAGCTTCATTAACATAAAGGCTGGAACATGTGAATATGCAGAGGGAATGTGGGACCTCTTTTTGCCTTTGGAATGCTTGCATGGAAGATGGCCAATTCAAGCAGGTTTCCTTGGCACAGAGGGAAGATCGCTTGAACCTTCTAGTGTGTTTTGAGAGTATAAAGCAGGAGCTTGTTGATTTATAGAACAGGATTGTTTGAGCCTGAATGATGGACAAATCTTCAGTGCAGCTGTTCCCGGTTTTGCTGAGTCTTTTGTCCCAGGCTGTGGATTCCCCAGTATGGAGTAGGACAAGGTTAAGTTTGGAGCCAGTGAGGTATCTTGTTTTTGATTAGTGCCAAGAATGTAATGCATAGCTGATTGAGTGTGCATATTCAATTTCCAATGGCTTTAACAGTCACTGTGATGCGTGACTGTAAGTGCGCACCTTCAGTTTCCAGTGGCTATAATCATATTGACTTTGTGATGTTTGAGGGAGTATGTGCAAATTCAAGGTAATCATCTCATGTATTTACTGTATATATCTTTCTGATTTCTTGCAGGATGTCCAGTATTATTTGCTGGTTGTTTATTATTATTATTATCCATGCATTTAACCTGTTCCGTTGGCCGATGCAAGCACTACCTGCCCAGTGCTGCACACGATCGTTGGCCGACGCAGCCCGCCCTCTCTTTAGAACTCCAGCACAGCTGCAAAATTCACGCTGTGGTAAAGGAGTTAACTGTTTCATTTGACAAGTGTGTTATTGTTGCCTGTATATATATATATATATATATATATATATATATATATATATATATATATATATATATATATATATATATATATATATATATACTCACTTCAAAAACATAGGTTTTACAGAAGTTATAGTTAGAAATTAGCATTAAAAAAACCTTTGAAATTTACTGAAAAAACCATAGGTTTCTGGGGCGTTATAGTTAGCTGGACATTTCACTCGCACAAAACCATCGAAATTCCACCGTTATAGTTAGTTCAGCAAACTATAACTTGCGCCCCCGCATTGCACTACTCATGACGTCACATATTACATCATTCATGGCGTGGTCAGTGACATCACTGATGACATCTTAAATGACATCACTGAGGACATCACTATTGGCATTATCCAGTGACTGTGTGTTTCTGTAAAGTGTAAATATGTTTTATATATATATGCCAAGGTGTGTTGAAGAATCAGTGGGTGTGTAAGTGTCTGGATGAAGGATTTACGAGGTGTGTGACTGATTGCATAAGTGACTGATTAAACATGTCTTAATGAATGCATGCGTTAGTGACTAATCTCTGTGAATGTCTGTATCAGTGTGTCTGTTGTTGTGTAAGCTGATATATGGGTTGGTCAGTAGCTACATGACAGTTTATATGGGTGAATGATTGTTTGCCTGAGTATTTGTAGTGGTGCCTGTGTGTGTGGGTGGGCTGGAGGTTTGTGACTCTGTGCATAGATGTGTGACTAGTTGATTCACTGAGTGTATGGGTTCAAGAGTGCATGTGGAAACAGCTCTATGACTGGGTGAGTGAATGGAGCTCTCAGTGGTACATGTAAGTGTCATGTAAAAAGGCAGATTTTGTGAGTGATGGTGTATATAAATAACTATATGTGACAGTGAATGATTACGGGAGTGGCTGTATGGATGAGTGTGTACTTATCAGGACCCAGATCCCCCAGCACCACCCCGCCCCCTCCCGAGTTAACCGGAATCCCACATGTAAATCATCAACAGAGATTTGCGTGGGTGTAAAAATGGCCATGTTTAATACAAACAACTTCATAAACATGACAAGGAAATTCAAATGCATAATTAGCAAATTCACAACACACTTTTAATAATGACCTTAAAATTCAAATCCCCCCAGCACAAAGGGCCCTTCTTGCTCGCAACGCCTCTGCTGAGCCTCCCACGCAAGGTGCAACGCACCTGCGCCCATGAGTGGTGGTCCCCACCTCCGATCCTTGTCCGCCATCACCGGGGCCCACCCCCCGACCACCAGGCTGCCCAGGAACCCAGGAGGCTCGAGACCTGTCGCCCTAGCCTCCCATCCGGTGGCCACCATTTCCCAGCGGAGAGCTTTTCGTCTTCCCTTCAGTGCTGGCCTAGGGAGTACGCATGGTGGACTCCCATCTATTCTGTGCGTTGATGTCACTGTTCGCAGGTCTTTTTACCGCAACTCATCCCCTCAAACCACTGATCTATGGGACGCGTGGCTGGGAGTTAAAGTTTAACTTTCTAAGGGACGGGGGGGGGGAAGCGCCACCAGCGAGCACAGCCATTCCGAAGCAGGAGGGGGACAAAAAGAGCGAGGCCACAATGACCGGAACCTAAATAGGCCCCGGTCTCCACCCCTCCCACACCGGAAACATGTCATGTCCCGACCCGGAAGTACTTGAGCGGCTGCGGCCCACAGGGCCCGCCGACCGCCCACCTCCTACGTAGGAGGGGCAGGTGCCGGGGGGCCGGGCCCTGTGGGCCCACTCTCCTAGCATCGTGCTTGGCACTATAACTGGTGAATATCGGTGGTTTTCGGGGTTTTGTTTCATGACAATAATTGCATTTTAACTGTGTTTTGTATGAGTTTTTTTTAAATGCAAGTTAAGTTCTTATTACCAATCCCAACTATAACATCACTTTAACCATTGTTCTTTTGTTCCAGTCCGGCTTAGACAGCTCAGTGAAAGGGTTGGAAAGCCCTGTTTGTAATGTGCATGGAATGGAATGGGGTTTGATCCCCCCCAGGGCTTAGTCAACCTCGCATTCTTCTGCAGTAATACAATGAGTACCATTGAGCTGGATTTGACTAAATATCTATTGCTTGTATTTTTATATTTTTATATTTCATATATCTATTAATTAATTTGCATCTGCATTATACATATACCAGACATGCTCACATAATAATAAGTTTGTCCGCAATTTGTATAGTTGCTACAGCAACAATCAGGCCATTTATTAATGTTTCATGTTTCCGAGATCTCCTCAATGGGCCCTTCCAAGACGCATCATAACCACCTATTGTTAAGCATTAAGTACAGTTAAGCCTGTGTGATGTGTATGTGCATAATCACTATTGGTAGCATAGTTACCCAAGGCCTATAATTTTTGTCTTTCATAAAGAAACTATTGAGGGGTACATTGCTGTGAGAAAGTTCCGCTTTTCCGCATTAGAGGGTTTTTAACCCCTCTGACCTTTCACTCTTCCTTCCAGACAGGACAATTAACCAGCCAGAAAAAGCTGACAAATGGCTATGCTGAAATGCTGAAAGTCCCCTGCATGGCTCTGGAGAGCTTGAATCCAGGCCTTGAATTCACCGCTGGAACTGTATCTTGCTGACCTCTTCCTCAGCGCATACAATGGCATGCATTTTCGAAGTATTTTTATGACACAGATTGAAACCCGGAGCACAGTGATGAGAGGTGCACACCATGTTCAACCTCCTTTTAGTGCCTGTGACTACTGTCGTCTCACCCGGCTACAGAGGGCTGAGAGTAGAAGCATCCATATGGTTTTAGTAGCAGGACAGACCTTTTTACTCTTGCCTGATAGATAGAAAGTCATATTGGCCTCTCCTGTGGTTTTTATTTGGTCTACCTGTCTCCTGCAACGATGTCTTTGTCCCATCAATTTGGGCATGGATGTCGCATGTGTGTGTAGTATAATGTGTAATGCGTGTAGATGAGTGTATGGAGTGTGTATGACACAGGTGGCTACAGACACTGGGATACGTTTTGCATTTGAACTGTTCCAATGGTAGCTAGAATGGAGGTCTGGTGAGCCAGCCAGGACAGCAGATGTGACCTGCAGGCCTCACTCATGGACATTCTTTGGATCCTATGTTGCGAAGACTGGGGACTATTAACACAAGCAAACAAAGGATCCATTTGGAGCTACAGAGTTTCCCACTGCTAAAGTGGCGAGACTTTTAAAACTATCAATGGAAGTAGGACTATGCTTTCACATCGCCCAGGGGGTGCAGAATGACTTTAAAAAACTGCGCACAGAAATGTAGAAAACACAGATACTGAGGCACTAAGGTGAATAAATCAAAGACGAATTTTACACACACTGTCATAACTGCTAATTAAATTGATTTCTGAAAAGGGTGGTACCTAATCCTTCAATTGAACACACGAAAGCTTGATTTGTCGACCCTCTCCAAAAACCTGGACAAGTGGTGAATTTAGTGAAATCTGTTGGATATATGATCAAAGACTGGGACTGTCCTGGCAAATCCAGAATGCCTGGTCACCCTACCCACTGCCCACTGGGAAGGCTACATCTACAGGGTAACCGGTAGTTAAGCTGGCAACCCTTTGTGCACTTGTTTTGAGTTTCTCTTGAAAGGAGACTAGCATCTCCACACCACCATCCTGCTAACACCTCATTACAAAGCCTATGGCTGGGCGAGTCTGAGTAGAATAAGCAAAAGGGCAAAACTGCCTAGAATCAGTCTGAACGCTGACTGATGAAATACATAACTACTATATGTAACTTTATCATAAAGATGAATCAGAAACTTCCAATCAGTGTGCCAAGGTTTCTCTACAGTAACTTCACATCTGACACCAGTGATCATCGAGGGATTCTTCTATGCTCTAAGGTGGGGGTGTCCGCCACTAAATGCCCTTGCCAGACTGGGAACTAGAACCTAGGAAAGCTTGATTTCATGCCAGAAGAAGCTGCTGCAAAGCCATCCAACTGGTAGTGAGGGTTTCTGGAGGTGCCCTTGAAGAAAGACAATGAAGTGGATTAGACTGAACGTCCTTCCTCACGAAAAGTGCTTAGTGTGCAGCCCCACTGGTGGACGTCAGTGCCTAGGAGACAGAAGGTGCTCATAAACCTTGGACTGCAGTTGATGGTTACACCAACTGAGATGAACCTGGAAGTAAGGCGAGCGCCTGTTCGGGACTGATGGCACTGGTACACTTTTGAATCCAGGGCTTATTTAGGTGGAGACCTCAACAGGCCAAAGTCATCCATCCGCAGGCAACACGACCACCGCGCATCAACGTTGTCACCAGTATTCGGTGCTTTCTACACTCCGGTAATTGGACGGAGGCAGCCAGGTCCATGACTGACCACAACCAACATCAGCTAGGCAGAAGAGGAAGACTCGCAAGTCCTACTCTGTGGGCCATGCACAGCACACACCACAAGGAAAAGCCAACGAGCAATCAGAAGCCGACCTCCAAGCCCCAACTCCAAAGGACCAAAGGTTCTATGCTATTGTGATCCTAAAGAGTTTCTAAGTCACCTCCCTGAGCACTCCTTGGACTAATTACATTTGCTACCCTGAGTTACAGTAACCATGTATCCCAGATTTGTCAGGACATTCCTAGTTTGTCAACATCTGCACAGTCATATTTCAGTAAGTTTAGCACATGCCTTGGTTTTAAAAGAGAGTCGGCTGATCACATAGGAAGGCCAGTTTTCATGTGTTAAAGTGCAGAATTAATTAGTATACTCTAAAAGAGCGTAATTTATTTGACACACATGGTTGTGTAACAGTTAAATCATCTTAGTGTTTATTTTATGTGTTAGTGAGTATTGTCATTTAAGTCATTAAGTGTCTCTTAGTCAAGGCAAAATTATAGTCCTACTTCTACTCTTATGGCAGATCCAAATGTCTGCATTTCAGATATGGTCAGGATACTGTGAGTATCAAATGATAAAGCGGTGCACTTGGTGATCAGTTTTGGGTCCAATAGTGGAGTAAAGCCACAAGACTGCAGTGGTGGACAGCTTGTGTTGACACTGTCCAAGCCCAGTCACCCTTGACTGCTGTGGGGAGAATCCTGAAAATGTACCTACAAGCAGTGATCTTATTACCATGCCATCTTTCCTTACCCACACACATTAAGATAAATACCTTACTTTCATTCTCCTGCCCCTTTCCTTTTCTGGCCATGCTTCTGGGAAGAAATAGAGGGACATATTGGTTTAGGTCTCACCTGCACACAGCTCTTAGCTCTTTGTTTTTGTCGAAGACCTGTTGTGTACTACACAGAAACTAGAGTGGGCTTTGGGTTAGCCAATTGTTTAGTACTGTCTGGCCTTCTTCTCAATTCAATTGCTTGTTCTTTATTTGGCGACTTTCTTTCCTTTTCTTTTGTTTGCACCTCCCCTGAAGCATAGATTCTTTACCATTTTTTTGAATGGAGGATTTCTGTTCTTTCATGGATCCACATCATGGAACTATTTTCTTTCAGCTCTCCTTGGAGAGTATTTTTTTCATGTACTCTCCCCCGTGCCTGTCTCCCTCCTTAAATCACCAACCATTTTGCTCTTCGTTTGCTTCCCCTCATGCTCGTCCATTGCTTTCCTTGCTCTTCCCTCATGCTGGGCTTTAGTTTTTTTATTAATCCTCTATGGCTCCTGTAGGAGAGTAGGGTCTGCTGTCCTATGGTCACCCCAATTTTTGCTTTTTGCTTCACTAGTTTTCGACTTACTGAGGCTGTGGGCCTGCTAATCAGACCCCCAGCCTGCTGTTCTCTCTCTAAATTCGCATACATGTACTATAGATACATAACCCAATTGGAAAATGGACTCCTTGTCAGCCCCTGTACCATGCACTATAGGTGCTCAGGGCATAGGTGCCACCAAGGCCTACCAGGGGCTGAAGCATAGCTTTTGCCACCCCTGGCTGGTTCTTAAATTGACACAACTGGCTGATCACTCAGCTGGGGCAAGTGGGTGTAATCACCCCTTGCTTAGATATAGTATACCTATATCTAAAACCTATATCTGGACACATATAAACCTGTGAGCCAATCCTATGGAAGGCCTTATCAATCCTGGAGGCAGAGTGCGTGGTTTAATGTGAGATGGAGCTCTAGCATGAGCTGAGCCTGTCTGCAGCTGTCGGGAACAACTCCCTAAGCTGTTCCGGGATAATGCCATACCATATACTATTAAGTGCATTATAATCCTCGCGGTTATATAGCAACTTTGGTTTGGCTTTATCAAAACATGTCGTGTAAGGTGTCATACGATTTGGAATACTATCCCCTCGACAGTCCTGTCAACGGGGATAGCATTCCACCCCTCTCGAGGGAGAAGACATGTTACTTTACTAAAACGCGGTTGATTTTTAAAAAGAGCCTCAGATCCACAAAATGGATGCTTCTGCCACAGACACAAGTCTGACCTCCTGCTGCTGACCGAAACTCAGCAGAGGAGGCCTGGACAAAGGCTTTCATGTCACAGGGAGGTGTTACACCACCCCAGACAGGAGATAGTGGATTGTACCAGGGAGGTTTGAAAGAAACCAGACACTGCCTGGGGAGCACAGGGCTGCCCCTTGCATAATCCGGCCAAACAGGTTCTGGGGCACACCAGCCCCTGTCCCAGCGCGGCCTGGATCAAAGGGAAAGGGGTGTATCCACCCCCTTTCTGGGTCACACCCATAGGAGGGGACCTAGCAGGTAATCCAGCCCCCTAGATTGGTATAAGAATGGGAGCAGTGCCAACACACTCAGATTATCCTGATGAAACATTTGAAATGAAACTCTGGACCCTTCGACATCCTACTCAACGTAGAAGACTGAAGAATCTCCCTTGTTGTCAAGGAGTGACCACCCTGTGCAAACAGGCACCATCCAGTACCTCAAAGTAAGCTTTGTTGCAGTTCCCGCCCGAACTCGAGCGACAGAGATCAACAAGATCAAGCTTGCCTGCCTTCTTACAGCCCCAACCACAGTCCCTGCAGAGCTGAGACCCGTGGATGCGACCGGAAGCGTGGGGCACGCCATCTTGAAAAGACCACGAGACGCTGACTGTGCAGTTCACGAGTGACCCTCGAAGCTGTACACCGGGGTTTGAGAAGCCCCAACCCTGAGCCACTTTTGCACTGAAGCTCACCCCTCTACACTTGACGAGTGCTGCGTGGGGCCCTTCTCTTCTGCTTTCTTTGGCTCAACGCGTTGGCCCTGTCACTTGCCAGCTGGCTTGTGGCCCCTGTGCCGGCGAAAACCTAAATATGACTTGTGATTCTTGTTGCTCCAGACTTGCACGCACTCCTCTGAAAAGGAGCACCCGCTTTGACCCTCCTGGTCTGAGTGGGAAGCAATCTCCTAATTTCGCGTGGATTGCTCTTGCCAAGTGTTGTTTGCTCTGATCTTGAAGCTGACAGCGCCGACGGTGAGAGCCTGCGTGGGCAGCACGTGACCTGCTCCTGGACGTCGCAGATGCCCCAGAGCCCACGTGGCAGCGGAGAGAAGCTCCTCGACAACCACCTGATTGCGCCCGACATTGCCTGGTTCCGTCCTGGTTCCACCCTGGTCACTGCTGAGTGACTCAGACTCTGTCCCCTCTGCTTTAAGGTACTTTTCTACTCTGATCCACCCTTGGATCACACCAGACACTTCTCCTTCACATCGCCTGCAGCATCTTCAGCTTCAAGCACCAACAACCTGCATGACTAAACCCGACGCCACTTCGACCCTATGCACCCGCTTCCTGTGGGTGAGGTAACTCAGCAACGCTGGTGTTTCCACACTGGTACACACCTCTAGGGTCTGTGTCTAAAGTTTTGTCCTTCTAGGTTCAGCGTAAGTATCCTTAAACTCTATTTGTGTAACTTTTATGCACCATTGACTTTGCATTGGTGCATGCGTGTGCTTTAAGCGCTGCACCAGAATCCCGCGGGCTTTTCCCGACTTCAGCATTGCTTGTCCCAACTGCTCCCAGTGATTTCCTAGGCCCTAGGCCTAACCACTGTTCGATTGGTATCTCTTATACCACTTTCCTAATATATGGTTTGAGTGGCCACCCACCCTCATCCATAATTGTGCAACTTTCATATGTTATACTGGGCTTTTGATTTAACGCTTGTGCCCCTTTGCTCATAAAGAGTACTGGGGATTATTTTAGAAATAAACACATATATTTTTATAATATATACTTGTGTGGTGTCCTTTCATTTGATATTACAGGATTGTGATTGGTAAAACAGCTCGCTTAACACGACCTCTTGAGTTTAGCCTTTCAGGCTGCTTAGTCCATGCTACCCCTAGGATAGCTTGTCTATAAGGATGACTTACAACCAGACACCATAAGGGATTGTTTGGACTGATACAAGGTGGTTCCAGAATTGGAAACATCATATATCAGGCCAACTTCTCACAGCTCCTGTCCCTTTCTGTTCTCAATTGCTCCTGCGTCTCTGAGGCATTTAATTGTTTCCCCACGCACCTCCTCTGACTCAGCTATTGCTTCCTTGCCTTTACCCTTCATTTTCTCTTTCTTTTTATTGTAATTGTTTTTGGTGGGCCACTGGGCCCAGCGCTGGAAACTACTCCATTCTCAGTGAAATACTTTTGCGCTCTTTTTATTTTTTTTGTTTTATTGCTCCAAGAGGGACACAAGCTATCTTGAAATTGTAAATTGAAAAAAGAAAAATGTGTTCTGTGTTTTGGTGTGTGGGCATACATCATCACAATGGGGTCACTGTAGCATCATTGTACATATATGCACGTAATTGATGACACGTGAACATGTACATCATTCTGTTTGATGTTTTTAGCAGATGCTTTTCATCATTAGCAATAGCCATTTTTTTCTTTTTACTGATGCTGATCAGCATCAGCAAAAAAAGTGGGAAAGACCCAAGTCCCAATATGCCTGTTTTGCCAATGCTTATTTTTGTTTTTGTCCATTCTGTTCCACATCAGCCTTTTTTTGCTGATGAGAAACAGCATTGACAAAGCCAAAAGATTATCTAAAGAAAGGAACCAGAAATGCAAGAGATGTTTAGTTTGCTAACAGTTGTCTCCTAAGCTGCTGCTAAGTAGAACCTAGCCCACTTAAAGCACTGTCTTCTGTTGGTTTGGTCTAAGCGGGGCATTTTCACAGGGTGGCATTTACAGGTACAGACATATATGATTTCCAGGGGTACCCTCCTTGTGCGAAGAACAGACAGACGTGCTCTGCAGAGATCTCCCTTCTCTTACCGCCTCTCCCGTTTGACACCAATGGTTACAGGGGCTTGTGGTGGCTTTAGCAGTTTTTTTTGCCCAAGCCTCCTCTCCACCTTTAGTTACAGATATGTGCCTTTTTGCTACAGGGCTCTCTATTGACAAGAATTTGCAAGAACCATCCAACAATGCTAGTAAAACAAATGACTGCCAATGAAGGTGAGATTGTACATTGAAATACAAAGGTGACTAGACTATAGTGGCATTTTCCAAACACTGGGGGCATCATTTACATTATTTTGATGTACAGCAGCGCCAGCGCAGACACCCTTGCATCATTTTACAAGGGTTCCTGCACTGAGGGGATGATCGTTTTTTTGTGTAGGAAGAGACACCTTCCTGCACAAAAACAATCACTAAAGGAATTTGACTCCTTCTATTAGTGCTGCAGAATGCAGCATGCATGGAAAGAGGAAAAGCAAGGAGAAATAAAACAATTTATCCTCGGTGCGACTCCTTACGCCTTCCATGGGGAGGCATAAGATTCTGATGCATTCCCAGGTTTACAAAATGGAAATGCATCTAGTTCCATGGATGTTGCTTAGTAACACCAGCAGCAACACCCATGGAACGCCCCTTTCATGTAAAGTTATGCATGAAAGGGAAACATATTTACAAGGCCATGAAAAGTTATGACCTTGTAAATATGGGGACTCCCATTGCACTGCCAGTGCTTCAATAAAAGTGATGCAAAGGTCCATAATCTGGGCATCAAAGCATGCATTCCCGGCATTCTTACAGATGAGGATGAGTCATGAAGGCTCGTATAACATAAATACCATCACTGTAATGTGTAAATATACATACCACTATAAACAGTCTAAAAAAGTGTAATATAAAGGGAAGAATTCTAAAGGCATTTTTTTATTTCCTACCATAAAACGTGTAATTGTTGGTTAACTGGCACATGAACATTATTGGCCACTATAATTTCCTGGCACAATATTTAACCTGGTATTATTTTTCCTGAAATTGATTGTCCTGTGGATCACATAAAGAGCTTACTGTACACCCAGTATTCGGGTATCCAACTGCTCAGTGGCACACATAGAATACACTGTTATGGATAGATTGTGTATCTGAATGTGAGAGACTGAACTACTGGAATACCCCAAGGCCCCAGCTCTGGCCTTGAACATATTTAGATTGCGCTTCTGTGATCAATTTTGAAAGATGCGTGATCTCGCTCAATAGGTCGCTACTCAGCACCAGACATAACTGGTCGCTATCTGCCCTCCCCAGTTGTCCGGCTTCATTTTGAACTGGAAGTGCTTGTGTTTCTCTATGGGTCTTTTTTTTATGTTCAGAAAGGTTTTATTAAGTTTTAAGACAAAATGAAAAGAACAAGTACAATACAGAAAAGAGGAAGGAATTTACAAGCGTAAGCGATCAAATAATCAATATGAAATGCATTAAACCAAAATACGCAATATAAATATATAATAATAAAATAGAATCGCAATTAAAGAGGAAGGGAAAGGAGGAAAGGGAGGGAGAGGGGAAGGAAAGCACACGTCATAGGGTCATAAAGTCAAAAACTACAGAGTCACAATTAAATTGTAATGCAAAAATAGAACATAAGAAAATATTTAACAATATCATTGCAAAACATATGAATCAATAGGAAACCAAAACGACTGAAATGATTGTGAATTATGAGTAACGCCTTTAAGAGATAGCTGTGCACCTCTTCTTGTAAAGGTAATCCACGACCACCAAGCATGGACTGAAAGAGAAGAAGCATCTTTCCAACAGAAAGTGATGGATTTTAAGGCAGCTGTTATCAGAAAATTAAACAATTTTGCCTCTGACTCAGAAAGGGGATAAGTTAGGGCAATCGATTTGCAAATTAATAAATTAAAGGAATTATCATCTTGTAAAGGTAACATTTTTAAAATAACACTCCAAACTTCCAACCAAAATTTCATAATAACTGGATAGTCAAATAACATATGGCGAAGTGAACCTGGGCTAGCATTGCAGTGCCAACAAACATCAGAAAGTAACAGTTTAGCATGAAATAGACGTGAAGGAGTCCACAAAGTATTAAATAATATATAGGCATTGGTTTGATAAAGGGACACTGGGAGCCAGCCAGAGATACTGTCAAGCCATATAGAGGACCATGAATCGTCTGACAGGGAGATAGAAAGTTCCTTGTTCCAGAACAATGAAATAATCTGAACATTGGAGCCCTGTGAGGTAGAATTTTTTTTTATAAAAAACAGAGACAGCTTTAGGGGACGATGTTGCAGCTGTAAGGTAAATTAATAGGTCATTTGTGGTGGACGAGGGAATACCTTTAGGAAAGGAATCCAAAATAGAGTTACATAAGAATTGATATTTTAAAAGGTCAGTAGCTGGAAGACCAAACTTTAACTGTAACTGCTCAAAGGGAATAAAAGCATTACCATTAAAAACATCCTTAAGATATAAAATTCCCTTTGAAATCCAAGAGGACCAAAAGGTAATGTTTCTGTTCAATTTAAGTAATGCACTGTGCCACAAAGACAAGTGGATTGTGGAAAGTAGGGGTAATTCAAAATTAGAATCTAAATCATTAATTATCAATCTGGAGGACTTAATGATAGAGGAAAGATGAACAACCTTCGCTGTGGAAGACATTGACATCAATGAAGGCAAAGAAAAGGGTCGTACAATGGAGGCTTCAATATCCAACCAAATTGGAGGCTTTACCATATGTGAAGTGTGAAACCAAAGGGTACTCTGCTTTAAAATAAAAGCTTTATGGTAAAGGTGAATGTCTGGCAGGGAAAAACCAGCCTGAGCCTTAGGAATTTTTAACTTTTTGTAAGCAATACGAGGGACTTTGTTAGACCAAAGGAATTTAGATAAGAGTGTGTCAATAGATTTATAAAAACTAAGAGGGAATTGGGTGGGGATCATTGCTAAAGAGTAGAAAACTTTAGGCGCTATATTCATTTTTATAGATTCCATTCTTCCCCACCAAGTGAGATGAAGGGGAGACCATTTGGACGTTTTGTTTTTAATGTAGTCAATTATGAAATCAGAATTAAGTTTTAATGTAGCTGGCAGCGATGAAGCAAATAGAATACCCAAATACTTAATTTTGGTTGGTTGCCAAAGAATATCTGTGTTTGGGAGCATCTCTGACGTACAAAACACATTTAAAGGAAAAAATTCAGTTTTGCTTACATTTAATTTGTAACCTGAAACCATAGAGTATTGAGCAATAATGTCTAATAGGGAAGGAACAGAAGAAAGAGGGTTATTAATAAATAATAAAACATCATCTGCATATGCTAAAGTTTTAACAGTAACATCATTGATTGTAATACCCTGAATGTCATCACAAAGGCGAATATAGTTAAGAAAAGGTTCAATGCCTAAAAGAAATAACAGTGGAGAAAGGGTACAACCTTGCCTAGTTCCTCTAAAAAGAGGAAACTGACTAGAAATTTGACCATTAATGAACAGACGAGCAGTAGGGGCGAAATATAAAGCAGAAATCATGCGAATAAAAGGGGCACCAAAATCAAAAGACAATAAAGTTTTAAATAAAAATTGCCAGTGAATCTTATCAAATGCTTTCTCAGCATCTAAGGCCATCACTCCCGCAGGAGAGGACAGGTGAGAACTTTGTTCAATAATGTGTAATAGAGTTCTAGTATTATTAGCAGAATATCTATTTTTCATGAAACCAGATTGATCTGGATGAATAATGGAATGGAGTACAGGAGCTAATCTAGTGGCAAGAATTTTCGCATAAAGCTTACAATCCTGGTTAATTAGGGAGATGGGGCGATAATTAGAGACTAAGGTAGGATCTTTATCAGGTTTGGGCAAAACAATAATTAAGGCATCCGTGAAAGAGCCTGAAATAGTACCAGAGGATCCAAAATGAGAGAAAAGGGTATTCAAATAAGGGAGGAGATGAGATTGGAATTCTTTGTAAAATTCTGCTGGGATACCATCCGGACCTGGGGATTTATTCTTGGGAAGTGACTTAATGGCAAGCAAAATTTCTTCAGATGTAATTGGGGAATCTAGACCTGTTCTATCTGATAAGGAAATATGGGGTAAATTGCAGTTACTTAAAAAAGAATCAATTAAAGATTCAGGGCAGTTGTCAGGTTTACTATAAAGGGTGGAATAAAAATTTAAAAATTCTTGTACAATATCATTATGAGAAATAGCTACATTGCCTTGTGTACCTCGTATTGAGGTAATCTGAGTTTTATCTCTTTTAATTCGTAAGTAATTAGCAAGGAGTTTTCCTGATCTATTGATGTTAAAACGAAATCTAGCATTGGACTTTGAAAGTTGAACACCTGCTCTTTGACTAAGGATGGCATTATATTCATAGCGGAGTTTTTGAAGTGTAAGTTTGTACTGGGGGTCATTAGAAGAGTTAAACAAGCGCTCAAATTTAGCAATTTGCTTTTCCAAATGCTTAATGTTAGCGTTAAATTGTTTGTTTTCATGAGCCATAATAGAAATAGTGGTACCTCTGATGTAAGCCTTAAATGCATTAGGCGTGGGCGGAAAATCCGTTCCGCTCGCGGATTTTGCGGATTTTCGGGAAATCCGCAATCCGCGAGATTTGCGAATTTCCCGCAAAATCCGCAAATCCGCGAGCAGCGGATTTTGCTCGCACTGCTCGCACTGTTCGCGTGAGTTCGCGCCCCGCGAATAAGTGCAAAATTGCAGAAATACGATTTTAGCAAAACTGAAAGTAACTACTTACCAGGTTCAAAAGTTCAGGCTCATCATTAGTAGCCATTTCCTGGAGTGCTTCCTGAGGGGCCCCTCCAGAGTTCAGTTGCCAGTTGAAACTAGTATGTGACCCTGCTCTGAACCTCAGAATAGTTACACATATGCCACAAAGGTCCTGAATTACAGCTAAGGGAGACAAGCAGGAGCCAGGCTGGAAGTTAAAATCCATTAATCAGCCCCTAATTCATTATTGTCAGTTGGGGCAGGGCAGGTGTTGTAACTAATTTTGCAACAATGAAAGCACTTAGCAAGTGCAAAAGATCACTAATCAGGGCGCACTAAGGAAGCAGGTGCCAGCTAAAAAAATATTCTGTGACACATGAATCAGCCCCAAATTAATTCAGGTCACTTGAGGCAGGGAAGGTGTGCTTTGCTTTGCCGAAAATAATGTACACTGGACAACCAGAGGGTGTGGTGATGAAACAGAGGGTGGCATGGGTGGGCCAGAGGGTGGCATGAGTAGTCAGAGAGTGGCAGTGGTGACAGAGAGTGGCAGTGATGAAGAAGAGTGTCCCAAACAGGCTGGACACGTAGAAACAACAAGTTCGCGAAACTTGCGACCCGACAGGTAAGTTCGCAATTTGCGAAAGTGTACAAAACCCTCGCGAACTGGCAGAAACACGGGCGAACACAAAAAAAAAAAAAATCCGCAAATTCGCGGGAATTCGCGGATTTTGCGGATTGCGAATCCGCAAATCCGCAAAATTCGCGAACGCGAGATCCGCAAAATTCGCTCATGCTTAAAATGCATCCCATCTGGTGACAATTGACGTGGAATCCTCAGGGTTGAACAAAAAATAGTCTTGTATAGCTTGTAATAGTTTAGGTTTATGCTTATCAGTGAGGACAATACTCGAGTTCATACGCCACCTATTTTGTTTAGTAAAAGTATAGGAGATATTTAAGACAAATGATATTAAAGCATGGTCTGAAATGTCTATAGTGCCTATAACAGGATTTGTAGCTGACTGAAGTAAGGAGGGTGAAATAAAAAAATAATCAATCCTTGAATGAGAATTATGAGGATTAGAGAAAAAAGAAAACCATTTTTCAGTGGGAAAGTGTAGTCTCCATACATCAGCTAATTTGGTTGTACTAGGGAAAGTTTTGAAAGCATGAAAAACTTTAGGGGGCCTAAACTTGGTAGTAGAAAGTCTATCAAGTAGCGGATTAATGATCACATTAAAATCCCCTCCAACAATCAAAGGAACTTGTCCCAACTTCAGTAGATAAGTTAGACCAAAACGATGGGTCATCGGCCGTGGGGCCATATATATTAAGCAAAAAGAAGGTTGAGTCATGGATTTTAACTTTAACAACAGTAAATCTACCTTCTGTATCTGTAAATTTACTAATAATCTGACAGTGTAATCTCTTAGCAAAGAAACTCGCAACCCCATTTTTCTTACCAAGGGCAGGCGATGAGACAATATTGTCCACCCACTTTTTCTTCATATAGTGCAAAATGGTATCATCGACATGTGTTTCTTGGATAAAACATATGTCAGCTTTAGATGCACCCAAATAGTCTAAAATTTTAGTTCTTTTAACTGGATGCCGTAGACCTTTAACATTAAGAGAAACAATTTTGATATCATGTGTAGTAGCCATAAAGAAGTAAAAAGAGAACGAGAAGAGATGGTAAAGGAAGAGAAGAGAGTGAACAGCCATAGAAGAAAAGTAACTCTACGTAGAAAGCTAGAAAAGGTAAGGAAGGACACAAAAGGAAGAAACAGAAAAGGAGGAAAAAACTACAAACAGGGCACATAAATAAGGACACAGAGACGCACACCCGTTTCACAAGCATGGCCAGATACCGTTGGAGCCCATGAAGAAAGAAGAATCATCAGGAATGCTCAGACTAATTGAGTTCAGGTAATAGGAGCTTGTGTCTCCATTGATGACGAAGCTTGTTGGTCCAGAAAAAGTCTCAAGTCTTCAGGACGATGAAAAGATTTTGAGAAGGTATCCTTCCAAACTCGCATTGTAGACGGATCAAATAGACCATACTTAAAACCAAGGCTTCTCAATTGTGGACGCAAAGATGAAAATTCCTTGCGAATAGCAACCGTTTCCTTTGCAAAGTCTTGATGGATAAATATTTTGGAGCCATTTACCAGAAGCGAAGGAATGTCTCTAGCTGCTTTCCTTATGAGGACCAAGTGATGGTGACACAAAACCTTGAAAATCATTTGCCTGGGTTTTGCATGTCGTGGATTCCTGTGTGAGGGCATTCTATGCGCTTTATCCACCTCAAATTTTTCCGGAAATTTGATATTTAGAAGACCAGGCAGCAAAGACTCCAGGTATAGGCGACATTCAGAGCCCTCAACTTCCTCCGGCAAATTGAAAATGCGGAGATTATATTGTCTATTACGGTTTTCCAATTCCAATAGCAGGTTATGCATTGGTACTATCTGAGCCATCAAAGGTGTAAAAGCGTCAAGTTTGGTTTTATTGTCCTGAATTTTGATAGAATTATCAGAAACTTTCATGGACATAGACGTCATATCTTTGCGAACATGTTTCACTTCGTTTGCAATAGTATCAGTATTGATGCGCAGCGCTTTAATTTCTTCCAGTATCAGGTTAAGTGAAGGTTCAGAAGTTTCCACAACCTTAGATTTGTTTGGGGGAGGAGACACCTGCTGCTTCCTTTTGTTGTTAGCTAAATTTTTATTATCCATTTTGAGGAGAAAAAATAACTTTTTGTGTCAGAAAAATGTAAAAAAAACAAATCCACCTCAAAATTTTAAGAAATATGAGGGAAAAGGGTATTAAAAGCTCAAAAAGTTGTAGAATAAAAGGCAGCTGAAGGGTTAAGTTGAGCCGTGGGAGTGGCTAGGCCCAAGCCAGGCCCTTTCCTCAGAAGTGCACCGCCCCCTGTGTTGATGCAATCGGCAGAACCTGAGCAGAGGCTGGGGAGAGGAGCCAGGAAGCAGACAGAGGGACCCTCGCGCGTTGAAAACGCTCAAAAATCACAGCCAAGGTAGGGGGCCGGCAGAGGAGGCAAGTGCTATGAAAACTGAGCAAACCTTCTGGTAATAATCGTCGATAATCAGCTCATTAGGCTGATGTAATTACGGAGCTCCGGTGGTGGCGGCCATCTTGTCGACCCGCTCGCGCGACTCTCTCTATGGGTCTTTTAATGGGACACCAACAACCTTTCTCTTCAAGGCCACTGTGCATTTAGATGGTCGGGCCATGGTCTTCGCCTTCTGCAATAAGCAGTGTTGGCAAGTCATAAAACACAAAGGGGCAGATGTATCATCACCATCATTTGTTATTCTCAAATTGCGATTTTTTAGAAATCGCTATTTGAGAATTGCAATTTGGAATGTATGTAGAAAATTGCAATTTTTTAGCGGTTTCTTAAAATTCCTTAATTGCGATTAGCAAATTGCTAATCGCAATTAAGGAATAATTTCCCATTCATTTCTATGGGCCAGGAGGCCCATAGGAAGGAATGGGAAGTTATTATCAATTTGCGATTCACAATTTGCTAATTGCAAATTGAGAATAATTTCAAGGGTGCAAAGGTGTCTTAAGGACACCTTGCTGCATTGCACCCCTGAAATTTACATGTGTGCGCATATGGCGCACATACATGCCTTAAAACAAACAGATGATACATCTTCCCCTTCATGTCTGATTTAAAAACTGCATTTTGCAGTATGTAAAATAGCACTAAAGTAGTACTAATACCTTCCTATAAAATGCAATTGCCAAACCTATGGGTGGAGATCTTCACCTTTACTATCTTTTCTACGGGAAAGTAGAAAATGTGGAAGGGAAAGGGATGTAGTGGGCAAATGAATAAAATCTACTGCAAAATAGAAGGGGTTTATGGAAATGTAAGGCAAGGGTTATGGAGGGGCAGGCTACTACAAAAACCCACTAAAAAAGTAAGCCTATTATTATTCACAAACTATACTTCTGAAGTTATTACAGCCCTAAAGGTGACAAGATAGTAGTAAATGTACTCCAGCCCAGCCTTGGAGTATGTCAAACACTACTAATGTACTGCTAAACACTCCTCTAGTAAGTGATGGCGCTGAGAAAAAACATAATACCTCATTGGAGCTAATGGTAAATATATATAAATATTTCAACTTTTAAAATATTTTTCTATATTTTGTTCAATGCTAAAAATCATATATGATTACTAAATAATTCTTGTATTGTTTCAAACATTAACAATAAAATTAAGTCAAATATAAACTGTAATTAGCATTCTAAACTTTTAATAGCAAACAAAATATGTTACATTAATTCTACATAACATTTTAAAACATGCAATTCCAAATTAATGTTTTTATTTCTGTATTACACATTTAATGTAATGAGTTATGTGCTGTACCTTTTTATACTATTAGTGCTTGGTTTACAATACATATTTAATGTACTTTGTATTTATAATATATATTGAAAGATTTGTAATATTTTCACATAATATTAAACATTAATAATTTTACTTATACTTCACCATAGGGAGATCTCTGCCACGGCAGAGGAGTTCTCCACCTATGTGTAAAAAGTTACTAATAGAAACTTTACATAACTAAATCATGTTGTAGGAAGTTTTAACAGGTGATGGATACATGTAAGTCGACACTTAAGTATTAATCTATGTTTAGAAATAGTGAATAGCAAAAAGTTTAGATGTACACCTGTGTGCGGTAGTAGATTTACACATGAATACATCTACATGTAAAAATGTACCTTTGTGAATAGACCTCAGCATGTAGAAATAGAAAGCTAAGCATGTCCAATACATACTACAGCTAGGACACAAATAACAACCCTGAGCACCTTCACACCACCTCCTTCCTCTCAGTGATTACAGACCTGAGTGGGGTTTGAAAGCTGCCTTGACCCTGGAGAGATGCGGAAGCATTTGATATCATCATCTGTTTGTGAAACACAATGTCACAGTAGGTCACTATCTCGCTCCATATTTCTCAAGTGTTGTGATACTGGTGTGAAGAGCGGTCCTGTACTTTGTGATAGAGAAATGTTTTTGTGACATAGTTCTTCCCATAGAGCCTTGTAGTGTACCATCACATGTTGTCACTGGCAATGAATCACCACAGCACTACACCACCCCTCCCAACCAAGGGAGAAGCCAGAAAATTAAAATACCCCCCACTTTGACCCTTACCTGGAATGCCGTCACATGAGTGAAGCAAATCAGCTGTGCGCAGCTCAGATGAGCTCCCTTCATCCCACCGTCTATCCATCGATCTCTCCATCCTTTAAGACTTTCATCCATCCATCCATTCATCTATTCATGGTTCCCACCAACCATCCTTTCACCATTTGAGCCTTCATTAACCCTTTGGTCTATCCATTCTTTCATCATTACATTCTTCCATCACTCGTTTTTTCCTTGCACTCCCACTTCCATTCATTCATCCGCCCATCCATCATGTCACCCTCCTTTTATCAATTCACCCATCCATCCAGACTTCCATTTGTCCATCGCCTCATTGATCCAGCCTTTCATAATTTCAGCCAATCTTTCCCCACCCATGCAAATATTTTTTTCAACTACCATTAGTCCTTTCATCATTGCATGCATCTTTTCATGGGTATTGGCCTTCCTTCTTGTCAGTTTCTTTCCACTTTTCATATGCCATTCATTTCACTCGTCCTTCCATCTCTCTCACAGTCTGAATAGCAAAGCCAGTGTACTGTGGGCCTTACTGAAGGAAAGAAAATGCACCCCTAGCTGGCATTTAATTGTTAAAATACAGCAAAAATCAGTGTTCAGTGGGCCCGGTAAGCCTCTTGGCCTCGATTGCATTACACCTGGTGCAACTTTGAACGCTGCCTGCAAACTCCTTTCCACTCTTTCCCGCATCATTTCCCATTTTGAGCCTCGTTATCTCTGATTGGATTTCAATCCTGACCTCGGTTTAGTTTCCTTTACATTGTGTTCTAAGAGCTTCTGTCTGCAGAGTTCACTACGCCGCTGCTCCCAACCCACCCAACTGCATAATGTGCAGATTGTGATTAGTCACAGCAGTGTACTGTGTTCAATCCCATAATGAGCAGTTTTAGAGGTGTGTGTCTGCAAAACTGAAGCGCCTAATTGTTACTATTGATGGTGAATTAACACCACCCCCTCAGGACTGTCACTTTGTAGAACATCTATTCATGGAAAATGGAAATATCAAGAAAAGCAGTTCATTTTGAAAGTCTCTTTATTGAGCTCTGTCTTTGAACAGGGTCACATCGCAACAATGTCCTCCATAAGGACACAATGAAGAATCATGTGACAGATACACAATGTACAGAAAAGTCACAGCTGAGGCAAGAGGATAAACACCGGACATTCTTACGTCTGATACAGTGAATGTGCTCATCACAGGAGCAAAATCTTGGGTTTCATTCTGAACTGAATGAGTTTCTGCTGATAATCGCAGCCCTACAAATATTGTAGAACACCCGGAAGTAGTACATACTCAGTCACTGAGTTACAAATCCACGGCAGGGAGCTCACTACATTGAAACTCTTTATAAAAGAGAACACAACATTGTGTAACTTACACATATAGAGCAAAGATGGCTTCTAAAATGAAGCCTCAGCACTAGTGATAACTGTTACTCCTTTTCATTCACCAACAATGAATGTTACACTTCGGAGAAGACAGAATAAATGTGCACATTGTCACATACATTTCCAGAGATAATTCACATATCTCCAAAAGTACAGATACACCCCTTACCTTCACAGAAGGAGTAGAATTTGCATGATACATTTAGATTTGTACAACCACTACATATCAGCAGTGATTTTTAAAATACAATGAATGTCCCATTTTGTAGAATGCAGAATGCATGTGTACATTGCCACATACATTGTTCACAGAATATTCACATATCTTCAACAAATAAAGAAACACACTTTCCCTTCACAGAAGGCGATACACTGTCAATCAAAGGAGGGTATGATATTCACTCACTGTCAGTCCTACAAGGATATAATATTCATACACTGTTAATCCTGAGAGATATAACATTCACTCATGGTCCATCCTAGGATGCTATAATATTCACTCTGTCCACCCAACATGGATGTAATATTCACACTGTCCACTCAATATGGATGTAATATTCACTCTGTCCACCCAACATGGATGTAATATTCACACAGTCCACCCAATATGGATGTAATATTCACTCTGTCCACCCAAGATGGATGTAATATTCACACTGTCCACCCAAAATGGATGTAATATTCACACTGTCCACCCAATATGGATGTCATATTCACACTGTCCACACAACATGGATGTAATATTCACACTGTCCACCCAAAATGGATGTAATATTCACACTGTTCACCCAATATGGATGTCATTTTCACCCTGTCCACCCAACATGGATGTAATATTCACACTGCCCACCCAATATGGATGTCATATTCACACTGTCCACCCAACATGGATATAATATTCACTCTGTCCACCCAACATGGATGTAATATTCACACTGTCCACCCAAGATGGATGTCATATTCACACTGTCCACACAACATGGATATAATATTCACACTGTCCACCCAACATGGATGTAATATTCACACTGCCCACCCAATATGGATGTCATATTCACACTCTCCACCCAACATGGATATAATATTCACTCTGTCCACCCAACATGGATGTAATATTCACACTGTCCACCCAATATGGATGTCATATTCACACTGTCCACACAACATGGATATAATATTCACACTGTCCACCCAAAATGGATGTAATATTCACACTGTCCACCCAATATGGATGTCATGTTCACACTGTCCACCCAACTTGGATATAATATTCACTCTGTCTACCCAACATGGATGTAATATTCACACTGTCCACCCAATATGGATGTCATATTCATACTGTCCACCCAACATGGATGTAATATTCACACTGTCCACCCAATATGGATGTCATAATCACACTGTCCACCCATCATGGATATAATATTCACTCTGTCTACCCAACATAGATGTAATATTCACACAGTCCACCCAATATGGATGTCATATTCACACTGTCCACACAACATGGATATAATTTTCCCACTGTCCACCCAAAATGGATGTAATATTCACACTGTCCACCCAATGTGGATGTAATATGCACACTGTCCATCCTACGTGGATAAAATATTCACACATTACCCAGCATCTGTGGATATGGTACTCACCATTCGAGTTATATAATAGTCAGACACAGCCCATCCTCTGGGGATAGAAAATTCACTCGTTGGCCATCCTATGACTTATTACATAAAATGCAATCACTTCATCCTATCAGGATATTCACACATTGTCCGCCCTAAAAGGATATGATATACAAATACTGCCCAGTCTGCGAGGATGCAATATGCGACATTGTCCAACCTTTATGGATGTAGTATTCGCTCACTGTCCATCCTATGAGGATATAACAAATGCTCTCCCTCCTGCGAGCATTTAATATGCACACTGTCCATCCTGTGAGAATATACAGTCACTCTTCACTCCGCTCCTTGGAGTGCAGTAAACTCCTCTGCCCAGCAGGGCGCGCTCCAGACACGAAAAGGAATATTCTCCTCAGAGCGGACAGAGGCCTCTAAAGAAGTCCGAAGAAAAGTCCAGGCCGCGGCCCCCGCATTACCAGGGTCTCCACGGGGCTCTGGGGCTGTCCTGGGCGGGCTCTTTAGTGCTGCTGGGACAGGACGGAGGCCGAGAAGGACACACCACCTTTGCTGCAGCCGTAGGTCTATGGAGGGCCCGCAGCAGCTTCATCCGGGTCTCTGCGGGGGCTCCGTGGAGGGAGAGGAAGTGCAGAGAGTCCTGGAGGCACCGGGAGTGACCTTCACCGGAGGCCGCGGCTGCAGGGAGAGACGAGGGGTTAATGTTTGTACAGTCTCACACCAGGAAGTGACAACACATAACAATCTTAGCAGCGCGCGACATGATCGGTTGACTGAAGTGCTGCTATGTGTGTCCTCAATGAGGCACTTGTATTCAAAGCAGTGAGCGACTCTCTCCAGTTACATCTCTGAACCTTCATGATTGAAACTCAACCACCCTTCAACACCCCCTCCCCCCCCCCCAACACACCCACAAATTAATGCAGCTTGCTGTTTTGACCCTTCATTTTATGGACAATACATCACTCACTCTTGCCCCGCTCCGCTTTCACCACATGCAGCTGTCTGTACCCAAACGTCACTCTTCACCACATAAAAAGCCAAACTGATGTCACGAGCTCTCACCTGGTGCCGGTGTCTGCACGCGCTGGGCCAGGTACGTCACGGCCATTTCCAGGATATCCGCTTTCTCTGTTTTGGGCGGAAGTTCATGTTCCTCAAAGTCTCTCTGCAGTAACATCCTCAGCTGCTCGATGCTGCTGTTGATGCGATCTCTCCTCAGCTTCTCCACCACTGGCTTCCTCAGCTGCAGAAATAAATGTAGATGTATTATTTTATTGAAACAAGGATACAAAGTTGTCTAGCATCGTTAAAATGCAATTTTAGAGCCTGCATTTGTAAATGTGTGATATAGCACTTACGTTTAATAGTTTAGTTTAATAGTATTACTTGAGATCTAATAATGTAATAGTCAGTCAGTCAATTAGGCTTTATTTCGATATGATGGATATAGGATAAAGTCACTGGCTTCCTTAGCTGCAGAGACAAAACGTCGATTTGAATTTCTCCGACTTCCTTAAAAGCCTGCAGCCGAGTCCATAGTTCTAACAGTGTAATGTAACACTAACTTAGAAGCCAGAGTAATGGTATAGATGAATAAACAGCTTATGCTGATTGAATATAGGACGCTCATTTACAATTCGCTGCATTTCTATATACGAAAAACATACATATGCATTTTAAATACTAATATCCAGACTCTTACCTTTCTTATGTCTCCCTCCTCGCGCTCCTGTTCATATTTCCTCTCTGTGCTGAAAGGCGCCATCTTGCCCGGTGTGGGGAGAAGAGCGGGGTCTCTGCAGTGAAGCCACAGTGATCGGTGTCTGAAGAGCTCGCTCCCTTCTGCCCTATTTATCCCCCTCCGCCTGGAGGGCAATGTGTGGGTCTGGGGCTGGAGAGAGGTTCCCACACTCATCAGCCAATCATAGAGCAGCAGGGACAATAGAAGTGTGGCATTAAAGGGTGGGAGGCGGGGGACATCTGGGGCCGGATACAAAGGATAAGAGTGTGGGAAAGAGCTGCCCACTAATGTGATATGAATCTGTCTTACGCCAGTGCCCCTGGCACCTGGTACCAACCAGATGTCATGAGCATTAAATGGGAGAGGTGGTGGGACCTTCTTAGCAGTGACGAAAGGCAAGAATTGGGGGTACGCATCTGACATCTCGTTAATGCGGGTTTTCATCCTCCAACGCATATTTCTGTAGGAGTCGTCTTACTGTGGTAGTGCAATACAGCCAAGCACACTTACATTCACGCAAAATGCACCCCCCCCCCTCCCAACAGCACGCTCTCACAGGCGTATTTCTTTTGTGATGTACACACAGGTATATTTCTGTTCTGCACAATATTTTTGACCAGCAACTGGGCTCATCAGGGTGGACAGATTTTATGCCAGTTTAGAATTGTTCCTCTGTCACTATAGCATTTCTTTCGGAAACATATTTTAAAAAATGGTAGAGGGTTAATGTTCACTGCTATTGAGCATAAGGTAAAATAAACAACTAGCCAGTAAAGAACGTGTATGCAGCCCTCAGTGTAACCGTACTGTGTGGAACTGTCCAGTGCTGAACGTCACGCATGGTCTGCTTAATGGATTCTGGCATTTAGTTGAAAAACGCGCAAAGGTGCATTTCCCTGCACTGGTGTTCACTTTTCCCACATGATGTGCAGAGCAAGGCCAGCCATGGCTCTCAAGTTGTCTTTTGTTTCCAAAGAGACCATTCCCGTGGTCCATTTAGGTTTCTAAGCCAGTGTGTGACGTCAGAGAAGGGAAGCTTCAGTTTAGTAATACTGGATGCCTGCCTGTGACGCTACGGATTCTTAATGACAACAATGGAAACATTATTTTTTTTCTTAACAAAAGAAGATCTACTTGTCTGTTAGCAGCATTGCGCAGCTCTTCTTTCTTGGCTACACACTGTCGTAAAATGAGTCCAGAGGGAGAACCACCCGAGATCCGCTGGGCGGAGAGATTAGATAATGTAAACCGGTTGCTGTGTTCCCTGAGGAGCGAGAACTGAGGCCCGTCTCTGGTTTACAGGAGGTTTCTACAATTTTTAATTCTGAGGTTATCTTATAACAATTCGTAACCGTTTTTTTCTTCAAATTAATAACACACTTATAACTCATATACAAGTGCCAACCACTCCTGTAAAAATAGTACGGCCCATTTCTCTTATCTTGTCAGCTTCTGCCCATTGAGGCCTTACTGCTGCCACAGGCCGGAGCCCAGATGGTGTCCGAGGGCCGTGGTGATTAAGGGGAGGGCGTGGGGGCTGTGACGTGACACGCTTCTATTCTAGCCCTCTGAATGGGATGAATAGGCCGACGTGTGGGAACCGCTGGGAGTCCGCAGCCCCAGGCCTGCGTCAGAATCACGGCCCCTGAGTCAGACCAGGCGGCAGGGGTTGTGTGGAGGGGGGGGGGGGGGGGGGGGGGGAGGGGGGGGGATCACCCCCTGCAGTCCACGCCTGCCTGTAATTGTTAGTCTCAGGGGCGGCTGGCACACACGAGGGAAGGGAAAGTTCAGAGTGGGGGTAGACGTTAATCCTCCCTTCCCTCACCTGCTTGTAACTACAGGTCACCGTTGCAGTGAGAAGGTAGTTGGGCACACAAGCATGGCGTGGGAGAGTGGGTTTAGCTCATGACGACTACACCTGCAAGTACCTATATGGTTAACTGTGGTTTTGGACTGTAAAATGTCAGAGCGTTTCACGCTGATGGCACTTTCACTATTAAACGTAAAAGGCTGGTGCACAGGACCGGGGCCCTGTGAGTCCCAAAGGACAGGGGCCCTTGAGCAAATAAAGCTTTCGCAGGTCAATTTTCCAGTTCAAAACCATAAAGATGTATTCACAGTTAAGAATCACGACAGAAGGCAAAACATTATCAATCAGATTCAAATCAGCACCGATAATACATAAGATTACAGACAATTGCGAGTTGTAGTAACATAAGGGAATACGCCAGAAACAAAATATAATTCTGCAAATATCTTGCATAAATCTGCTCAAGGAAGAGTCTAAACATAAATCATAGGGCAGTCCTACATTGAGGCTGCTTGGTGTGAAAGGCATGGGGAAAGTGTCCAAGTCTAAATTAAACAAACCGACTATCATAAAGTCTGTGTTGGGCCTGATACTCGTCAGGTAGCGTTTCCATAAACGTTTTGCTTTATCCACTTTGGTTTTGCAGATTCTCTTACGTGCCGCCGGGCTCCGGGCACTTTTCCACTGTCATTGCAATGCGAAAGTGCCAGTTCTCTTCCTACCCGTGTTGGGAAGTGGCACTGACTCGATGTTTAGAAACATGGGCAGGTCTGCCATCGGTGTGTGCGCTCTGGCATCTATGATGATTAAACTCATGAGCAGTCTGCCATTACAGGCCGCTGTGTGTGCGCACCCACACCTATGGGGCCTGCCACCGTAGGCCTGTGCGTGCAGTTTGACTCTGTATTAGTTAAAATTGTATTCAGTCTGCCGTTGCAGACTTGTGCAGACACAACAGGTGATGGACCGAATGTGGATGCAGACTTGTGCAGGTGCACTTGCACCCCTGGTGCTGGGGATTACGCGTCCAACCTGCCATTGCGGGTCAGTGTGCGCACTAGCGCAGGTGCGCCCAGGTATGAGGAATGCCTGTGTGTGTTTTCACTATCTCTGAGGCTTGCTCTTCTAATAGGTTAACATGGGGAAGCGATTGACCCTGCTCGGGCTGCAATAGTGGATTGCAGTGGAGCAGCCTCAGGATGTTTCCTATCCATGTGTTTGCCATGCCAAAACCTTTCTAGTGGTAAAGGTGGTTTTGGCATAACTCTCTACGAAATGCCACTTATAGAATATGCATTAAAGAAAAAATGCCACTGCTGATGATTATTTAACACTAACAATTATTTTTTTATTTTGTGGCCACACAATGTAATTACCGTGGCCACCGTTTAATTCCTATTATATTCAGAAAAAACAGCATATTTCTGAATACATCACATGCAACAAAAACATGATACAATACCGTTCCACCTGTGTGTAAATATATATGTTTTTATATCCTGGTTCTGACTTGATCTAACCCATAGGAGCTGCTATAATTACACAATGTTTCCTTTAATTTTATTTCTCTATGTGCAGCAATAAAGGTGCGTTGTGCACTGCAGCTAAGACTGTGTGCACTGAGTACAAGTAACAACTTAACATGCAAGCATGAGTGGGGAGCTCCCTACCAAAATCAGTGGCATAGTAAAGGTGCCATGGGCTCTAATGCACACCAGTAAAAAAGAACACACACACACGCACTCACGCACGCACGCACACACACACACACACACACACCCAACCCACACACCGGGTTGGTATTAAAAGGCACCCATTACTGGTGTGCAGATGGCTCCTTGCACCTCTTGGCATGTGTGCCATTGCATCTTGTATCCTAATCTTACCAACTGTAGTCTTCTCTTTTTGTTATCTCCATGCCACTCCTGTCCCTCCTCACACTTTTTCTTATCTCTGTCCTCTTCCACTCAATCTCCTAGCTTGTCCTTATCACCTTCTTCCATTTTTTTGTTTTTTCTCTCCTTGCTCTTCCTTACACTTTACTTTCTCTACTCTGCCCTGCTCCACTTTTCCCTCATTCTATCTCATCTCTTCAATCTACGTCCTAGTCTTCTAAAGTCCTACTCTTCTATGTCCCACAAAGCCTCTCCAATCTACCTGTTCTCTCTCATTCTACCATTACTCTGCCAAACCTATATCTTGACTCTGCCTCTCTCTCACTCATCTTGTTCCTCTCCTTGGATCCTACCTCTTGTATGCCACCCCTTGGTCTACCTATCCCCTTTAGGTTGTTTTATCATGCGTTCCTTCGTTCTTTACCTCCCCTTTCCTCTCCTTTCTATGTTTCGCTTCCCTTTCTTTCATTTCTTCTATCTTTCTTGCTATCTATCTCACTTCTATAGCTTATTCTCTCCATACGTTTCCTTTTCTCTCTACACTCAAATCTCCCCTCTCCTTGACACCCCTAAATCATCTGTCCTCTCCATCTCTCTATTATTCCTGTCCGTCCTACTTTTTTCCTTTCCTATCTAGTACCTTTTTTTACTTTCCATTCCCCTTTCTAACCTTGTCTCCTCTTCTCTACTCTCCAATAGTTCTTTCTAGTCTGTCTTTAATATTTCCTTGTTCATTTTCCTACCTTGTCTCTCCTCTTCCTTTATTCTCCCTACTTCATATCCCAGTCTCACAACTCCATTCTTTCCCTCTTTAATATCGAGCCTTATTAGCTACCCTCATCCTCCCAGCTTCATTGTATTCACCTCTATTACATTTCCTCTTTTGTTTTTCTTAATTTCAGCTGCCTTTTTTCGCTTCATCCATCAACTTCCACATTGTCTCCTTGCCTTTTTTCTTCCTCAAGACGAGCTCCCGCACCAAGATAATTGAATTATATTTTGATGTCTGCTCCCCTATAACCTCTGTTCTGAGTTTTAATAGTGCCTGTCGGGACCGTTTTCCCTCCCTGTGGCAATGACTCTTCCACAACCGCTCCCAGAGGAAGACCACACAGAGCTAAACCCAAGGAGCCACTTCAGAAAAAATTATTATCAAAAAGAGGGCAAAATCATTCATGGGTAGCTTGAGTTTTGGTTCAGGAAGGATCTGGCCAGGCAGTTTGGGATAGAATGCTCCTATTGGAATAGAGTCAAGACTGATTTCACAATGGCTGGGTGTAGTGCTAGGGCACGCTTATGGTTTGAAAACATGTGATGACCTTGCTACCATGATTTTAATTGACTTTTGATGTTTCACTTTACCCTAGCCCAGCGGTCTTCAAACTTTTTGATGCCGAGACCCCCCTGTCAAAAAATTTTAGGCATGAGGACCCCCTCCTGACCAAAATGTCTAGAGCTTCGTACTCACCATCATCGACAACCAAAAGCGCCCCCAATTCCCACGGCAAATCATTTTACAGTTGGGAAATTAAATTAAACAGTGTTTAGCAAAACCAAATGTTTGTGGATGACTATGGTTCGTGGTCTTTTGAGTTTTGTTATTTGTTTCGGTTTTTGGTAACCATCTTGGCAAAGTGAACAATAAATTCTGAAGGCCACGAGAAAATGCTAAGAGGCTGGCTGCCTGGGTGTCCAGTCACCTAGACTATAATTATGTTCACGTGGTACAAGTACGGCCAATGGGTATGCCCTTGTAATTTGTGTGCTTGGGCTATACTCAAAGGTCATCTTGAAGCAGACTACCTATGCTCCTGGTGCATCTCTTGTCCTTATGACCTCTTTCACATCAGTGCCCCTAGAAGTGCCTTTCTTTGCAGGCCATACGTTCAGTACAGTGGGAGGCTTAGTATCTGGAAGGAGAATGACATCCATTGTGAACATGTGTTCCCATGCACTTGGTGCAGGTGCCGGACAATATGTTGCACGGTCAGACTGGCTAAACTGAGCCTTCGTCTTGGGAAGGCCTTTGCAGGGTGAGGGTCAGAAGAGAGGCTGTGAAAGATAGCAAAATACACTTGTCTAGAGATGGAAGTAAATAGACACCCATTTGATTTTTGTGGGTGACGTTCATTGTACCCAGAGGCAGCTACCAACCACAGGTAATCTAACAGAGAGGTAGACTCGAATATTGAAGAACACACAGGCTGTCGGCGAGGAGCTGGGTAGCCTCCAAATCAGCACACACAGTGATTGTGTGAGAGGCTGGCCTTGACATGAGACAGAAAGCTGTTTACCGCACACCATTGTCTCCCCCTTCTCCCCTCCGCGGTACCTGGTTGATTAATGGTAGCATGTGTTCTATATGAGCTGACGACTCACAAAGCATTTACTGCTGCAGTGTCAACAATATCTTGTTGAAAACTATCTTACAGCCACACAGAATGGAAGGTGTACACAGTCTTCACCCTTTATTCTTTCCAGCACGACTGCTCATCCTGGTCTGGTAAAGGTGGTATGAACTGGTTCACAATTCCATGCATTAATTCACCACAAGGCATCATATTAAACTCCTGCTACAAGAATGAAAACGGAAAGCACACTGAAAATGAAACATTTGAAAGTCATAAAAATGAACTGAAGCCTTTGCCCCAACCCTGGAGTTTCTACTGAAGTACATTTCAGCTTCCAGGCCACATGTGAGACCTAGATGTTTGATCTGTGTAAATCAATTAAAAAACATTTATAAATGTGAGTGCTTGTTAAAATTTGCTGTGAGGAGGCCAGAAGGGACATTCAGTATGTAAATGTGGTTTATCCTAATCTCTTCCAAATTAAGACAATTTAGTGGGCAACATAATAGTACCATCATAACCCTCACCCCTCCATTGTGATGCTGCTTATTTGAGAAAAGACTGCAGAACCAAATGTGTTTTATAATATTGGAATTGTGTAAGCCTTACCATGTAATATTTTGATGCTGTAAAAATATTTGGCTTTGTCAATTTTTGAAAAAATCTATTCTCCGTTCAGACAAATAACATGAGCATTGACACTTTCATTTAACCATGCTGTCTGAATCTTTCTCTGCAGTGATATTTAAACAAACGTAAAAGTAATGATGTTTCAGACATCAACTTTGTCATCTTCAGTAGTCCATTCACTGCACTTATCTTGCAAACAAGTTAGTCTCTAAAAGCTTAGTTTGAAAAGTAAAAATATATGTATATCTTCATTTTGCTTACTTAACATCTTCTCAAGCATTTCACTGTGAATGTACATTGT
The DNA here is from genome assembly GCF_964263255.1 of Lissotriton vulgaris. NCBI lineage: Eukaryota > Metazoa > Chordata > Amphibia > Caudata > Salamandridae > Lissotriton > Lissotriton vulgaris. Next base: position 739,178,713 of record NC_141693.1, read on the forward strand.
CAGCAGCATCAAGCCCCACACCCACACTGACGCTCACGCATCAGGTGTGAGACTAACGCATTTCTGTGGTGGTCCGCATCACTGCACTGAAATGCAAAGTCACGCATATTGGGGCCTTTGGTCCTCAGCTGTCAAGTGCTGCACCAAGTGCTAGCCTTTATAATTACTAATGGAGCGGGATAGGAGCATGCGTGGTGTACGCAAGTTGGCAGATTTCGAGGCCGGCCTGGGTAACCGTAAGCTTGCTAGTAGGTACAAATCATACAACACTGCTCGCCTGTTGAAACAATCACTGCGCAGCCTCGCGGCATTCCGCACCATCACTTATGTCGCTGCTGCCTATAGTAGGTCAGCGGGAGGCAGTTGCATTTTGCACTGTGAGCGCGATCTTAAATGTGTCAGATGGTTCCAAGCGAGAGTGCAACTCCCGAGAACCCCACGGGTGCCACCATGGTCTGGGCGCTGCCCGAGCCAGCCAGCTCGGACCGCTGACTGTCTGCAGCTCAGCTGACACTGAGCCGGCCCGAGCTCGATCTGACTGTTGCTAATCACCAGACAAGCGGAGTCAGCGGACGGCTGACATAAAAATGCAGCTACTCTCTGACTGACGCTGTAAAAAGTAAGTGTGTGCAAAGCAAGCCTAGGTCGCATTTAACAATACGTTCGAAATAGCCAATTCATTTACAGTTCCAAATATTATGCTTGCCATAATTTTGAGCCTCTGCCTGCCAGCAGTGTTATTATGTAGGCGCATGAATTATTGATGATTAAGCATTAGGAGCCCTGGTGTGAGGGAGCAGTGAGTAACAAACAAAACTAGCGTATTCACTGAATCTGCAAAGCCACATGCAGCTTTTATTACAGAAAATAATATTTTAATAGTGCACAATCATGACAACCCGTCCCACCTCTCTTTCTATTTATTTTGTTTCGAGGTAACTATACATGTAGCATGCTTCAACCTCCCTGTCTTGAGACATGCCCAGTGCCAGTCTGCGGGAACTCTGGCGACTTGAGTCAGCTGAGTCTTGTGAATGTATTCATTTATTATGCAGCTGACGAGATGGGGCCTCTCACACCTTAGGAATCTCGGCCCGGGTGCACGTGGGACACATAAGCCCTGGAGTAGACTGATGCTACTTTTTTGGTTGCCAGGGAGGAGGAAGAAAGCCCAGACATTTACACTTTGTGCCTTATTACTTACCTAGGATAGCCAGACGCGCACACTGCGACCTTTACTTCACTATTCATGCCCTGTGCTGAGTGCAGACACATGCACACAACCTCTTACACAGCATACTTTGCTGAGTGCAGGCGTGAGCCAAAGGGTCTTTTCATGTTGTGCACAGTAGAAGCTAACGCACAGGGAGAGATTATTGTATGGAAATGGGCTCCACACCCGATTGTATACAGTTAACATTACTTATTTATAGCATTTATTCAGTCATGGTAAACTGATATTCATCGCTTGATTTTGCTCGAGAGTGTCACTCATAGTTGTTAAAATGTCACTCATAATTGAAATGAATTTATGAAAATGTCATACATAGTAATCTGAAACCTTGGCAGCTATGGGACGCGCCGTGTTTAAATAGAAACATTCAATCTTCCATTGTGTTTCTCTGGAGCAATCAATGAAATTGAGCACGGAGTTAAGGCAGCATACATAAATAGACACATGCAGGAAAGAATAAAAATGGACAGAACACAGAAAATAAAGATCAACCAGAGCCTTTGCCCAAATCCCCTCATGGCTCAATCGGGGAAACAAATAAGAATCTGTGTGTGTGCCCAAGTCAGTTTCAGTGTATGTCTGAAGCGGGGAAGAGGCAGGTTACCTAATTAAACTGGGAAGCTTTGGGTTGCCTTGGAAATCAGCCGGAAGTAACGCGGAGATCCTAATGAAGAGGCAGCAACGAACCACAAAGCAGCACACGAGGTGAAAGCAGGGATGGCCAAGGAAGGCATCAGTGACGGCGTGGACATTGCAGAGTTCCCTCGAAGTACAGGCTGCATTGCAAAGGTTCTGGTCCATCTTTATGGACAAAGTTTGCGGGCATTTCCTGGTATGCATGCTGCAGTCTCTCTGATTGGAGGACATGTTTTGATGACATAGCCACATTATGATTGGCTTATTTTACCTAGTCCTCCAATCAGAGAGCCTCCAGAGATGCAAGTCTTTCTAATCCAAAACGAAGAGGAAACGTTTTGGATAAGAGGCAGACGTGAGGCTGGTGAATGCGCGACCCCCTTCAGATGACTCCACGCCCCCCCTGGGGGTCGCACCCCATAGATTGAAGACCTCTGCCCTAGCCTGAATGTATGCCCTGCACGTGCTTTTTCCCTGGAAGATTTTTCTCATGTAATCTCATAGATTTAGCAATGTGGGAGCACTCACAGAGTAGAACAAGCATTAGAAATGCAATAGGTCTCGCAGCATTAGAGTTAGTGCTTTTAGAATTGTTTATGGTTTTTTTTGTAAATCTTTAGCATGAGGTTGAGGGTGAGTGAGGGTGAGTGAGGGTGAGGGGTTGAGGGTGAGTGAGGGTGAGGCTGAGGGTGAGGCTGAGGGTGAGGCTGAGGCTGAGGGTGAGTGAGGGTGAGTGAGGGGTTGAGGGTGAGGAGTTGAGGGTGAGTGAGGGTGAGGGGTTGAGGGTGGGTGAGGGGTTGAGGGTGAGTGAGGGTGAGGGGTTGAGGGTGAGTGAGGGTGAGGGTGAGTGAGGGTGAGTGAGGGTGGGTGAGTGTGAGTGTGAGTGAGGGTGAGTGTGAGTGAGGGTGAGTGTGAGTGAGGGTGGGTGAGTGTGGGTGAGGGTGAGGGATTGAGGGTGAGGGGTTGAGGGTGAGTGGGGTTGAGGGTGAGTGAGGGTGAGGGGTTGAGGGTGAATGAGGGTGAGGGAGGGTGAGGGGTTGAGGGTGAGGGGTTGAGGGTGAGTGGGGGTGAGTGAGGGGTTGAGGGTGAGTGAGGGTGAAGGTGAGTGAGGGTGAGGGTGAGTGAGGGTGGGTGAGTGAGGGTGAGTGTGGGTGAGTGAGGGTGAGGGATTGAGGGTGAGGGGTTGAGGGTGGGTGAGGGGTTGAGGGTGAGTGAGGGTGAGGGTGAGTGAGGGTGAGGGGTTGAGGGTGAGTGGGGGTGAGTGAGGGTGAGGGGTTGAGGGTGAGTGAGGGTGAGGGGTTGAGGGTGAGTGAGGATGAGGGGTTGAGGGTGAGTGAGGATGAGGGGTTGAGGGTGAGTGAGGATGAGGGGTTGAGGGTGGGTGAGGGTGAGTGTGAGTGAGGGTGGGTGAGGGTGGGTGAGGGGTTGAGGGTGATTGAGGGTGAGGCGTTGAGGGTGAGTGAGGGTGAGGGGTTGAGGGTGAGGGTGAGTGAGGGTGAGGGGTTGAGGGTGAGTGAGGGTGAGGGTGAGTGAGGGGTTGAGGGTGAGTGAGGATGAGTGAGGGTGAGTGAGGGGTTGAGGGTGAGGGGTTGAGGGTGAGTGAGGGTTTGAGGGTGAGGGGTTGAGGGTGAGTGAGGGTGGGTGAGGGTGAGGGTGAGGGGTCGAGGGGGAGGGGTTGAGGGTGAGTGAGGGTGAGTGAGTGAGGGTGAGGGGTTGAGGGTGAGTGAGTGAGGGTGAGGGGTTGAGGGTGGGTGAGTGAGGGGTTGAGGGTGAGTGAGTGAGGGTGAGGGGCTGAGGGTGAGTGAGGGCGAGGGGTTGAGGGTGAGTGAGGTTGAGGGTGGTTGAGTTTTTTCTTTTCTAAAACAAACAGTGGTCAGCAGGAAGGAAATATCTACAGCAACGTATTTAATATTTTACACTCTGATTATCACTGCAGGAAAAACATAAAAATACACACATTGTTAGCTTCAGTTCATTTGTAATGTTGCTCATATTAAATTGATTTTAATAGCAAGAGATTACTAAGTGCTTTGTGCCTGTTCTGGTGGCTCAGTGGACCGATGCATCCACTGCAGGGGTTTGTGTTCGATCTCATAGACACAGGTTCAAATTCTGGCGGGGCCTTTCATCCATCTGAGGTCGATAAAATGAGTACCATTGAGTTGGCATGCATAGATATATAGGTACATAGAGGGACTTTCAGTCATACCTCCTCAGCCACAGGTCTTCAAAAATATCATTCACATTTTGCATTTACCCACCACAGCCCTATAGCACGTGGTAGTGGGTCAGCCCTCTTCAGTTATTGACTGTCTGCACTGTGAGGTACAAGATAGGCTCTGGCACATGTACCCATCCACGTAAAATGTAGATCCACTTCAGTGCCTGGGCTGGTCGGCCAATCTCTGCTTTTATGATACTTTTTTAAAATGAATTTTTATCATGTGATATTTTTTTACTTATTTTTTTAAACACGTGAATGCTATCTTTATATACTTGCATTTTTATTTTGTGCTGCTTTTAGACGTGCAATACTTATTGCCACTCGTTGTTTTTACATAGTGCCTCATAGCACATTTTCACCATATTTCAGGATGCGAAGTAAGTGTCCCTTCGTTCTTACCATATAACAAGTAAGTATGCGCAATTAAAAATAAGTAATTGAACATCCCAAAAATAATATATAAAAATGTATACAGAAGGTGGGGGGTCCCCCGGTTTGAAGACCACTGATTGGACGGTTGCAAGCACTCTTTAAGTTCTCTGTTTGTAATACTCCCCTCATCTGCCTCCCTATGCCGGCATGCTGCATTTCTAGGCCAAGGTTTTCTCCGCGTGGCGATTACTGCCCACTCTAGTGAAGTTCCATCAGCGCCGGTCCTCACAAATACTAAAGACATACGTTTGAAATAGAAAACTTTGTTAATAGAGGTACACGGAAATCAAATTCAGAAGGCAACGTTGAGCATAATTCACAGTTTTGCGCCTAATGATGTTGAAAAGTTTATAAACTTTACACACCTTCGCCTATTGGTGGAACATGATGCAAAAATACTGCGATCCGAATTTCTCCAGAAAAGTCTACTTTTAACAGAATTCTTCGCTCACTCCCTGTTGTAAAATAAACAAAAAAAAAGCCGGAGGGAAGAGAGGGGAGGGGGGAGGAGAAATGCGACACGGCGGGAAGGGGAGGGGGCGGAGCGGGTCAAATAAACAAAAAACAAGCTGGAGGGAAGAGAGGGGAGGGGGAGGAGAAGTGCGACAGGGGAAATGCGAGACCGAGACCTAAAAAGACATTCCAGAGCACTTTAGGCGAGTGGAAAAGGAAGGAAAACAGGAACACTAGCTGTCATATTCAGAAGAAGGCTTCACGGGTACGGTTTTATGTTTTCCAAATTATCCGTTCCGTTTGAAAAGAGAGACGTGATGTAAAGGGAACCTTAGGTACAGTTTACGAGCATCCATGGAAGCACAGCATGCTCACTTTATTTGGTTGCGAAATTGTCCTCCACCTTTGGGAACAGATCTTATTACAATGTGAGTCAACGCGGTGAACCGTGGTGACCTCGTGTTCTCACCAGTGGAAGCTCGCAGTGGACCTGCTAATCACTTCCACAGGCGGTAATCTTGTCTCGCGCATGACCCAGTGCTTGAGTTTTATGGGGCTGCAGAAAAAGACTTTGAGGGGGGGGGGGGGGGGGGAGAGAGACAGCTTCTTGTCTAACGCAAGTGAAATATCCATGCCACAGGTGCCCAGTGCGGATCTCAGAGGACACTTCGGAAGAATATGAAAGCCTATGACATTACAGGCTGAAAATGCATAATCATGAGTTGTTATTGGGTCTGGCGTAGAGACAGCTTGATTTGCTTTATTACCCTTACGTTTAAAATAATCCTAAAAAACATGCATAGATATATAGGTACATAGAGGGACTTTCAGTCATACCTCCTCAGCCACAGGTCTTCAAAAATATCATTCACATTTTGCATTTACCCACCACAGCCCTATAGCACGTGGTAGTGGGTCAGCCCTCTTCAGTTATTGACTGTCTGCACTGTGAGGTACAAGATAGGCTCTGGCACATGTACCCATCCACGTAAAATGTAGATCCACTTCAGTGCCTGGGCTGGTCGGCCAATCTCTGCTTTTATGATACTTTTTTTAAATGAATTTTTATCATGTGATATTTTTTTACTTATTTTTTTAAACACGTGAATGCTATCTTTATATACTTGCATTTTTATTTTGTGCTGCTTTTAGACGTGCAATACTTATTGCCACTCGTTGTTTTTACATAGTGCCTCATAGCACATTTTCACCATATTTCAGGATGCGAAGTAAGTGTCCCTTCGTTCTTACCATATAACAAGTATGCGCAATTAAAAATAAGTAATTGAACATCCCAAAAATAATATATAAAAATGTATACAGAAGGTGGGGGGTCCCCCGGTTTGAAGACCACTGATTGGACGGTTGCAAGCACTCTTTAAGTTCTCTGTTTGTAATACTCCCCTCATCTGCCTCCCTATGCCGGCATGCTGCATTTCTAGGCCAAGGTTTTCTCCGCGTGGCGATTACTGCCCACTCTAGTGAAGTTCCATCAGCGCCGGTCCTCACAAATACTAAAGACATACATTTGAAATAGAAAACTTTGTTAATAGAGGTACACGGAAATCAAATTCAGAAGGCAACGTTGAGCATAATTCACAGTTTTGCGCCTAATGATGTTGAAAAGTTTATAAACTTTACACACCTTCGCCTATTGGTGGAACATGATGCAAAAATACTGCGATCCGAATTTCTCCAGAAAAGTCTACTTTTAACAGAATTCTTCGCTCACTCCCTGTTGTAAAATAAACAAAAAAAAAGCCGGAGGGAAGAGAGGGGAGGGGGGAGGAGAAATGCGACACGGCGGGAAGGGGAGGGGGCGGAGCGGGTCAAATAAACAAAAAACAAGCTGGAGGGAAGAGAGGGGAGGGGGAGGAGAAGTGCGACAGGGGAAATGCGAGACGGCGGGAAGACGGACATGCACGCGCCCGTGACTTTTAAGGTCAATGCGCATGCGCATAAGCTTAATGCGCATGCGCATTGACCTTAAAAGTCACGGGCACTGCAAGGAATCGCCACGATTCCTTGCAGTGCAGATAAAGAGTGGATAACTCGCAATACTCTCGCCTTGCTCGATGCGCATGCGCATCGACAGGCGAGACCTAAAAAGGGAGGATTCCCCTGGGGAAGAACTAAGTACAGATTGTAATACCAACTTTACAATGTCACAAGTACATACAACAGAAGCAAAGAAATACTTAAAAATACATTTATTATGAGAAAAACTTAAAAACACAGTGAAGGGTTTAGCTGATCTAGATCCCTACTTCTAAAACACAATTAAAACAAATGTTATACAAAGAGTACATACAATTGTGACCTGCACAATTAAAAAAGACAGAACAAGTACACCATTCAGTCGTTGAATACAGTTCGTATATTCTGGCTCGGCTGTGGGGACACCGATTTTGTATTGCTATTGTATCAGCATATCAACTTTGGTGTTGGAGACTTGAATTATACCAAAGAATGCGTCGACGCGTTTCGGTGGGTTCACTTATTCATTACCACCTTTATCAAGACCATAGGTTTGCTGTCACAAACAGGGGTTAACTGTCATTGCCCTGTAATAAATTACATGCAAGAAGCTAATTTCACGCTATACACTTCATTTTAGGTTAAACGACAAAGTACATTTATACCAGTTATTACAAGCTAACGTATGTACTATTCAGGTTCAGAATTCATATATAGACATTTTGGCGTATTGTCCACATAACAGCATATATACTTTTGCATTTGTTATTAATAACTCCTCTATAGCCATTGGCGAATATTATCCACATGACTGTCTATGTTTATTACATTCTTACTGAACACTTCTTATTTTTGAGGTCTAGGTTTATCACTAGGATATTGCAAAAGTTCAATGGCACCCATATTTGAATTTTTTCGCTTAAGAGGGGTACCCAGTGATGGGATTAATCTCTAATCAGATGATAAGGGGTCAAGAGGTCTTTAAGAGGTTTAAGGATTTAAACAAGCCTATCTGAGATTGGGAGGGCTGATCAGGTGACCCTAATTTCCACATGGAAAATTTGATGATAAGGGAGAATTAGAAAGTTGAGTACCCTGGGTGGAACATCCAAAGTTCATGGTGGAACATTATTAGTATGGATAATATCTAAAACAAAATTCATACATCACTTACCCATGAGTTAAGAAATGCTTTTCTTGAGAGGGGGTCAGTTATGATCACCACGTTCAAAGCTGGTTAAACCTTACGTATAGTGGGTGCTGCCTGTATTCTGGCTTGTAGGTTAAAGATGATTGGGTGAATGAATAGATGAAATGCACCCTTTTCGTTATTTTACTAAGATTGTTTGTTAGTAGCATACCTGTCTATCTTCATATGTAGTGTTAATGGTCCCCCTGGTTATAAATAGTCCAGTAAAAATAAAGGGACAGCTCATTTATTATTCGGTCTCTAGGCTTAAACGATCTATAACAGAGAGAGGGAGGGGGGGGGAAATGCCAAAGGCTAATCAGTCCGGTCCTATTTATTTATAAAATAGGCATGTTGCTATAATGATTTAAGCATGGTGAAAGGTAAAAAAACTTTTCCCATTAACGGTATCCTTTTGGTAACTGTATCTGTAAATATGAAAGTCGGGCTGTACATCAATGTCATATGGCTCTTCCTTCCCAATTTCTTTTTGGAAGCACTAGGAACTGTTAATAAAAACAGAAGGGTGAAACTCTGATAAGTTTTGATGCTATCTGCGCTTTCTTGTCTTCAATTACTGAGTTTAAGCGCGGGGCAGGGGGGAATTACTGGCTCACCTGGAAATTGATTTTAAAATCCACTGTCTCTGTTTCTTGAGTAGCCCATTTATGTGGAGTACCTACATTAAGAAAAAGATCGGCGTTATTGTTTCAGCGGAGTCTATTTCTAAAGGTCTCCTTATCTGAAAAGAGACAAGTATACGGATAGAAACTATCCAGTAGTGTAAGAGCATGGCCAGTCAGTTCACTCACCGAATTGGAGCCGTGTCGATCCGCTGTCTGTGGGGTTCTGTATCGTTTGAAAGAACCTGCGCTGTGGCGCTGAGTTATATGCTTCTAAATGTAAGGTGAATGGTCAGTGAAGAATGTTTATAACCAATCACAGAGAGGCCTTTGAATACTAAATATGCTAAATAGAGTCTTGACTAATTGCGTGTTGATTGGATATGGGTTAGCCAATCCAGGACGTTAGTTAGTGGCATCACTAAAGATGGTTTCCTATTTGGTCCGCTATGTCTCGTACCCAATTTTAAGTTATAATGCAGATTTGGATATTAAATTCAATGCGCAAAGGTGTCCATGGACTTTAGACATAGTCGCGTGGAAAGCTCATCAATAATTAAGTAGTTGCGTGTTTTATGAAAGGCGCTTGGAGGTATTGGTAATGCAAGTCACCAGTTGTGGTATGTACTGGGGAGGCCGGTTACCTACTTGGTCTACTGTGAAAAATGCCGTCAGTGGTAACAGGTGGAAAGTGCCTCCTGTGCATGTAGGGCCTATAAGTACCAATATGTAAAGAGAGCGCGACTAGCGCGTTCTTCGTCATTCCTAATAATTTCTAAGTTATGGGATGCTAGCACATGTGGTAAAAGGACGAGCGAGCCATAAAATACAGAATGTGCCTGGGGTGGCGGGATACCTACTTGATACACTAAGAGATCGCTATGGGCGGTGTCAGATGGAAGGTGCCGCCTATACGATTTAATAAAATCAATACTGATGTATTTGTTATGATGTATAGCACAACTCTGTGTGCTCTTGGTCCTTCCCGATGCCCTCCAAACTGTGGAAAAATAGCAGTTATGCTAAGAGGAACGTGGAGTGACACAAAAGCGTGTCAAAAGTCCTGTAACCTGAAATCACAGATTATCGATATGAGAGTGGGAATTGGTGTGGGCCACGCAGAGGTTGTATAACCCTATTTCCCTTGGTTTCCTCAAGGGGTACCTCTTGATTCCCTACACAATTTGCACAGCCTTTTGGCTGGAGAGGCGTTCGTCTCAACTTCAGTCTCTATATAGAGCAGCATAGCATTACAATCGCACTCCTGCCCCCCAACATGGATAAATTGAAAACCTTCGGCTTCTCTGATGATCAATATAATAGGTTGATGAACCTTAATCCAAGAACAAATAGTTCCTCAGGGCTCAATAATGCCAGTCAGGATCAATTAATTAAAATCCTCAACACTAAAAAGAAGCTCACAAGGACAGAACTCCATGCGGAATACTTAATTGATTACTTAAAAGCTGGAGTCATCCCTATAAGACTACAGGTCCGTAATGAGCCAGGATTATTTGTGGAACATCCAAAATTCATTGAGACCAGGACAATGATAGCGAATCGATGTAGCCGCGATTGGCTTATTCTAATAATAGAAACAGCCCAAGAAATTATAGAAATGGAAAAATCAGAGATAGAAAAATTAGAAATAGCACTTAAACAATCACCAGCATTAGACGACGCTAAAAAGAAGTTAGATGAAATCAACCAGGATGTAGAAGGTTATAAAGATTATCTGTCCAACAAAAAATTAAAGAAATTCAAAAAAGATGTAGAAAAATATTCTGAAGAATTAGTCTACCCATACACACATAAGGACTACTTCACCAATAAGAATGAACCACGCTGGGAGAGACCTAATCACCAGAGACCTATCTACTCTCGTGGTAATAACAAACGTATTACCTTCTCTGAAACATCTGGGTCCAGCAGTGAGGACGACACAGATAGACCTACAGACAATAGAGGGGGACAGAATTTTGCTCGGGAACCTTTTTTAGACAGACGCCCAAATCGGGGACAAAGGAATTTCAGGGGCTACAATCGATCAGAGCCAGTCAGGAACCATCAACCTCAAAACAGTTCGAGAGAATACATTGCGACGAGGAGCAAGCAATACTGGAGTTAGATGAGTTTCCAATAGTTAATCTCTCAAAGAAAGTACTGACTAGGGATGAACAAGACCTGCTTCAAAAGGGTTTTAGTTTTGCTCCCACCAACACCCACTCCCTTTTTAACCTAGAAAGTGATCTAAAAAACTTTTTTAGAAAAGTACGATTAAATAGATTCTTTGAAGACAAAGTTTATGAACCAGCCCCTAGTGACACCGGTCTTAAACCTAAATCTACCTTTCTCCCTAGTCTCCATCAAGTTGATGAAAATATTGAAATCTTTGAACGCGTCGTAGAAGTAGAGATCAAATCTTTATTTACTAACTCTGCAAGCAAAAAGGGTAACAACAACCTATCGAAGGCACAAAGAATAGCTCTTTCCAACCTCCAAAACTGCGATGAACTAACGATTAAACCCGCAGACAAAGGCGGGCGAGTTGTGTTATTTGACACTCCGGCATATGAGGGAAAGATACGGGAGCTCTTGAATGTAAAAGAACAGTACAAAAGATCTAAGTTCACTGAACTCAGTCAATTGAAAACAGAAGTGGCCAACCTGCTAGTTAGGGGTAAAGAGGAAGGTTGCATCAATGACAATGAGTACAAATTCCTTCTTAACAGCCATCCAGTGATCCCAGCAATCTATGGCCTACCTAAGATCCATAAAAACATAACGGATCCCCCTATGAGACCTATCATTAGCGGAATAGGCTCAGTTCTTGAGCCTTTGAGCTGTTATGTAGATCACTTCTTACAACCTCTAGTCAAGAAACAACGATCCTACTTAAAGGACACCTCGCATGCGATAACAACATTTGAAGGCTGAGCATTCAATTAGGGCGACGCAATATCTAGTCGCTTTAGATATCGAGGCGCTCTATACTAACATTCCATAAAATGACACCATTGAAGTCATCAAGTCAATATTGGAAATTGAAGATTTGAAAGGAGGTAATAGCAATTTTATCATGTCTTGCATTTATTACATCCTTAAAAGAAACTTTTTTCTTATTTAAGGATGAACTTTACCTTCAAATAATGGGGACCAGCATGGGGGCCACTTGTGCCCCCAGTCTGGCTTGTCTTTATGTTGGTAACTTTGAGGAACAACATATCTTCAATGAGTTAGCGCCCTTTTATGAAAACATCTCCTGCTGGCATTGCTATATAGATGATATCATCTTCATCTGGAGCGGTGCCAGCAGTGACCTCGAATCCTTTCTGACTTGGCTCAACCTGGGGGACCCCAACCTAAAATTCACGGGACATTACAGCAACGATAGAGTTGAATTTTTGGATATCAACATCAAAGAAGATGATGGTACCCTTAAGGTTGAACTCTACACCAAACCCACAGACAAAAACTCATTTCTCTGCTATTCTAGCAAACATCCGCGAGCGCAAAAAGACAACGTCCCCTTTGGGGAATTCCTTAGGTTAAGACGCAACTGCTCCAATTTACAAGATTTTTATAAACATGCAGAAAACACTAAAAGAAAATTGAACGCCAGAGGATATCCTAATAAACTAATTAAACTGCACTCAAACGTGCCAGGTTTTATGATAGAGAAAGCCTTCTAGACCAGAACAAAAATAGGGGCAAACAGAATGCGACGATGGACAGAATTGTTTTCGTAACCCAGTACTCACACGTTAGCAATCAAATTAAAAACATAGTCAATAGGAATTGGAAAATCTCAATTTTAACAGGGATAAACAGCTTAGTAAACCCCTTTTCTCAATTCGCAGGAATAAGACCATCAGGAATAGTTTAATCCACACCTACAAGCCAACCAAAGATACTCAGTTAACTCTCGAAGGCAGCGTAGCATCAGGCAATTATAAATGTGGGACAAGTTCCATATGTCCACTTTGGATTACTGGAAACCATCTAGAATACAGTGGTAAAAAACTATCCCCTACTACCTTCAACAACTGCAGAAGCCAAAATGTGGTCTACCTGCTCCTATGCCCCTGCAATTTGGGTTATGTAGGTGAAATAAGTAGGGAGCTGCGTATACGTGTGCCAGAGCACAAATCTGCGATACGCACCAACAAAATCAATGCCCCCCTCACAGAACACTACCAAGCGCTGAAACACACTTGTGAAGATATAAGATGGTTTATCTTAGAAAAGATTAGAGTCAATAGGAGGGGAGGTGAAATTGATAAAAAGAGAAAGACCAGGGAACAATGGTATTTCTGTCATTTAGATACTATCCACCATGGATTAAATACTAGGGAAGACTGGTCAAAATGACTGTAGAATACTTAAAGTGACTAAGAAGGAGATTATTTCTCCCACGCCATAGTTACCACATAAACCCCCCCCTTCTGTCCCATCATGATAAGCTGTGCGGGTATCCTAGTCATAACCTCTGCGTGGCCCACACCAATTCCCACTCTCATATCGATAATCTGTAATTTCAGGTTACAGGACTTTTGACACGCTTTTGTGTCACTCTACGTTCCTCTTAGCATAATTGCTATTTTTCCACAGTTTGGAGGGCATCGGGAAGGACCAAGAGCACACACAGTTGTGCTATGCATCATAACTTATACATCAGTATTGATTTTATTAAATCGTATAGGCGGCACCTTCCATCTGACACCGCCCATAGCGATCTCTTAGTGTATCAAGTAGGGATCCGGCCACCCCAGGCACATTCTGTATTTTATGGCTCGCTCGTCCTTTTACCACATGTGCTAGCATCCCATAACTTAGAAATTATTAGGAATGACGAAGAACGGGCTAGTCGCGCTCTCTTTCCATATTTGTACTTATATGACCTACATGCACAGGAGGCACTTTCCACCTGTTACCACTGACGGCATTTTTCACAGTAGACCAAGTAGGTAACCGGCCTCCCCAGTACATACCGCAACTGGTGACTCGCATTACCAATACCTCCAAGCTCCTTTCATACAACGCGCAACTACTTATTTATTGATGAGCTTTCCACGCGACTATGTCTAAAGTCCATGGACACCTTTGCGCATTGAATTTAATATTCAAATCTGCATTATAACTTAAAATCGGGTACGAGACATAGCGGACCAAACAGGAAACCATCTTTAGTGATGCCGCTAACTAATGCCCCGGATTGACTAACCCATATCCAATCAACACGCAATTAGTCAAGACTCTATTTAGCATATTTAGTATTCAAAGGCCTCTCTATGATTGGTTATAAACATTCTTCACTGACCAATCACCTTACATTTAGAAGCATATAACTCAGCGCCACAGCGCAGTTTCTTTCAAGTGATACAGAACCCCACAGACAGCGGATCGACACTGCTCCAATTCGGTGAGTGAACTGACTGGCCATGCTCTTACACTACTGGATAGTTTCTATCCGTATACTTGTCTCTTTTCAGATAAGGAGACCTTTAGAAATAGACTCCGCTGAAACAATAACGCTGATCTTTTTCTTAATTTAGGTACTCCACATAAACGGGCTACTCAAGAAACAGAGACAGTGGATTTTAAAATCAATTTCCAGGTGAGCCAGTAATTCCCCCCTGCCCCGCGCTTAAACTCAGTAATTGAAGACAAGAAAGCGCAGATAGCATCACAACTTATCAGAATTTCACCCTTCCGTTTTCATTAACAGTTCCTTGTGCTTCCAAAAAGAAATTGGGAAGGAAGAGCCATATGACATTGATGTACAGCCCGACTTTCATATGTACAGATACAGTTACCAAAAGGATACCGTTAATGGTAAACGTTTTCTTACCTTTCACCATGCTTAAATCATTATAGCAACATGCCTATTTTATAAATAAATAGGACCGGACTGATTAGCCTTTGTCATTTCCCCCCCCCCTCCCTCTCTCTGTTATAGCTCGTTTAAGCCTAGAGACCGACTAATAAATGAGCTGTCCCTTTATTTTTACTGGACTATTTATAACCATGGGGACCATTAACACTACATATGAAGATAAACAGGTATGCTTCTAACAAACAATCTTAGTAAAAGAACGAAAAGGATGCATTTCATCTATTCATTGACCCAATCATCTTTAACATACAGGCCAGAATACAGGCAGCACCCACTATACATAAGGTTTAACCAGCTTTGAACTTGGGGATCATAACTGACCCTCTTTCATGAAAAGCATTTCTTAACTCATGGGTAAGTGACGTATGAATATTTTTGTAGATATTATCCATACTATTAATGTTCCACCATGAACTTTGGATGTTCCACCCAGGGTACTCAACTTTCTAATTCTCCCATTATCATCAAATTTTCCATGTGGAAATTAGGGTCACCCGATCAGCCCTCCAAATCTCAGATAGGCTTGTTTAAATCCTTAAACCTCTTAAAATCCTCTGGACCCTTTATCATCTGATTAGAGATTAATCCCATCACTGAGTACCCCTCTTAAGCGAAAAATTTCAAATATGGGTGCCATTGAACTTTTGCAATATCCTAGTGATAAACCTAGACCTCAAAAATAAGAAGTGCTCAGTAAGAATGTAATAAACATAGACAGTCATGTGGATAATATTCGCCAATGGCTATAGAGGAGTTATTAATAACAAATGCAAAAGTATATATGCTGTTATGTGGGCAATACGCCAAAATGTCTATATATGAGTTCTGAACCTGAATAGTACATATGTTAGCTTGTAATAACTGGTGTAAATGTACTTTGTCGTTTAACCTAAAATGAAGTGTATAGCGTGAAAATAATTGCTTGCATGTAATTTATTACAGGGCAATGACAGCTAACCCCTTATTGTGAAAGCAAACTTATGGTCTTGATAAAGGTGGTAATGAATAAGTGAACCCACCGAAACGCGTCGACGCATTCTTTGGTATAATTCAAGTCTCCAACACCAAAGTTGATATGCTGATACAATAGCAATCCAATATTGGTGTCCCCACAGCGGAGCCAGAATATACGAACTGTATTCAACGACTGAATGTTGTACTTGTTGTGTCTTTTTGAATTGTGCAGGTCACAATTGTATGTACTCTTTGTATAACATTTGTTTTAATTGTGTTTTAGAAGTAGGAATCTAGATCAGCTAAACCCTTCACTGTGTTTTTAAATTTTTCTCATAATAAATGTATTTGTAAGTATTTCTTTGCTTCTGTTTTATGTACTTGTGACATTGTACGGTTGGTATTACAATCTGTACTTAGTTCTTCCCCAAGGGAATCCTCCCTTTCTCAGTTGTATAATCCTATTTCCCTTGGTTTCCTCAAGGGGTACCTCTTGATTCCCTACGCACTCACAGAGTATACCAGCCTTGCCTGGAACATAATGTGTGGGATGTGCATTTGAAAGCATAAGAGAGAGAGAGGTGTGGAATGTAATTTTTGGTCTCAAAGTGCAGTGTTATGAGCAGTGATGCTCAAATGTGCATTCTGTTGTACATTGAGAGAGGAAATGTGTGATCCTATAGGCAGTGGTGCACAAATGTTCATTGTGTTGTACATTGGGAAGTATTATGAAGTTCTTACTATTGGCTTAGATATGCCCTTATGTCATCCTGAATTCTGACTCTGTCTTGCTTGAGCTTTTTGCGTGAACAAGCAGGCCCGAGAGTGCTCAAGTTGTTTGGATTATTCCCATTCAAGGTTGCTTTATTATTGGAGAGGAGATTGTTGAATGTACTGTCAGCGAAGCTTCATTAACATAAAGGCTGGAACATGTGAAAATGCAGAGGGATTGTGGGACCTCTTTTTGCCTTTGGAATGCTTGCATGGAAGATGGCCAATTCAAGCAGGTTTCCTTGGCACAGAGGGAAGATAGCTTGAACCTTCTAGTGTGTTTTGAGAGTACAAAGCAGCAGCTTGTTGATTTATAGAACAGGATTGTTTGAGCCTGAATGATGGACAAATCTTCAGTGCAGCTGTTCCCGGTTTTGCTGAGTCTTTTGTCCCAGGCTGTGGATCCCCCGGTATGGAGTAGGAAAAGGTTAAGTTTGGAGCCAGTGAGGTATCTTGTTTTTGATTAGTGCCAAGAATGTAATGCATAGCTGATTGAGTGTGCATATTCAATTTCCAATGGCTTTAACAGTCACTGTGATGCGTGACTGTCAGTGCACACCTTCAGTTTCCAGTGGCTATAATCATATTGACTTTGTGATGTTTGAGGGAGTATGTGCAAATTCAAGGTAATCATCTGATGTATTTACTGTATATATCTTTCTGATTTCTCGCAGGATGTCCAGTATTATTTGCTGGTTGTTTAATGTTATTATTATCCATGCATTTAACCTGTTCCGTTTTCCGATGCAAGCACTACCTGCCCAGTGCTGCACACGATCATTGGCCGATGCAGCCCGCCCTCTCTTTAGAACTCCAGCACAGCGGCAAAATTCATGCTGTGGTAAAGGAGTTAACTGTTGCATTTGACAAGTGTGTTATTGTTGCTTGTATATATATATATATATATATATATATATATGTATATATATATATATATATATATATATATATATATACTCACTGAAAAAACATAGGTTTTACAGAAGTTATAGTTAGAAATTAGCATTAAAAAAACCTTCGAAATGTACTGAAAAAATCATAGGTTTCCGGAGCGTTATAGTTAGCTGGACATTTCACTCGCACAAAACCATAGAAATTCCACCGTTATAGTTAGTTCAGCAAACTATAACACGCGCCCCCGCATTACACTACTCATGACGTCACATATTACATCATTCATGGCGTGGTCAGTGACATCACTGATGACATCTCAAATGACATCACTGAGGACATCACTATTGACATCATCCAGTGACTCTGTGTTTCTGTAAAGTTTAAATATGTTTTACATATATATGCCAAGGTGTGTTGAAGAATCAGTGGGTGTGTAAGTGTCTGGATGAAGGATTTACGAGGTGTGTGACTGATTGCATAAGTGACTGATTAAACATGTCTTACTGAATGCATGCGTTAGTGACTAAACTTTGTGAATGTCTGTATCAGTGTGTCTGTTGTTGTGTAAGCTGATATATGGGTTGGTCAGTAGCTACATGACAGTTTATATGGGTGATTGATTGTTTGCCTGAGTATTTGTAGCAGTGCCTGTGTGTGTGGGTGGGCTGGAGGTTTGTGACTCTGTGCATAGATGTGTGACTAGTTGATTCACTGAGTGTATGGGTTTAAGAGTGCATGTGGAAACAGCTCTATGACTGGGTGAGTGTGTGTATGGGTGTGTTCGTGAGTGAATGGAGGTCTCAGTGATACAAGTACGTATCATGTAAAAAGGCAGATTATGTGAGTGATGGTGTATATAAATAACTATATGTGACAGTGAGTGATTATGGGAGTGGCTGTATGGTAGAGTGTGTACTTATCAGGACCCAGATCCCCCAGCACCAGCCCCGCACCCTCCCGAGTTACCCGGAATCCCACATGTAAATCATCAACAGAGATTTGCGTGGGTGTAAAAACGGCCATGTTTAATATAAACAACTTCATAAACATGACAAGGAAATTCAAATGCATAATTAGCAAATTCACAACACACTTTTAATATTGACCTTCAAATTCGAA
This sequence comes from Lissotriton vulgaris, assembly GCF_964263255.1. Classification (NCBI taxonomy): domain Eukaryota; kingdom Metazoa; phylum Chordata; class Amphibia; order Caudata; family Salamandridae; genus Lissotriton; species Lissotriton vulgaris. The sequence continues at coordinate 739,197,115 of NC_141693.1, forward strand.
TTCCCCCAGCACTAAGGGGCCTTCTTGCTTGCATCGCCTATGCTGAGCCTCCCACGCAAGGTGCAACGCACCTGCGCCCATGAGTGGTGGTCCCCACATCCGATCCTTGTCCGCCATCACCGGGGCCGAACCCCCGACCACCAGGCTGTCCAGGAACCCAGGAGGCTCGTGACCTGTCGCCCTAGCCTCCCCAGCCCGTGGCCACCATTTCCCAGTGGAGAGCTTACCGTCTCCCCTTCAGTGCTGGCCTAGGGAGTATGCATGGCGGACTCCCATCTATTCTGTGCGTCAATGTCACTGTTCGCAGGTCTTTTTACCGCAACTCATCCCCTCAAACCACTGATCTAAGGGACGGGTGGCTGGGAGTTAAAGTTTAACTTTCTAAGGGACGGGGGGGGGGAAGCGCCACCAGCGAGCACAGCCATTCCGGAGCAGGAGGGGGACAAAAAGACCTAGGCCACAATGACCGGAACCTAAATAGGCCCCGGTCTCCTCCCCCTCCCACACCGGAAACACGTCATGTCCCGACCCGGAAGTACATGAGCGGCTGCGGCCCAAAGGGGCCGCCAACCGCCCACTGCCTACGTAGGAGGGGCAGGTGCCGGGGGGCCGGGCCCTGTGGGCCCACTCTCCTAGCATTGTGCTTGGCACTATAACTGGTGAATACCAGTGGTTTTCGGGGTTTTGTTTCATGACAATAATTGCATTTTAACTCTGTTTTGTATGAGTTTTTTTTAAATGCAAGTTAAGTTCTTATTACCAATCCTAACTATAACATCACTTTAACCATTGTTCTTTTGTTCCAGTCTGGCTAAGACAGCTCAGTGAAAGGGTTGGAAAGCCCTGTTTGTAATGTGCATGGAATGGAATGGGGTTTGATCCCCACAGGGCTTAGTCAACCTCGCATTCTTCTGCAGTAATACAATGAGTACCATTGAGCTGGGTTTGACTAAATATCTATTGCTTGTATTTTTATATTTTTATATTTCATAAATCTATTAATTAATTTGCATCTGCATTATACATATACCAGACATGCTCACATAATAATAAGTTTGTCCGCAATTTGTATAGTTGCTACAGCAACAATCAGGCCATTTATTAATGTTTCATGTTTCCGAGATCTCCTCAATGGGCCCTTCTAAGACGCATCATAACCACCTATTGTTAATCAATAAGTACAGTTAAGCCTATGTGATGTGTATGTGCATAATCACTATTGGTAGCATAATTACCCTAGGCCTATAACTTTTGTCTTTCGTAAAGAAACTATTGAGGGGTACATTGCTGTCAGAAAGTTCCGCTTTTCCGCATTAGAGGGTTTTTAGCCCCTCTGACCTTTCACTCTTCCTTCCAGACAGGACAATTAACCAGCCAGAAAAAGCTGACAAATGGCTATGCTGAAATGCTGAAAGTCCCCTGCATGGCTCTGGAGAGCGTGAACCCAGGCCTTGAATTCACCGCAGGAACTGTATCTTGCTGACCTCTTCCTCAGCGCATACAATGGCATGCATTTTCGAAGTATTTTTATGAAACAGATTGAAACCCGGAGCACAGTGATGAGAGGTGCACACCATCTTCAACCTCCTTTTAGTGCCTGTGACTACTGTCGTCTCACCCGGCTACAGAGGGCTGAGAGTAGAAGCATCCATATGGTTTTAGTAGCAGGACAGGCCTTTTTATAAAAAGTCGTATTGGCCTCTCCTGTGGTTTTTATTTGATCTACCTGTCTCATGCAACGATGTCTTTGTCCCATCAATTTGGGCATGGATGTCGCATGTGTGTGTAGTATTATGTGTAATGTGTGTAGATGAGTGTATGGAGTGTGTATGACACAGGTGGCTACAGACAATGGGATACGTTTTGCATTTGAACTGTTCCAATGGTAGCTAGAATGGAGGTCTGGTGAGCCAGCCAGGACAGCAGATGTGACCTGCAGGCCTCACTCCTGGACATTCTTTGGATCCTATGTTGCAAAGACTGGAAACTATTAACACACGCAAACAAAGGATCCATTTGGAGCTACAGAGTTTCCCACTGCTAAAGTGGCCAGACTTTTAAAACTATCAATAGAAGTAGGACTATACTTTCACATCCCCCAGGGGGTGCAGAATGACTTTAAAAAACTGCGCACAGAAATCTAGAATACACAGATACTGAGGCACTAAGGTGAATAAATCAAAGACAAATTTTACACACACTGTCATAACTGCTAATTAAATTGATTTCTGAAAAGGGTGGTACCTAATCCTTCAATTGAACACATGAAAGCTTCATTTGTCGACCCTCTCTAAAAACCTGGACAAGTGGTGAATTTAGTGAAATCTGTTGAGATAGATGATCAAAAACTGGGACTGTCCTGGCAAATCCAAAATGCCTGGTCACCCTACCCACTGCCCACTGGGAAGGCTACATCTACAGGGTAACCGGTAGTTAAGCTGGCAACCCTTTGTGCACTTGTTTTGAGTTTCTCTTGAAAGGAGACTAGCATCTCCACACCACCATCCTGCTAACACCTCAGGACAAAGCCTATGGCTGGGCGAGTCTGAGTAGAATAAGCAAAAGGGCAGAACTGCCTTGAATCAGTCTGAGCGCTGACTGATGAAATACATAACTACTATATGTAACTTTATCATAAAGATGAATCAGAAACTTCCAATCAGTGTGCCAAGGTTTCTCTACAGTAACTTCACATCTGACACCAGTGATCATCGAGGGATTCTTCTATGCTCTAAGGTGGGGGTGTCCGCCACTAAATGCCCTTGCTAGACTGGGAACCAGAACCTAGGAAAGCTTGATTTCATGCCAGAAGAAGCTGCTGCAAAGCCATCCAACTGTTAGGGAGGGTTTCTGGAGGTGCCCTTGAAGAAAGACAATGAAGTGGATTAGGCTGAACGTCCTTCCTCACGAAAAGTGCTTAGTGTGCAGCCCCACTGGTGGACGTCAGTGCCTAGGAGACAGAAGGTGCTCATAAACCTGTGACTGCAGTTGATGGTTACACCAACTGATATGAACCTGGAAGTAAGGCTAGCGGCTGTTCGGGACTGATGACACTGGTACACTTTTGAATCCAGGGCTTATTTAGGTGGAGACCTCAACAGGCCAAAGTCATCCATCCGCAGGCAACACGACCACCGCGCATCAACTTTGTCACCTGTATTCGGTGCTTTCTACACTCCGTTAATTGAACAGAGGCAGCCAGGTCCATGACTGACCACAACCAACATCAGCTAGGCAGAAGAGGAAGACTCGCAAGTCCTACTCTGTGGGCCATGCACAGCACACACCACAAGGAAAAGCCAACGAGCAATCAGAAGCCAACCTCCAAGCCCCAACTCCAAAGGACCAAAGGTGCTATGCTATTGTGATCCTAAAGAGTTTCTAAGTCACCTCCCTGAGCACTCCTTGGACTATTTACATTTGCTACCCTGGGTTACAGTAACCATGTATCCCAGATTTGTCAGGACATTCCTAGTTTGTCAACATCTGCACAGTCATATTTCAGTAAGTTTAGCACATGCCTTGGTTTTAAAAGAGAGTCGGCTGATCGCATAGGAAGGCTAGTTTTCATGTGTTAAAGTGCAGAATTAATTAGCATACTCTAAAAGAGCGTAATTTATTTGACACACATGGTTGTGTAACAGTTAAATCATCTTAGTATTTATTGTATGTGTTGGAGAGAGTTGTCATTTAAGTCATTAAGTGTCTCTTAGTCAAGGCAAAATTGTAGTCCTACTTCTACTCTTATGGCAGATCCAAGTTTCTGCTTTTCAGATATGGTCATCATACCGTGACTATCAAATGATAAAGCGGTGCACTTGGTGATCAGTTTTGGGTCCAATAGTGGAGTAAAGCCACAGGACTCCAGCGGTGGACAGCTTGTGTTGACACTGTCCAAGCCCAGTCACCCTTGACTGCTGTGGGGAGAATCCTGAAAATGTTCCTACAACCAGTGATCTTATTACCACGCCATCTTTCCTTACCCACACATATTAAGATAAATATCTTACTTTCATTCTCCTGCCCCTTTCCTTTTCTGGCCATGCTTCTGGGAAGAAATAGAGGGACATATTGGTTTAGGTCTCACCTGCACACAGCTCTTAGCTCTTTGCTTTTGTCGGAGACCTGTTGTTTAGTGGAGAAGTGTGGCTCAATGGTTAGAGCGGCAGACCCTGATGCAGAGGTCTGGCCCAGGACCAGGGTTCAATTCCTGACGCGGCGGGTATTGGGCTCAATTTCCTTGGACCTTATAATTCTCGCCTTGGTGCCTATTCTAATCATGGGTCCCGCTCTGCAACTCTGGGCAATAGCTTGCTTAATCTCCACAATGGCCCCAGCAGCGCTGGGATGCCTGGCGTCACCTTGGGGGTGCCCAGGAGTGGACATTTTACAGGGAAAAGCCAGGAAGGGTTACACAGCGGTATGCGTTACAGCGCCAGGACACCCCAGGTGGGGTATTAGTGCGCTTTACAAGTACAAATTACATTTACTGTGCAGAAACCAGAGTGGGCTTTGGGTTAGCCAATTGTTTAGTACTGTCTGGCCTTCTTCTCAATGTCAATTGCTTGATCTTTATTTGACGACTTTCTTTCCTTTTCTTTTGTTTGCACCTCCCCTGAAGCATAAATTCTTTACCATTTTTTGAATGGAGGATTTCTGTTCTTTCATGGATCCACATCATGGAACTATTTTCTTTCAGCTCTCCTGGGAGTGTATTTTTTTCATATTCTCTCCCCCGTGCCTGTCTCCCTCCTTAAATCACCAACCATTTTGCTCTTCGTTTGCTTCCCCTCATGCTCGTCCGTTGCTTTCCTTGCTCTTCCCTCATGCTGGGCCTTTTTTTTTTATTCATCCTCTATGGCTCCTGTCCCTTTCTGTTCTCAATTGCTCCTGCGTCTCTGAGGCATTTACTCGTTTCCCCACGCACCTCTTCTGACTCAGCTATTGTTTCCTTGCCTTTACCATTCATTTTCTCTTTCTTTTTATTGTAATTGTTTTTGGTGGGCCCAGCGCTGGAAACTACTCCATTCTCAGCGAAATACTTTTGCGCTCTTTTTATATTTTTTGTTTCATTTCTCCAAGAGGGACACAAGCTATCTTGAAATTGTAAATTAAAAAGAGAAATGTGTTCTGTGTTTTGGTGTGTGGGCATACATCATCACAATGGGGTCACTGTAGCATCATTGTACATATATGCACGTAATTGATGACACGTGAACATGTACATCATTCTGTTTGACGTTTTTAGCAGATGCTTTTCATCATTAGCAATAGCCATTTTTTCTTTTTACTGATGCTGATCAGCATCAGCAAAAAAAGTGGGAAAGACACAAGTCCCAATATGCCTGTTTTGCCAATGCTTATTTTTGTTTTTGTCCATTCTGTTCCACGTCAGCCTTTTTATTGCTGATGAGAAACAGCATTGACAAAGCCAAAAGATCAGCTAAAGAAAGGAAACAGAAATGCAAGAGATATTGGGTTTGCTAACAGTTGTCTCCTAAGCTGCTGCTAAGCAGAACCTAGCCCACTTAAAGCACTGTCTTCTGTTGGTTTGGTCTAAGCGGGGCATTTTCACAGGGTGGCATTTACAGGTACAGACAGATATGATTTCCAGGGGTACCCTCCTTGTGCGAAGAACAGACAGACGTGCTCTGCAGAGATCTCCCTTCTCTTACCGCCTCTCCCGTTTGACACCAATGGTTACAGGGGCTTGTGGTGGCTTTAGCAGTTTTTTTGCCCAAGCCTCCTCTCCACCTTTAGTTACAGATATGTGCCTTTTTGCCACAGGGCTCTCTATTGACAAGAATTTGCAAGAACCATCCAACAATGCTAGTAAAACAAATGACTGCCAATGAAGGTGAGACTGGACATTGAAATACAAAGGTGACTACACTATACTGGCATATTCCAAACACTGGGGGCCTCATTTACAATATTTTGATGAACAGCAGCGCCAGCGCAGACACCCTTGCATCATTTCACAAGGGTGCCTGCACTGAGGGGATGATCGTTTTTTGAGCAGGAAGAGACACCTTCCTGCACAAAAACAATCACTAAAGGCAATTGACTCCGTCTATTAGTGCTGCAGAATGCAGCATGCATGGAAAGAGGAAAAGCAAGGAGAAATAAAACAATGTATCCTTGTTGCGACTCCTTACGCCTTCCATGGGGAGGCATAGGATTCTGATGCATTCCCAGGTTTACAAAATGGAAATGCGTCTAGTTCCATGGATGTTGCTTAGTAACACCAGCAGCAACACCCATGGAACGCCCCTTTCATGTAAAGTTATGCATGAAAGGGAAACATATTTACAAGGCCATGAAAAGTTATGACCTTGTAAATATGGGGACGCCCATTGCACTGGCAGTGCTTCAATAAAAGTGATCCAAAGGTCCATAATCTGGGGATGTATGACGTTACCACGCATACTTTTACCACGCGTACCTTTACAACGCGGTTTTTACAACGCATGCCTTTACAACGCATAGCGCTTTGGGGTGCTGGATAGTGAAAAGTTTAATTTACTATTCCAACTCCAGTCCCCATGGACACTAGGGAAGGTGTTGGATAGTAAATTAAACTTATTCCCTATCCTAGAGCGCCCCCCAGCGCAATGCGTTGTAATGGTTTGCGTTGTAATGACTGCGTTGTAATGGTAGTGCGTGGTAAATGTTTTGTTGTAAAGGTTGTATACCATAAGCTGGGCATCAAAGCATGCATTCCCTGCATTCTTACAGATGAGGATGAGTCATGAAGGCTCCTATAACATATATACTATCACTGTAATGTGTCAATATACAAACCACTCTAAACAGTCTTAAAAAGTGCAATATAAAGGGAAGAATTCTAAAGGCATTTTTTTATTTTCTACCGTAAAACGTGTAATTGTTGGTTAACTGGCACATGAACAGTATTGGGCATTATAATTTCCTGGCACAATATTTAAACTGGTATTATTTTTCCTGAAATTGATTGTCCTGTGGATCACATAAAGATCTTGCTGTGCACCCAGTATTCAGGTATCCAACTTCTCAGTGGCACACATAGAATACACTGTTATGGATAGATTGTGTATCTGAATGTGAGAGACTGAACTACTGGAATACTTCAAGGCCCCTGCTCTGGCCTTGAACATATTTAGATTGCGCGTCTTTGATCAATTTTGAAAGATGCATGATCTCGCTCAATAGGTCGCTACTCAGCAACAGACATAACTGGTCGCTATCTGCCCTCCCCAGTTGTCCGGCTTCATTTTGAACTGGAAGTGCTTGTGTTTCTATATTGGTCTTTTATTGGGACAGCAACAACCTTTCTCTTCAAGGCCACTGTGCATTTAGATGGTCGGGCCATGGTCTTCGCCTTCTGCAATAAGCAGTGTTGGCAAGTCATAAAACACTACATGTCTGATTTAAAAACTGCATTTTGCAGTATGTAAAATAGCACTAAAGTAGTACTAATACCTCCCTATAAAATGCAACACACAAACCTACGGGTGGAGATCTTAACCTTTACTACTTTTCTACGGGAAAGTAGGAAATGTGGAAGGGAAAGGGATGTAGTGGGCAAATGAAGAAATTCTACTACAAAATAGGAGGGCTTTAGGGAAATGTAAGGCAAGGGTTATGGAGGGGCAGGCTACTACAAACACCCACTAAAAAAGTAAGCCTATTATTATTCACAAACTATACTTCTGAAGTTATTACAGCCCTAAAGGTGACAAGACGGTAGTAAATGTACTCCAGCTCAGCCTTGGAGTATGTCAAACACTATTCATGTACTGCTAAACACACGTGTAGAAAGTGATGGCGTTGAGAAAAAATTAATACCTCATTGGAACTAATGGTGAATAAAAAAAATATTTCAACTTTCAAAATATATTTCTATATTTTGTTCAATGCTAAAAATCATATATGATTACTAAATAATTCTTGTAGTGTTTCAAACATTAACAATAAACTTAAGTTAAACATAAAATGTAATTAGCATTTTAAACGTTTAATAACAAATATAAAATATGGGACATTAATTCTACATAACGTTTTAAAAAATGCAATTCCAAATTATTTATGTATTATACATTTAATTTAATGAGTTATGTACTGTAACTTTTTATACTATTAGTTCTTGGTTTATAATACATATTTATTTTACTGTGTATTTATAATCTATATTGAAGATTTGTAATATTTTCACATAATAATAAACATTAATAATTTTATGTATACTTCCCCATAGTGAGATCTCTGCCACGGCAGGGGAGTTCTCCACCTATGTGTAAAAAGTTACTTGTAGTAACTTTACATAACTAAATCATGTTTTAGGAAGTTTTAACAGGCGATGGGGCACAAATAACAACCCTGAGCACCTTCACACCACCTCCTTCCTCTCAGTGATTACAGACCTGAGTGGGGTTTGAAAGCTGCCTTGACCCTGAAGAAATGCAGAAGCATTTGATATCATCATCTGTTTGCGAAACACAATGTCACAGTATGTCACTATCTCCATATTTCTCAAGTGTTGTGATACTGGTGTGAAGAGCGGTCCGGACTTCGTGTAGGGATCTGTTTTTGTGACATAGCTCTTCCCCTAGAGCCTTGTAGTGTGCCATCACATGTTGTCACTGGCAATGAATCACCACAGCACTACACCACCCCTCCCAACCAAGGGAGAAGCCAGAAAATTAAAATACCCCCCACTTTGACCCTTACCTGGAATGCCGTCACATGAGTGAAGCAAATCAGACGTGCGCAGCTCAGATGACCTCCCTTCATCCCACCGTCTATCCATCTATCTCTCCATCCTTTAAGACCTTCATCCATCCATCCATCTATTCATGTTTCCATCCAACCATCCTTTCACCATTTGAGCCTTCATTTACCCTTTAGTTTATCCATTCTTTCATCATTACATTCTTCCATCACTCGTTTTTTCCTTGCACTCCCACTTCCATTCATTCATCCGCCCATCCATCATGTCACCCTCCTTTTATCAATTCACCCATCCATCCAGACTTCCATTTGTCCATCGCCTCATTGATCCAGCCTTTCATAATTTCAACCATTCTTTCCCCAACCCATGCAAATATTTTTTTCAACTACCATTAGTCCTTTCATCCTTGCATGCATCTTTTCATGGGTATTGGCCTTCCTTCTTGTCAGTTTCTTTCCACTTTTCATATACCATTCATTTCACTCGTCCTTCCATCTCTCTCACAGTCTGAATAGCAAAGCCAGTGTACTGTGGGCCTTACTGAAGGAAAGAAAATGCACCCTTAGCTGGCATTTAATTGTTAAAATACAGCATACATCAGTGTTCAGTGGGCCCGGTAAGCCTCTTGGCCTCGATTGCATTACACCTGGTGCAACTTTGAACGCTGCCTGCAAACTCCTTTCCACTCTTTCCCGCATCATTTCCCATTTTGAGCCTCGTTATCTCTGATTGGATTTCAATCCTGACCTCGGTTTAGTTTCCTTTAAATTGTGTTCTAAGAGCTTCTGTCTGCAGAGTTCACTACGCCGCTGCTCCCAACCCACCCAACTGCATAATGTGCAGATTGTGATTAGTCACAGCAGTGTACTGTGTTCAATCCCATAATGAGCAGTTTTAGAGGTGTGTGTCTGCAAAACTGAAGCGCCTAATTGTTACTATTGATGGTGAATTAACACCACCCCCTCAGGACTGTCACTTTGTAGAACATCTATTCATGGAAAATGGAAATATCAAGAAAAGCAGTTCATTTTGAAAGTCTCTTTATTGAGCTCTGTCTTTGAACAGGGTCACATCGCAACAATGTCTTCCATAAGGACACAATGAAGAATCATGTGACAGATACACAATGTACAGAAAAGTCACAGCTGAGGCAAGAGGATAAACACAGGACATTCTTACGTCTGATACAGTGAATGTGCTCATCACAGGAGCAAAATCTTGGGTTTAATTCTGTAACTGAATGAGTTTCTGCTGATAATCGCAGCCCTGCAAATATTGTAGAACACCCGGAAGTAGTACATACTCAGTCACTGAGTTACAAATCCATGGCAGGGAGCTCACTACATTGAAACTCTTTATAAAAGAGAACACAACATTGTGTAACTTACACATATAGAGCAAAGATGGCTTCTAAAATGAAGCCTCAGCACTAGTGATAACTGTTACTCCTTTTCATTCACCAATAATGAATGTTACACTTCGGAGAAGACAGAATAAATGTGCACATTGTCACATACATTTCCAGAGATAATTCACATATCTCCAAAAGTACAGATACACCCCTTACCTTCACAGAAGGAGTAGAAGTTTCATGATACATTTAGATTTGTACAACCACTACATATCAGCAGTGATTTTTTAAAATACAATGAATGTCCTACTTTGGAGAAAACAGAATGCATGTGTACATTGCCACATACATTGTTCAGGGAATATTCACATATCTTCAACAAATACAGAAACACGCTTTCCCTTCACAGAAGGCAATACACTGTCAATCAAAGGAGGGTATGATATTCACTCACTGTCAGTCCTACAAGGATATAATATGCATACCCTGTTAATCCTGAGAGGATATAACATTCACTCATGGTCCATCCTAGGATGCTATAATATTCACTCTGTCCACCCAACATGGATGTAAAATTCACACTGTCCACTCAATATGGATGTAATATTCACTCTGTCCACCCAACATGGATGTAATATTCACACTGTCCACTCAACATGGATGTAATATTCACACTGTCCACCCAACATGGATGTAATATTCACACTGTCCACCCAACATGGATGTAATATTCACACTGTCCACCCAACATGGATGTAATATTCACACTGTCCATCCAACTTGGATATAATATTCACACTGTTCACCCAATATGGATGCCATTTTCACACTGTCCACCCAACATGGATGTAATATTCACACTGCCCACCCAATATGGGTGTCATTTTCACACTGTCCACCCAACATGGATGTAATATCCACACTGTCCACCCAACATGGATGTAATATTCACACTGTCCACCCAACATGTATGTAATATTCACATGTCCACCCAACATGGATGTAATATTCACACTGTCCACTCAATATGGATGTAATATTCACACTGTCCACCCAATATGGATGTAATATTCACACAGTCCACCCAAGATGGATGCAATATTCACATTGTCCATCCTTTGTGGATAGAATATTCACACATTGCCCATCATCTGTGGATATGGTACTCACCCTTCGAGTTATATCATATTCAAGAGAATATAAAAAGCATGCACTGTCCTGCACAGAAGGATATAATATATTAGTCAGACACAGTCCATCCTCTGGGGATAGAAAATTCACTCGTTGGCCATCCTATGACTTATTACATAAAATGCAATCATTTCATCCTATCAGGATATTCACACATTATCCGCCGTAAAAGGATATGATATACAAATACTGCCCAGTCTGCGAGGATGCAATATGCGACATTGTCCAACCTTTATGGATGTAGTATTCGCTCACTGTCCATCCTATGCGGATATAACAAATGCTCTGCTTCCTGCGAGCATTTAATATGCACACTGTCCATCCTGTGAGAATATACAGTCAATCTTCACTCCACTCCTTGGAGTGCAGTAAACTCCTCTGCCCAGCAGGGCGCGCTCCAGACACGAGAATGAATATTCTCCCTCAGAGAGGACCGAGGCCTCGAAAGAAGTCCGAAGAAAAGTCCAGGCCGCGGCCCCCGCATTACCAGGGTCTCCACGGGGCTCTGGGGCTGTCCTGGGCAGGCTCTTTAGTGCTGCTGGGACAGGACGGAGGCCGAGAAGGACACACCGCCTCTGATGCAGCCGCAGGTCTATGGAGGTCCCGCAGCACCTTCATCCGGGTCTCTGCGGGGGCTCCGTGGAGGGAGAGGAAGTGCAGAGAGTCCTGGAGGCACCGGGAGTAACCTTCACCGGAGGCCGCGGCTGCAGGGAGAGACGAGGGGGTTAATGTTTGTACAGTCTCACACCAGAAAGTGACAACACAGAACAATCTTAGCAGCGCGCGACATGATCGGTTGACTGAAGTGCTGCTGTGTGTCCTCAATGAGGCACTTCTTGTATTCAAAGCAGTGAGCGACTCTCTCCAGTTACGTCTCTGAACCGTGATGATCGAACCTCAACCACCTTCCTCCCTCGCACACAAATTAATGCAGCTTGCTGCTTTAACCCTTCATTGAATAGACAATACATCACCCACTCTTGCCCTGCACCACTTTCATCACATGCAGCTGTTTTTACCCTAACTTCACACTATACCACATTAAAAAGTCAAACTGGTGTCACGAGCTCTCACCTGGTGCCGGTGTCTGCACGCGCTGGGCCAGGTACGTCACGGCCATTTCCAGGATATCCGCTTTCTCTGCTTTGGGCGGAAGTTCATGTTCCTCAAACTCTCTCTGCAGTAACATCCTCAGCTGCTCAATGCTGCTGTTGATGCGATCTCTCCTCAGATTCTCCACCACTGGCTTCCTCAGCTGCAGAAATAAATATGGATTTGTTGTTTTATTGAAACAAGGATAGAAAGTTGTCTAGCATCGTTAAAATGCAATTTTAGAGCCTGCATTTGTAAATGTGTGATATAGCACTTACGTTTAATAGTTTAGTTTAATAGTATTACTTGAGATCTAATAATGTAATAGTCAGTCAGTCAATTAGGCTTTATTTCGATATGATGGATATAGGATAAAGTCACTGGCTTCCTTAGCTGCAGAGACAAAACGCCGATTTGATTTTCTCCGACTTCCTTAAAAGCCTGCAGCCGAGTCCATAGTTCTAACGGTGTAATGTAACACTAACTTAGAAGCCAGAGTAATGGTATAGATGAATAAACAGCTTATGCTGATTGAATATAGGACGTTCATTTACAATGCGCTGCATTTCTATATACGAAAAACATACATATGCATTTTAAATACTAATATCCAGACTCTTACCTTTCTTATGTCTCCCTCCTCGCGCTCCTGTTCATATTTCCTCTCGGTGCTGCAAGGCGCCATCTTGCCCAGTGTGGGATGAAGAGCGGGGCCTCTGCAGTGAACCCACAGTGATCGGTGTCTGAAGAGCTCGCTCCCTCCTGCCCTATTTATCCCCTTCCGCCTGGAGGGCAAAATGTGGGTCTGGGGCTGGAGAGAGGTTCCCACACTCAGCAGCCAATCAGAGAGCAGCGGGGACAATAGAAGTGTGGCACATTACAGGGAGGGGGCGGGGGACATCTGGGGCCGGATACAAAGGATCAGAGTGTGGGAAAGAGCTGCCAACTAATGTGATATGAATCTGTCTTACGCCAGTGCCCCTGGCATCTGGTACCAACCAGATGTCATGTGCATTAAATGGGAGAGGTGGTGGGACCTTCTTAGCAGTGACGAAAGGCAAGAATTGGGGTTACGCATCTGACATCTCGTTAATGCGGGTTTTCATCCTCCGACGCATATTTCTGTAGGAGTCGTCTTACTGTGGTAGTGCAATACAACCAAGCACACTTACATTCACGCAAAATGCACCCCCCCCCCTCCCCACAGCACGCTCTCACAGGTGTAATTTCTTTTGTGATGTACACACAGGTATATTTCTGTTCTGCACATTATTTCTGACCAGCAACTGGGCTCATCAGAGTGGACAGATTTCATGCCAGTTTAGAATTGTTCCTCTGTCACTATAGCATTTCTTTCGGAAACATATTTTAAAAAATGGTAGAGGGTTAATGTTCACTACTTTTGAGCATAAGGTAAAATAAACAACTAGCCAGTAAAGAACGTGTATGCAGCCCTCAGTGTAACCGTACTGTGTGGAACTGTCCAGTGCTGAACGTCACGCATGGTCTGCTTAATGGATTCTGGCATTTAGTTGAAAAACGCGTAAAGGTGGATTTCCCTGCACTGGTGTTCACTTTTCCCACATTATGTGCTGAGCAAGGCCAGCCATGGCTCTCAAGTTGTCTTTTGTTTCCAAAGAGACCATTCCCGTGGTCCATTTTGGTTTCTAAGCCAGTATGTGACGTCACGGAAGGAAAGCTTCCGTTTAGTAATACTGGATGCCTGCCTGTGACGCTACGGATTCTTAATGACAACAATGGAAACATTCTTTTTTTTCTTAACAAAAGAAGATCTACTTGTCTGTTAGCAGCATTGCGTCGCTCTTCTTTCATGGCTACACACTGTCGTAAAATGAGTCCAGAGGGAGAACCACCCGAGATCCGCTGGGCGGAGAGATTAGATAATGTAAACCTGTTGCTGTGTTCCCTGAGGAGCGAGAACTGAGGCCCGTCTCTGGTTTACAGGAGGTTTCTACATTTTTTAATTCTTAGGTTATCTTATAACAATTCGTAGCCGTTTTTTTCTTCAAATTAATAACACACCCATAACTCATATACAAGTGCCAACCCCTTCTGTAAAAATAGTACGGCCCATTTCTCTTATCTTGTGGCCCATTTCTCTTATCTTGTCAACTTCTGCCCATTGAGCTTTTACTGCTGCCACAGGCCGGAGCCCAGATGGTGTCCGGGGGCCGTGGTGCTGATTAAGGGGAGGGCGTGGGGGCTGTGACGTGACACGCTTCTATTCTAGCCCTCTGAATGGGATGAATAGGCCGACGTGTGGGAACCTCTGAGAGACCGCAGCCCCAGGCCTGCGTCATAACCCCCGCACTGCGCCCATACCGTGGGAAATATCTTCCCCAAACCCATCGCCCTGGTATCCCAATCATTTTAGCCAACAGGGTGTTGTAGTTGTTGTGGTCGTTGTTGGCCACAGTTTTATTGGGATTATACACAGACTGGTTATCAGGTCATCGTTAGCATGAACACTGGTCACATTGTGTCATTTGCGAACTGCCATATCTGGGTGATAAATCATATCTGGGTCATAAATCATACATTTCATCATCATACTGTGCGATCATGTTGTGGCATAAATCATAGGAGCTATCTGGGGGAGCGGATGCTTATATCCCCCCCTCTCTCTTCCCGCCACCCAGGTGCTGCTACCCCATTGGGGGGTTTGTACATAGCGGGGCCCCCCCATTGACCGGGGATTATTTTGGCGCCACTGTGGTGCTCCTGCGAGGGGCGGTGTGTCTCACTTGCTGCTTTTGGGCGCTTTTGGGTGCCCAGAACTGGTTCTCCCACTGGGGCTCGGCGTGGGTTATGGCGCCGGCCACTGAGCCTTCCCCCCAGCTCCCCCCCCCCCCCTTTCGGGGTGGAGCGGCAGCCTCTGCAAGAATCACGGCCCTAGAGTCAGACCAGGCGGGTTGATCTGACACCCCCTGCAGTCCACGCCTGCCTGTAAATGAGAGTCTCGGGGGCGGCAGGCACACACGAGGGAAGGGAAAGTTCAGAGTGGGGGTGGACGTTATTCCTCCCTTCCCTCACCTGCTTGTAACTACAGGTCACCGTTGCAGTGAGAAGGTCGTTGGGCACACAAGCAGGGTGTGGGAGAGTGGGTTCTGCTCATGACGACTACTCCTGCAAGTACCTATATGGTTAACTGTGGTTTTGGACTGTAAAATGTCAGAGCCTTTCACGCTGATGGCACTTTCACTATTAAACGTAAAGGGCTGGTGCACAGGACCGGGGCCCTGTGAGTCCCAAAGGACAGGGGCCCTTGAGCAAATAAAGCTTTCGCAGGTCAATTTTCCAGTTCAAAACCATAAAGATTCATTCACAGTTAAGAATCACGACAGAAGGCAAAACATTATCAATCAGATTCAAATCAGCACCGATAATACATAAGATTACAGACAATTGCTAGTTGTAAAATCATAAGGGAGTACGTCAGAAACAAAATATATTTCAGCAAAGATCTTGCATAAATCTACTCAAGGAAGAGACTAAACATAAATCATAGGGCAGTCCTACATTGATTCTTCTAGGTTTGAAAGGCATGGGGAAAGTGTCCAACAGGGGCCCGTAGGTCCAGATGAGACTCTTTTCTTTAATTTTACCCTATCTGACCACCAAACGTTTAGAGGCTGCTTAGTCTACAGACCTCCTGGGACGAAAGCACCTTTTTTTCTTGCCCTGGGTAAAATATTAGAAACAGCTACCACTGCCCAAACGTTCACTTTACTAGGCAATTTTAATTTTCACCTAGAATGCGGCTCGGACCCGGACACATGCAATCTTATCGATCTGCTCCAGGGGGTGGATCTGAGGCAATTGGTCAGTGGTCCCACCCATAAGGCAGGGCATACCCTGGATGGTATCTTTTCAAATCACCAGAGCCTTACTATGTTATCTGTCCAGCCTATATCCTGGTCAGACCATTCAGCAGTCTATTTTAACTTTGTTTTAGCCCCACCTGGGAAACTATCTAGAGCCAGACTCGGTCCACGACAGATTAGGAAATGGAACGACATAAAACAAGAGGAGCTGGAATGTATATTAAAGTCAACCTTGGAGCCGCTTTCAGGAAATATGGAACAAGCAACCCAGGCCTACACTAGATGGCTGAAGGCAGCGTGTTTACAACTAGCTCCCCTTAAAACCTGTTTCCCCACACGGTCCAATCCTTCCGCCCCCTGGTTCTCCGAAGAGATCAGGGATCATAAAATTGTGTGTAAAAAAAAGGAAAAAATCTGGCGGACAACCTATAGCGAGTCAGACAAAAACATCCTGAACACCGAGCAAAGAGCGTATAAAGAGTTGATCCAGCAAGCAAAATGAGCTTTCTTTACAAAGAAGGTCAAAGAAGCCAGCAATGCCCCGAAGGAGCTCTTTCGAACGGTGTCCTCCCTGGCAGTCCCCAAGACCATAGAGGTACCCCCTAGTCTTCTTCTGTGTGAGAAACTGGCTACTTTTTTTCCGTGAAAAAGTTGAAAAAATCTTCTCTCCTTTAGACAGTCAAATAAAAACTCTGGCGGAACATTCCACCAACAACGCGGAGTCAGATAACGGTCTAGAAAACTTCTACTTTTCTCCCAAATCAGTGAGAAAGAGGTAATGAACTGACTTCAGAAGATAAAATCAGGCTCCCCTCATGATCCCTACCCTGCTGCCATCGCTAAATTAACGCCAGTTACCATTGCAGCCGGACTCACCCCCTTCTCAATCTTATGTTGGATAGTGGGGAATTCCCCGCAATATGGAAACGAGCCTCCATTTTACCTCTCCTTAAAAAAAACAATTTGGACATAGCGGATTTAAACAACTATCGGTCTATTGCCAGACTGCCCCTTCCAGCCAAAATTATGGAAGGCTCTTTAAACATGCAGTTAAGCACCTTCTTGAGAATAGGAGAACATCTAGACCCATGCCAACATGGTTTCCGTGCAGAACATAGCACAGAATCCGCCTTAATCAAGTCCGTGGAAGA
The DNA here is from genome assembly GCF_964263255.1 of Lissotriton vulgaris. NCBI lineage: Eukaryota > Metazoa > Chordata > Amphibia > Caudata > Salamandridae > Lissotriton > Lissotriton vulgaris. The sequence continues at coordinate 739,214,455 of NC_141693.1, forward strand.
CATTAGAAGAGTGTTGGATGGAGGAGGAAGAGCCGCCCTGATCCTGTTGGATCTTTCCGCGGCTTTCGACACGGTCCATCACAAGTTGTTGGTGGACCGGTTGAGGGCCTGCGGAGTTTAAGGTAAGGCGTTGAAGATCCTGCAGGCCTTCCTCTCCAATAGGACTCAGACGGTGGCACTGGGGGATTTTGAATCACGCCCCTTTACGCTTCCTTGTGGAGTACCCCAGGGCTCCTCATTGAGCCCGACCCTTTTTAATGTCTATGTTTCCACTCTAGCCCAGATAATTCGAACCTTCGGTTTCAACCTTACAGCTTACCCGGATGACACGCAGATAGTGGTGTCTCTGCTGCCGGGGGAAATAGACAGCACTGCGGATAGGTTCAAAAGCTGCATGCGAGAAGTGAGTGTTTGGATGGCTCAAAACTGTCTTAAGTTAAACTCTTCAAAGACAGAAGTGCTACTCTTTGGCTCCAAAGATAACTTTTGGTCCCGAGATGGTGGCCTGAAGAAATGGTAACTCTGCCTGCCCCAGTGACTAAGGTGAAAAATCTCGGCATTTTGGTGGATGACTCACTATCCTTTAAACCTCAGATTAATGCTCTTGTCTCATCCACGCATTTTGTCCTTAAAACAATCAGGAAAGTGCTACCATTTTTGGAGCAAGAGCACAGAAAAACAGTGGATACCGGTCTAGTTCTATCCCGACTAGATTACTGTAACAGCCTTATGCTGAATGCCCAAGTCGGCGTACTAAATAAACTCCAGATCCTACAGAACGCAGCCGCACGCCTGATAACAGATACACCTAAGTTTGCATCAGTGGCTCAGGACCTGGCTAAACTTCATTGGTTGCCAGTACGGAAACAAATTACTTTCAAGGCGCTCTGTGTGGTCTTTAAAGCAGTGCACGTTCTGGGCCCTAGATGCACGAAGGAACTATTTTACTGGTACAAGCCGGCAAGATCCCTCAGATCTGGGCAGCAGGCATTGGTAGTAGTCCCCAGAGTCAAGAAAGCAAGATGGGGAGGCAGGAGCTTTTCCTTAGGCGCAGCAGTAGCCTGGAACAAGCTACCCCTCTTCATTAGACAATTGCCTGATCTGTTATCCTTCAGAAAGGCACTGAAGACCTGGCTCTTCACTCATTAAAGCTCCTTACCCACACACACCAGCATAATCTGTTAGCGCCAGGACACCTCCAGGTAACAGTGCGCTCTAGAAATGTAAAAAATAAATAAATAAATAAATAAATATAAATTAAACAAACAAACTATCATAGAATCGGTGTTGTACCTGATACTCGCCAGGTAGCATTTCCATAAACGTTTTCTTTATCCACTTTGGTTTTGCAGATTCTCTTACGTGCCTCCGGGCACTTTTCCACTGTCATTGCAGTGCGAAAGTGCAAGTTCTCTTCCTACCCGTGTTGGGAAGTGGCACTGACTCGATGTTCAGAAACATGGGCAGGTTTGCCATCGCAGACCGGTGTGTGCGCTCTGGCATCTATGCTGATTAAACTCACGAGCAGCCTGCCATTACAGGCCGCTGTGTGTGCGCACCCACACCTATGGTGCATGCCACCATAGGCCTGTGCGTGCACTTTGACTCTGTATTAGTTAAAATTGTATTCAGTCTGCCGTTGCAGACTTGTGCAGTCGCACTTGCACCCCTGGTGCTGGGGATTACGCGTCCAACCTGCCATTGCGGGTCAGTGTGCATACTAGCGCAGGTGCGCCCAGGTATGAGGAATGCCTGTGTGTGTTTTCACTATCTCTGAGGCTTGCTCTTCTACTAGGTTAACATGGGGAAGCAATTGACCATGCTCGGGCTGCAATAGTGGATTGCAGTGGAGCAGCCTCATGATGTTTCCTATCCATGTGTTTGCCATGCCAAAACCTTTCCAGTGGTAAAGGTGGTTTTAGCATAACTCTCTACGAAATGCCACTTATAGAATATGCATTAAAGAAAAAATGCCACTGCTGATGATTATTTAACACTACCAATGATTTTTTTATTTTGTGGCCGCACAATTCAATTACTGTGGCCACCGTTGAATTCCTATTATATTTAGAAAAAACAGCATATTTCTGAATACATCACATGCAACAAAAACATGATACAAAACCGTTTCACCTGTGTGTAAATATATATGTTTTTATATCCTGGTTCTGATTTGATCTAACATGTAGGAGCTGCTATAATTACACAATGTTTCCTCTAATTTTATTTCTCTATGTGCAGCAATAAAGGTGCTTTGTGCACTGCCGCTAAGGCTGTGTGCACTGAGTACAAGTAACAACTTAACATGCAAGCATAAGTGGCGTGCTCCCTACCAAAATCAGTGGCATAGTAAAGGTGCCATGGGCTCTAATGCAAACCAGTAAAAAAGAACACACACACACACACACACTGGGTTGGTATTAAACCGCACCCATCACTGGTGCGCAGATGGCTCCTTGCACCTCTGGGCATGTATGCCATTGCATCTTGTATCCTAATCTTTCCAACTGTATTCTTCTCTTTTTGCTATCTCCATGCCACTCCTGTCTCCTCCTCACACTTTTTCTTATCTCTGTCCACGTCCACTCAATCTCCTAGCTTTTCCTTATCACCTTCTTCCATTTTTTTTTTCTTCTTGCTCTTCCTTACACTTACACTTTCCTTCCTCTACTCCGCCCTGCTCCACTTTTCCCTCATTGTAACTCATCTCTTCAATCTACGTCCTACTCTTCTCTCTTCCACAAAGCCTCTCCAATCTACCTGTTCTCTCTCATTCTACCCTTACTCTGCCAAACCTGTATCTTAACTCTGCTTCTCTCTCATCTTGTTCCTCTCCTTGGCTCCTACCACATTTTATGCCACTCCTTGGTCTACCTATCCCCTTTAGGTTGTTTTATTATGCTTTCCTTCTTTCTTTACCTCTCCTTTCCTCTCCGTTCTATGTTTCACTTACCTTTCTTTCATTTCCTCTATCTTTCTTGCTATCTATCTCACTTCTATAGCTCATTCTCTCCATACGTTTCCTTTTCTCTCTACACTCAAATCTCCCCTCTCCTTGACACTCCGAAATCATCTGTCCTCTCCATCTCTCTATTATTTCTGTCCTTCCTACTTTTCCCCTTTTCTATCCAGTACCTTTTTTTACTTTCCATTCCTCTTTCTAACCTTTTCTCCTTTTCTCTACACTCCAATAGTTCTTTCCAGTCTGTCTTTAATATTTTCTTGTTCATTTTCTTACCTTGTATCTCCTCTTCCTTTTTTCTCCCAACTTCATATCCCAGTCTCACAACTCCATTCTTCCCCTCTTTAATATCGATCCGTATTAGCTACCCTCATCCTCCCAGCTTCATTGTATTTGTGAGAAGTTGGCCTGGTATATGATGTTCACTATTATAGTGAGCACCTTACACCAGTCCAAACAACCCTTATGGTGATGGTTGTAAAGTCAACCTTAGAGACCAGCTATCCTAGAGGTAGCATGGACAAAGCAGTCTTAGGCTAAACTCAAGAGGGCATGTGAAGCCGGCTGTTTTACCATATGCAATCCCTTTAATACCAAATGAAAGGACACCACACAGGATATATATTCAAAATATATATGTATTTATTTCTAATTCAATTCCCTAAACTCTTTATGAGCACAGAAGCACAAGCGCAAAACAAGTAACTTAATATAACATACAAAAGTTGCACAAATATGGATAGGGCCGGGTGGCCCGCTAAACCATATACTAAAAAAGTAGTATAAGTACCACGTCACGAACAATGGTAAGGCCTAGGGCCTTGGGAATCGCTGGGGCTATACTGGACTAGCAATGGTTAGGGAGCAGGAGTCCCATGGGATGCGTGTGCAGTGTCTAAAGGCACACATGTGCACACATAGAAGTCAATGGGTGCATAAAAATGGGAAGTTAAAGGTTTGGGAGTTTTTCCGACTGGACTAGAAGCTAACCAATTGAAAATAGGACACCAGGAGAGTTACTCTTTACAGGAGCACTGCATTACTCATGTTACCTAACCCACAGAAAGCGGGTGCATAGGTCCCAAAGTGTGTTGGGTTTCTTCGTGGAGTTCTATGGAGCCTTGGAGAAAAGATGCTGCAGGCGGCCAGGAGGGAAGAGTCCGGATGGATCCAAGGGTGGATCGAAGATGTAGAGGACCTGAAAGCAGAGGGGACAGAGTCTGGGTCACTAGACAGTGACCAGGAAGGAACCAGGAAGGAACCAGGTGATGTCGCAAAGCAATCAGGTGCTGATGGGAAGCTTGTCTCTGCAGCCACGTGGACCAGGAGGTGTCGACGACAACCAGGAGGCAGACACACACTGTCCCATGAAGGCTCTTGCTGGCGGCCATGTCGGCTTCAGAATTGGAGTCAACAAGCCTTGGCAAAGGCATCCCATGCAGGATACAAAGTAGGCTTCTTACTCAGACCAGCAAGGTCTGAGGGGCTGCTTCTTTTGAGGGAAGTAAGGGCCAGTCTGGAGATACCAGACCAGCAGTGTAGTTTCAAAGGATCGTTGCCAAGATGGCCACTAGCAAATGGACAAGTGAGCGGGCAGACGCGTCGAGCAGGAAAATGCAAAAGGGCCACACGCAGAACTCGTGGAGGGTGCAGGGCTGATCTTTGGTGCAGATGCTGCCCAGGGCTAAGGCTGCTCTATATCCAATGCACAGCTTCGAGGAGACCTCGGGGGCTGCACAGTTAGCAGGTCGCAGACTTTTCAAGATGGCCAGTCCCACGTCTCTCGTCGCCTTCGCGGGTCTCAGCTTTGCAGAGACTGTGTAATGGGCTGTTGGATGTCTGGGAGTCCAGTTCTTGTCAGGTTTTGGGCTTGGGCTCCAGTGGGAGGCGGCGACAAAGCAAGTTGTCGATCGCTGGATGCTGCCTGCTTGTGCAGGGTGGTCACTCCTTGACCTCAAGGGAGATTCTTCAGTCGTCTTCCTCCAAAGTAGAGTGATGAAGGTCCAGAGTTTCGTTTCAGTGTTTCAGTCAGGATAATCTAAAGTCTTGGGACTCAGCTCCTACCTATATACAAATCTTATGGGCTGGCTTACCTGCTAGGTCCCTCCTATGGGTGGGACCAGGGAAGGGGGTAGTTACACTCTTTCCCTTTGTCCAGTTTCGCACCTGAGCTGGGGCTGGAGTGCCCCAGCACCGGTTTGAACTGGCCTATGCATGGGACACCTTATGTGTCCCAGGCAGTGTCTCAATCCTTTCAGCCCTCCCTGTCCCAATCCACAAAATCCTGTCTGGGGTGGTGCTAGCACCTCCCAAGGCAGGAAACCTGTTGTCCAAGCCTCCCTTGCTGGAAGGACTCCCAGCAGCAGGAGGTCAGACTTGTGTCTGTGGCAGCAGCATCCATTTTGTGATGCTGAGGCTCTGGTTAACTTTAACCGGGAATAGTAGGACCAACATGTCTTTTTCCCTCTAGAAGGGTGGAATGCTACCCCGTCACCAGGACTGGCGAGGGGGTAGTATTCCAAATCGTATGACACCTTACTTGACATGTTTTGATAAAGCCAAACCAGAGATCGCATTTAATCGCGAGGTTCATAATGCACTTATGGGATGTATAACGTTACAACGCATGCTTTTACCACGCATGCTGTTACAATGCCAGTTTTACATAGCAAACCTTTACAACGCATAGTGCTTTGGGGTGCTGGACGTTGTAATGGTTTTCGTTGTAAAACCTATGTTGTAATAGCACTGCGTTGTAAAAGTTTCGTTGTAAAGGATGTTTCCCGCACTTAAGAGTATATGGTATGGCAATATCCTAGAACAGCTATAAGGACATGGTTCAGAAAGCTGCAGACAGGCTCAGCTTATGCTAGAGCACCATCTCACATAAAACCAAGCACTCTGCCTTCAGGATTGTTAAGGCCTGCCATAGGAGTGACTTATGGGGGTATATGTGTCTAGATATAAGGTTAGATATAGGTATGCTATATCTAAGCAAGGGGTGATTACACAACCTTGCCCTATCTGAGTGATCAGCCAGTTGTGTCAATGTGAATGGCCAGCCAGGGGTGGCATAATACATGCTGCAGCCCCTGGTAGGCCTTTGATGCACCTATGCCCTGGGTACGTTTAGTACACTGTAAAGGGCTCAGAAGGTGATCCAGTATCCAATTGGTAATGCACCTAAAGTGCATTGTAGTGAATTTAAAGAGAGAGCAGCTGAGCTGTGGGTCTGATTAGCAGGCCCACAGCCACATTAAGTCGAAAACCAGTGAAGCAAAAAGCAAAAAGTGGGGTGACCATAGGAAAGCTGACCCTACTCTCCTACACAACCCCCCCCCCCCCAAACGCAGGGACATTAGACTAACTTTGACCAGTTGTGTTTTCATGTTCTAAGTGAAAGTACCTGGAGAGACCATCTGCATTACCATGGTCAGTCCCTGGGCGGTGCTCCACTGTAAAGTCCATCCCCTGTAGGGAAATGGACCACCTGAGTAGTTTGGGTTTTTCACCCTTCATTTGATTTAACCACAAGAGGGGCTTATGGTCGGTTTGAATCTTGAAGTGAGTGCCAAATAAGTATGGTCTCAACTTCTTCAGGGCCCACACCACAGCAAAGGCCTCTCTCTCAATGGCTGACCAACGTTTCTATCTAGGGGTCAGCCTTCTGCTAATAAAAGTGGGCTGGTCTTGACCATCTACATTAAGTTATGAAAGCACAGCTCCCACCCACAACTCAGAAGCATCTTGTTGAACAATAAACTATTTGGAGTAGTCAGGACTCTTTAAGATAGGTGCAGAGCACATGGCCTTCTTCAGGTCATCAAATGCCCTTTGACAGCTTACTGTCCACTGAACCTTCTTTGGCATCTTCTTGGAAGTCAGGTCATTAAGAGGAGTCAAAATGGACCCATAGTTCTTAACAAACTTTCTGTAGTACCCAAACAGGCCCAAGAAAGCTCTGACCTGTGTCTGGGTGGTTGGAGGAGCCCAGTCCTTGATGGTCTGGATCTTACTCTCCAGTAGTTGAACCTGACCCCCACCTACAAGGTGGCCCAGGTACACAACCTTACTCTGCCCTATCTGGCACTTTGTTGCCTTGATAGTCAGGCCTGCCTTTTGCAGGGCCTCCAAAACCCTCTTCAGGTGGATCAGATGATCCTCCCAGGTGGAGCCGAGGACAGCAATATCATCTAGATATGCTGCACAAAAGTCATCCAACCCAGTGAGGACTTGGTTCACCACCCTTTGGAAAGTGGCAGGTGCATTCTTCAAACCAAAGGGCATTACCACAAATTGATAATGACCTCGTGGGGTTGAGAAAGCAGTTTTGGCCTTGGACTCCCCAGCTAACCTGATTTTCCAATAGGCAGCTGTCAAATCAAATGTGCTCAGAAACTTGGCAGAATCCAATCTATCAATGAGCTCATCTGCTCTTGGAATTATTGGGTGAGCATCTGTTCTAGTGACAGCATTGAGACCTCTATAGTCCACACATAACCTCATCTCTCTCTGACCACCTTGGGTGTGAGGTTTTGGTACAAGGACTACTGGGCTGGCCCATGGGCTCTCTGATGGCTCAACCACCCCCAGTTCCAACATTGTCTGCACCTCAGTCTTTATACAGTCCCTGACATGGTCAGGTTGCCTGTAGATCTTATTCTTCACAGGCAGACTGTCACCAGTGTCCACCTCATGGGTGCACCAGTTAGTCTGACTAGGTGTCAATGAAACCATATGTCTAAAAGAATGTAGAACATGTCTGCAGTTCTGCTGCTGCTGGTCAGTGAGGCTGTCAGCCAAGGCCACACCATCAACTGAACCATCATCAGGGTTCTGAGATAGCAGGTCTGGGAGAGGGTCACTCTCTTCCTCCTGCCCCTCATCTGTAGCCATGAGCAAGCCCATGTCTGCCCTGTCAACATATACTTTAGGTCTACTGACATGGAGCACCCTGTGGGGGCTCCTGGGAGGGCCTAGGTCTACCAGGTAGGTGACCTCTCCCTTTTTCTCAAAAACCATTTGTCCTGGAGTGCTGCTGGGGCCACTGGCTCCAACACCCACACCTTCTGTCCTGGCTGGTGCTCAGTCAGCACAGCCTTTTGGTCATGCCAAGCTTTTTGAAGTTCTTGGCTAGCCTCAAGGTTTTTAGAAGCCTTCTTCACATACTCAGCCATCCTGGAGCGGAGACCAAGTACATACGCCCACTATGTCTTGTTTAGGCTTTTTGAGAGGTAACTCCCATCCTTCCTTCACTAGACATAGGGGTCCCCTTACAGGATGTCCAAACAAAAGTTCAATAGGGCTGTAGCCAACCCCCTTCTGTGGGACCTCTCTGTAGGCAAACAGAAGGCAGAGTAGAAGGATGTCCCATCTTCGTCTAAGCTTTTCAGGTAAACCCTTGATCATACCCTTTAAGGTCTTGTTGAATCTTTCAACAAGCCCATTACACTGTGGATGGTAGGGAGTGGTGAATTTGTAATTTACACCACACTCTTTCCACATTGCAGTTAAGTATCCTGACATAAAGTTTGTACCTCTGTCAGATACTACCTCCTTTGGAAAGCCCACACTTGAGAATACTCCCAGGAGGGCTCTTGCCACAACAGGAGCTGTTGTGGTCCTTAGGGGAATAGCCTCTGGATACCTGGTGGCATGATCCACTACCACCAGTATAAATCTGTGCCTAGATGCTGTTTGGGTATCCATTGGTCCAACAATGTCTATCCAAACTCTCTCAAAGGGTACCCCCACCACGGTTAGTGGTATCAGGGGGGGCCTTTGTGGTGCCACCTGCTTTGCCACTGGCTTGGCAGGTTACACAGGAGCGACAAAACTCCTTAGTATCTTCTGACATATGGGGCCTGTGAAAGTGAGGGTTTCTGCCAGTTCGCGAGAGTTTTGTACCAGTTCGCAATTGCGAACTTACTTGTCGGCTCGCAACGGTCGCAACTATGTTGTTTCTACGTCTGGTTCATCATCACAGGTTCACAGCACCCTCTGTTTCACCACTGCCACCCTCTGTTTCACCCATGCCACCCTCTGGTACATCAATGCCACTCTCTGGTTCATCACTGTAGATTATGGGGGGGGGGAAGCAAGCACACCTGTCCTGCTTCAACTGACATGAATTAATTTGGGGTTGATTTATTAATGTGTCACTGTTTTAAAATTCCAGTCTGGCACCTGCTTCCTTATCTGTAATTTGCTTTCTGTTGCAGTAAATTTTTTTCCCAGGACCTTTGTGGCCTACTTGTAGCTATTCTATGAGCCTGCTGTGAGGTTCAGAGCAGGGTCATAGAATAGTTGCAAGTAGGCAACTGAACTCTGGAGAGGCCCCTCAGGAAGCACTACAGGGAATGGTTACTAATGATGAGTTTGAACTTTTGCACCTGCTGAGTGCTTTCAGTTTTGCAAAACTCGTTTTTCTGCAATTTCGTGGGATTCGCAAGGCGCGAACTTGCGCGAGATCGAATTCGGAAGCCGCAAATTCGTGCAAATTGCGACTTGTTTTTTTTGCGGCGTGTTAGTTCGCAAGGTTTTGTGCGTTTTAGCGAGCCGCTTGTAGCGCAACGGTCGTTCACGGGCGCGGCCATCTTGTTTGCATGACGTATTTCCGTTTCCGGGCGCGACGTGTAATCTCGCAAAGTGTGCGGCTCACTAGTACAATTTTGCGTGTGATTGTGAGGAAAATCTTGCGCGAACTTACCCACGCGGCCATCTTGTTTCTCATTCATTGCTATGGTTCTGGGCATGCTTTCTGTATCCTCTCTGAATCTCTGCCATCCTTTGCTTGTTTGAAGTTTTTTTTGATCTATTTTACTTATTATCTATCCCTCTATTTTTCTAGTTCTATATTTTTTTTGTTTTCAGCTACTTTTGGTTAATTTTAAACTACTTTTTTAAACTCTTTTCTTTTCTTCTTCCTTATTCTATTTATTCTTTAATATTTAGCTTCCTTTCTGCCCAGACCATGGTAAAGGGAGCCGGGAAGCATCCTGAGAAGGGGAAGGGTCCCGCACCCCGTGCCCGGCTCCCGTGCGGGCGTTTGAGGGGGGAGCAGGTCGCAGCCCGGGAGATCTTCAGCGCGGAGCAGGTGGCGGCACTAATTTTGTATGTTCAGCGTCGCCTCCCCAGGACCATCATGGCAGGTGGCAAGATCGCTAGTGGGTACGGGATCCAGGAGCGCCGGAAGCGGTGGGAGAAGGTGTGCCGGGCCATGTACCAACACTCTCGGGTCCGGCGCACCTACAACCAGGCCACCCACCTTTGGACGGATCTCCTGGACCAGGAACGCGATCTGCTCGACCTGCTCGGCCTTGAGATCCCCGGGCTTGGTGAGTAGTAGTAGCTATTTCTTTACTACTCTGTTTTCTCCTGCTCTGTGTGTTATTATAATGCAACTTTTTGTTTTTTACCAAGAGAAATGATGCTGCTGATTACATTGTAGGTAAATTATATTTCAAAATCTTCTCTGAATTTCAGGTGCACTGCTCTCCTTCTCAGTAGCGTTGCTACTATGCTTATTTGTTTTCGATTTGGTGTTCATTTCATTGGCCTGTGAAATTATGTATGAGTGTAGTTTAAAGAACTGCGTAATGCTAGACACTAAGGGTCAGATTTTTAATTGTGCGCCACGCCACCACCACCCATGGTGCGCCGTATTTACAATGCAGCGCACCATGGGTCCAAAACGTCACCAAAGCGTTACGCATCTGTGCCGTAAAGGCGGCGCATTGCTGGAGTTGCGTCGCAACGATGGCGCAGCTCCAGCAATGCTCTGGGGTGCCCTATCTCCCCAATGCTGCGTCAAGCCGTACGTCTGCTTCAAGCAGGCGCAGGGTTTGAGTCACGCATCATTGTCCTCAAAGTGACTGATTGAAATCTTGTAGATTTCCCTCAGCCACTATTAGGATACATTCCCGCGCAGGAACGCCCTCCCTTGCGCCGGAACACCCCCTGATGGCGCAGGGCTTTACAACGTGATGCATCTCCCATAAGCGTCATGTTGTTAATATACGCCGCACCATGGCGCCTCTTTTGTTCTGCCGCTGCCTCTCAAAAGTCACGCAACAATGGCGCAAAAGAGCCGCAAGGGGCTTCTAAATCAGCCCCTACAGACTCAAGTCCGGTCCTTCCTTTGTACACATGGCGATAAGAAGAAATAGTAGTGGTGGATTGATAGTTTGAGTATTTTAATGACTGGTTAATGTAGTAGGAAACTTTTTAGCGTTGTCGCTGATCTGCAATCACGATGGACTTTGTCTGTCACTTCGCATGCTGTGGACTGCTGCCTGCCAGTCCTAGGCGAACCTTTTTAGTAGTTTGTTTAGTGAGCTACATAAGAACTTTCCAAGTCGACAGTCCGCAAATCAAGCAATACTAATAATGTAGTAGACCACATGTGATCGGTCAATATATCCGAGGAATAGTTGTCTATTTGCTATTTTGCCAAAATATTTTGTTATTGTTCTTTTGAAATATTTGATTTGGTTGACAAATATCATCCATGTTTTCTGGTCTTTCTTTCTTTCATGTTGTACATCAGCTCCCCCCAGGGGCAAGAGGGCATTGGAGGAGGCTGCTGCTGCTGCTGAACAGGATCGGTCAGGCAAGGGCTCCTTTGCTGGCCCCGGTAAGTTTTAATTTTAATATAGAGTACCTATTTTTTCCTAGCGTTCCTCATTCGATTTTTTCTAAATCGTCTTTGATCTTCTTGTAGACTGTATCTAAATTCTTATCCTGCCTCGACTATGACTCCCTGTGGTATTACTAGATTATTCTTATTAGTCTGTCTGTGTAGCTAAGTAAGATTGCACATTTGGCAATTCCATTGGACTCCCATTCTAGTCAGTAATAGCTCTATGCACTGAGTGCAGTCCTCTGGGATTGTCCATAATGTCTTTTCAAGTCTTCTAAATGTTTATGCTTTGACAATTGCCAACAATAAAAAGGTGAATGACCACCAAGAACAAATAAGATACTACTTTACTTATGGTTTGGATAGGAGGACAATCCATTCTACTACTGTTGCAGGGACAAATCTGCACAAACAGAACTATGGACACTAAATAGTGCATTGTTTATCAATTATAATAGGCGCAGGTAGACTTTCCACATACCTCAGTGATATCAGACTTTGAAGAACCCCCATCTCCTTACTGACTAGATAGTGTGGCAGAGTCATTTAGCTCCCGAATTCATCGATGATTGATCCCCAATAATGATTATCCAACGCAGGACAAGAATACGTAGTCAGAGTCCAGAAGTGTCAGAGGCACGGACTCATGCTTGCAAATTGCAAAACCTTTGGCTCATTCACTCATGACCAAAAACCACAGTGTCTATTTAAGTTTTAAAGCTTTATTAAAATTTAAAATATTTATTAAAATCAAGCTTGTCATAAAACATAAACGGTTGATTAAAAATGGAAAAGTGCTTATACTCATTTTTTATTTCATACATTTATTGTGGGCGAGCCGAGCCCTCACCTGGTTTGAACTTTCATTTTTCTTTTTGGTACAGAATCATTGGTATCTTCGTCCTAATGATTTCTTCTTAGAAGTGAAGCTTCAGTCTGTTATGAGGAAAATGGTGCGTGTTAAAAACCAAGCATTCATCAGTTGTGCCAAATAATGCTGCAAGACAACACCCTTCCCTGGAAAAAGGGACATTTTTACTTCAGAGTAGACAGTCACAAATTAGTAGATTGGTTTCTGTATTCACATTTCTTCATTCCTAGACAAAATACTAGTGAGTGGTGTATGTCTATGACATCTAACATTCTTAAATGTACTTTGTAGGTGGAACATCTGGTGCTGGGCCCAGCGGAGGTGGAGGGAAGCTCTGGGGAGGAGGCGGTGCAAGTGCCGGACCAAACTGCTGTGCGGGTTGCCTTGGTAGTGGCGGGCAGTGGTAAGCTCTTATATTCCTTACTTATTGAGATTGCAGACTGCATAGTGTGCTGCTCCCTGTGAGAAAACGTAAGGTTTGTCCAGATGAGAGACATGAAGAAGAATGATTGACATTTAGGGGCCTATTATGATGGCGGACGGACCTCCTAAAGTAGGAGGGACTGTCCGCAGGGGCAGTGGCGGTCCCTCCGTGGTAATTAGGATGTGACCGCCACCCTGGCGGTCACATCCTGTATTTTTATCATTGCGGCGGGTGCTGCTTGAAGCAGCACCCGCCACAAAGATAAAAATGTAAGTTGTGCATTTGCAAGCACAAAGCGGCAGGCATCGCGTGGTGCCTGCCGCTTTGTGCAGGCAAATGCAGGGGGGTACCATAGGTACCCCCCATGTGCACCCCCCACCCCCCCTTCACCTCTGGGGGCCCGCAACGGGCCCCCAAACAAAAATTCGTATGCCTTTGCACGTCGGAAATGCCGCCGTGTAAAGGCATGTGGTCCTCCAGACATCCTAATATGGCTGGCAGTGTCTAATATACACCGCCAGCCATGTTAGTGCTTTTCCGCTGCGGACGAAAGGCGACCGCGGCGGAAAAGCTACGGACTGAAAAACAATCCCCCAGCCATCCTAATCTGTCGGGGGGTCTTTTTCAGTCCGCTGCGGATTTCCCGCATCCTCCAGGCCGGCGGTGGATTCCGCCGGCCCGGAGGATGCGGGAAATCCGCAATCCTAATCTGCCCCTTGGTTTGAATGGATGGATGCCTGGATCATGGTACTATCTGACTCTTAGATAGCATATGTGTATCTAGAGAGAGTAGACGGTCACTGGATGAACTAAGTGTTACTTTGAAGAGCATGTAACACCGCACCCGCACGTCCGACCCAGTGTAGGAAAGGCAAGGAAAAGAAGTAGTAATTTTGTCCGAATACTACCATGAATTGTAGTAGTAGTTTGTATTGCAAGCACAGCATATATCCGGCTATTACGATGGCCATTCACTACCTCTGTTAATAAGTTTAGTAGAACTCGGTCATTCATGTGTGGATGTATCACTGTTCACTCAATAAAAAGCAAAGCACCAGATTATTTATCTTCTTCATTTTCCTTTTCTAGTATTCATTGGCACTGTAGGGTGAAAGTTAAATTAATTAAGCAGTAGCCCTTGTAACAGTGTATTCTCAGTGCCACCCGTAATAGAAAAGTAAGAGCATCACCACCTGCATGTACTGGACTAGTACAGTAACGCAAGTCTGTCTCACTCATCATGGCAGGCGTCTGTTTTCCTCGGGTGCAAGTTGACTGCGCTGGCATTATGCCGGCTTGCAGAAGTTAACATACCAATTTTGCTAAACAAGAGAGAAGAAGAAGAATAAGACTGGTGTACTGTCATAGTCAACTCTAATGGAGTGAGTTCATAGTGCTCGTAGAATTGAATCCTTAAACTCCCACTAATGTTAGAGCAAGGGTGAAGAAGTGGGAGGTTAGATAGATACTGGCCACAATAGTTATGTACTGCACTTGCAAGTTGCTAGTTCTACTGTGACACAACTTTCTGCTGAATCATTTTTTGTTAATCTTAAAGAGCATTGGTTACAGACTATGTCTTTCTTTCTTCATATAGATGCTCCTTCCAAACCAACCCGGAAGGAGCTGGCTAGACGGGCCCGGCAACGGAGGCTGGAGGCCATTGTCGCTGAATATCGGCGGCTGGTGGCCCAGGAGGAGGGGGACACGCAATCTAAATCAACATCTACCAGGACAGCTGCATCCTCCTCCGCGCTCCCTGGGTCACCCAAATGGCGCAGGACTCCAGCGGTACGGAGCCGGGGTACCGCAGCCACCCGCCACCACCGAGCAAAGAAATCAGCTGCCCCCACAGCAGTTGCAAGAAATGCATGCACCGCCTTTCCCTGAGGGTTTCCGACCTCGAGCAGGAGCTGCTCAACACCAAAACCCTGCTCGAGACCCTCCGCAAGGAGCATTCTGACCTGGCCCAGAAATTCAACAGCAGCAGCCAGCAGTAGGAGGAGACTGTCCCTTGCCCCTTTTTTAAAGACATCTGGGGGGTGGGAATTGGGAGTTGGGTTTTTTCACTTTTTTGGACTTTTCACGGACATTCGTTGGGGTTAGGGAGTGGGGGTGGGTTGGGTCTTGTCGGAGATTATTTTTGTCAGGGATATAAATATACTTTAAACTTTATCTTAGCATACGTGTTTTTTTTACTGCTTTTGAGGCTGGTGGGTGGGGGTTTAACAGTAACTTTGTTTTGGTGACACTTAAGTGGCATCTTGATTCAAGTTGTGTAATTAATTGCCCAAATGTTTTCAAAACTAAGTGCCTCTCACAGAGTAAGTGAATTCAATAGTCCTAGGACTTTACTAGTACTGGCGTCAGTCTCTCGTCTCTCCTAATAATTTCTTTGACATTGGCTACAACTACAAGAAATAGTACTGAAGGTGAATGACACAGCAGCGTAATAATTTGCCACTTCTAGGAGGATGATGTTCTTGATGACCTTACCTATCAAGTTGATGGCGGCATGGCGCACATGAAAATCTGCTTTCATTTGCCAATAGTGACTGAGTGTGAAGCTGAGTAAGTCTAGAATATATCCTCGGATTCCTTCACCAGCCTGTTGCTATGACCTTATCCTCCCCAGCAAGTGTGTGGAATTATTGCTGTCATTTAGTCACACATCAATCAAAACCACACAGCCCGGGGGAAGAGGGTTAGGGTTTGTAAAATGAATGGGAATGGGGGATTTTGGGAAAGTTTTTTTGAGAGAAGAAAAAAAAGCACAGCATGGACAAACAATAATTGAAGATAAAGAAATCTTTTGGGTACAAAGCTAACCATAAATCTTTTAAGTGACATAAAGGAAGTGCATGCACTACTGCATGCATTGTTACTGAAAAGTAAGTAGTACTTTCGACAACCGTGAATGGCAGAATGCGACAGTACAGGGCTGCAGCGTTTTCACTTGCCTATCTCTGCACTCAGAGAAACACTTCTTACATTAAATTAGGTTTAAAAAATAGCCGAAGTAAAACCTATAGAATGGCTGTAGGGATCAATTTAGAAGCAGAGAGAGATCCAAGAAATGCAGAGTCACACTCATAGAAGTTCACAGCAATAACATTACTTAAAAAATAATTAGAAAAGAATGGATACTGTATCTGTTTGTTGTTGTAGTTGTCCTGTTGAATTTGGTAATTAAGTTGCACGCATCAAACCATTCCTCTTATTAGCGGCACTCCTCCATTCCAGCTGACACTTCGTCCATCAATGTTGGTGACCAAAAGACACCCTGTCCAATGCCTGCCTGGCGGATGCTGAATTGCGGCTCGCTAATGTGAAGCCTGACTTCATCCTTTTTTCCCATTGCACAGACTGAAACCCGGCCTGTAATTATTGATGGAAAAACAGGAAGTGATATTAGAACACCACTGACAAATAAATATAAGGTATGTATGCTGTGTAGTGCAAAAAGTCACACTTTGAGTTTCCTAATAGACAGTACAATATTTTTGAAAGTGCCTACTCTGTCTGAGTCTCCTTTTGAAGGATAAATAAGTATGGGCAAATTAATTTAGTGGATCTTTCTTTCCCCTCAAGCTAGGTGTACTGTAAACTGTGTTTTAGAGCAAAATTAGACCTTCCCAGCAGTGCTCCCACCCAGACCCTTACTAAAGCCAGTCGCAAAAATGTAGAAGACCCCCAATCAGATCTCAAAAAACGAGGCCTAGTAGAAAACTAGCGACAAAACGTACTTTGAAAGCAAAAGTAGGCCCAAAGCCCCCCTTACCCACCGTGGATTGTATTCAAACCACTTGCAAGCAAGCAAAAGTATCCATACCCAGCATCGCTCCAAGACTCGCAAACTCCCCCACAAACAGCCCCCCACCCAAACACATGCAATACAAATACTGCTAACCCTAACGAGCCCTAAGTTAAGAATAGTGGCAAACGCTTTCTCTAACTATGCCAAATCACCCCTTTCCCCCCATGGATTTTCTTCAAATCACTTGCAACCAAATTTACACATTCCCATGAGTGCTCTAAGATCCCAGAACTAAGTTGCAAAAATCTAGAACACCCCTGAAACACATGCAATCCTGCTGCTAGGGCTAACCCTAACGAACCCTAAGTTACAAAAAGTGCCAAAAGGCTTTCCCGCATGGATTTTCTCCAAACCAGTTTTATCCGGTATTAGACCTTCCCAGCAATGCCTCAAGACCCGCCAACCCACCCGCAAAAAAGCACAACACCCCCAAACAGCCAAAAAGGAAAATCTCATACTTACAATATTTATCGGCCTTCGGTCCAAACGCGCTGTGCAGCTAGGTCATAACTCCCGTTTTCCACCATGGATTTACTGAAAAGCAAATGCAATCAAAATTAGACTGTCCCAGCAGTGCGCCCAGACCCCAAAACCCACCCACAAATACCCAGAACCCCCCCAAAGAGCACCTAAAAGACAAGCAAGTCAGCAAAAACGCAAAAATAATTTTGCCTCCGATTTGGTCCAAACCACTTTTATCCGGTAATAGAGCTTCCCAGCAATGGCCCCAGAGTTGTCAACCCAGGCGAAAACAAGTAGAAGACCCCCAAACAGCCAAAAAGCAAAAGTACAAAAATAGGGACTTAGTCATTTTCATGGCAATTTCCAAAATCACTCCGCTCGCGCTCTGCAGCTAGGCCCTAACTCCCCTCTGCCACCATGTATTTGCTTCAAACCTCTTACAATCAAAAGTATCAATAGCCAGCAGTGCTCCCAGACCCCGAAACCCACCCACAAACACCAAGAAGCCCCCCAAACAGGCCCCCGAAAACGCTACATTGAGCGAAATGTCAGAAATAGCAAAAACTTTTTCCTCATGGATTTTGTCAAAACCACTTCTATCCGGTATTAGACCTTCCCAGCAATGCCCCAAGACCCACCAACCCACCGCAAAAAAGCACAACACCCCCAAACAGCCAAAAAAGAAAATCTCATACTTACAATATTTATCGGCCTTCGGTCCAAACGCGCTGTGCAGCTAAGTCATAACTCCCGTTTTCCACCATGGATTTCCTGAAAAGCAAATGCAATCAAAATTAGACTGTCCCAGCAGTGCTCCCAGACCCTGAAACCCACCCACAAACACCAGGAAGCCCCTCAAACAGGCCCCTGAAAACATGATAGTCAGCAAAAAGTCAAAAACGTTTTCAAGTCTGATTTGGTCAAAACCAGTTTTATCCGGTATTAGACCTTCCCAGCAATGCCCCAAGACACGCCAACTCACCCGCAAAGAAGTAGAACACCCCCATAAGTGCAGAGTCTTTCTTCATTGGGCGTAATCCAGCCCTCTGCTTTGAGGGAAATAGGAGTCTGGAGGAGGAGGATAGAGGAGCATGTTCTTGTGAACTTGTGAACCTGAGAAATGCAGACTGCAGCACCTTCAAATCAATAAGCAAATAAGTGAAGACAGTTCTGCGGATGGGCTTGTTTTTGTGATTAGGTGATTAAAGTTTTAATTATATTAACTGTGCAAAACAAAGAAAGACAGACACACAGGAATAAAAGTGAATAAGGACGAAAAAGAAAGTTATTGAATCATTGGCTCATTTTCAGGGCTCGGTGTCAGGGAATAAGAGTTTGTCCTCAAACTCTGCGAATTTAGGCAGGAGTAGGTCAGTGTCACCTAACAGAGAAGAAGTTCCCTCATCTAAGTTGCTGTCCTCCTCGTCTTCTTCCGGCGTGTATTCTCGTACTTTGTAATCTGGTGGTATGAGGTGCTGATTCATCTTGATTATTGTTAACCTCTCCACATTTTTGAGCGAGAGGCGGGTCCGTTTGCAAGTTACAATGCCACCAGCAGCACTGAAAACACGTTCAGAAGACACACTTGCGAGTGGGCAAGACAAGTAGTTTATAGCCAGGTTGGAGATCTGTGCCCACAATTCTTTTTTCCCATGCCAATACGCCAATGGGTCAGCATTAACATAGACCTCTGTTGAGTCATTCAGATAGTCCTGCACCATCGACTGAAGGTTCTCCAAGGTTCCTCCAATTTGCTTACTTTTTGAGAACCAAACCCAAGCTGAGTTAGCCAATCATCTTCTTCACCCAATGTTACTGTTGTGTCTGGTGCAGATGATCCGGTTGCCGGTGTCTTTAACGGCTGAGAGGTCACTTGTGCCACAGCCACAGGTGCAGAAGTGGATTCTTTTGACTGGGGATGACCTGCTGATGCTGATGTACTGCCTTTTCCTTCAATTTGCTGCCGTTCTCTCTCAAACCTCATGGCTGACAAGGCTAGCCAACGTTTGTACTTTGTAACATCTTCATCACCAAAAGGAAAGAATGCTCTGCCTGCCAGCGCCTTTTTGTAGTGTGGATCCAGAATAGTAGCACAATGTAATGCTGTTCTGAGTGGATCATTTTAAGACGTTCATCGCCAAGTAGGCGCTCTAATAATTTCTCCGCTAAAACAAAAGCGTCTTGCTTTTCTTTATCTTTTTGAAACATAGAACACACCGCCTTCAGTTGGTGCTCCAGCATGCGCAACAATGGGATAGCTTTTCCCAAATTACAGTCCTCCCTGCTGACTGCACTCGTGAAGACCTCAAAGGACGAAGAATGTCTGTCAGGCTTTTAACTAGCTTCCATTGCTCCGCATCTAGCCTCAGGTCCTTCTGAGCTGTACCCAGTGTTAAGAAATACTGATCGAGTACCGTATACTGCTCATATAGACGCTCAAACATGTAGAAGGTTGAGTTCGAACGTGTTGGCACCTCCTGGATGAGTGCTTTCACTGGCATTCGACGTTCAGGTAGCAGGCCCCTCAGATGCTTCCGGGCCTTAAAAGAATGGCTGAAATGGTTGCACATTCTTCGGCAGGTAGCCACTAACTCGCACGCTGGACAGTCTTCTTCACTCAAGAATTTTTTAACAACCAGGTTTATGCAGTGCGCCAAACATGGCACTCTGAAATAGTTACCCAGCTCCATGGCCTTAACTACATTGGCGCCATTATCCGTGGAAACATAACCAATCTGGCATTTTTTGGGGGACAGCAAGTGAAAGACCTTTGTGTTAAACTCATTCAAAATGATTTCTGCTGTATGACGTTTCTCCAAGCCAAAATGGCTAGTGTTGCATGTTTCCGAGCAGCTTTAAAAACTTGGTCCGGGTCAACACCTGCGTTTAGCTTTGTTTTAACCCCTGAAAAAGAGACCCAGTGTGCAGTGATGCACATGTAATCAGTGCCTGCGGCACTGGTCCACATGTCTGTTGTCAGATGTATAGTGTGAACAGCACTCTTCTGCAAAGCTGCCCCAATCACCTCCAGCACATCTTCATGTAGTGCTGGAACCGCAACTCTGGCAAAATAGAACCGGCTAGGAACCTTCCATTCAGGGCAGAGCGCTGCCACTAATTCTAGAAAACCAACCCCTTCTACAAAAGAAAAAGGGAGACGGTCCAGAGCTAGCATTTTAGCCAGCTTAGTGTTATACAGACGCGTCAGTGGGTGGTTGCGTTCATATGGCGCGTCTGAAAACAACATGGTTCTAATGTTGGCCTGGACCATTTTACGGGATGATGATGATGATGACTTGTTCGACCCAGTTATGCTCGCTGATGAACTTTTTCGCGTTGGTTTCTCACTCTCTCCCACACTCTTAGTGTGGCTCACAGGGGGTGTGATGACAGGGGTACTGGGTGTAAGTGAAGTGTTTGACACTTCTTCCTCCTCGTCATCATCAGATGAAACATCAACGTTTTCTTGACTTGCAATTCGGGCTTCCTGGATCTCCTTTAGGTGCGCAAACCATTGGACAGCGTGCTGTCTCTTAAGATGACCTCTCTGGCCTCCGGTCCCATAGTTGGTACCAAACTTACCACGACTAACTGCAAACTTACAAATGCTACAAATGGCTATGTTTTCCTTTTTTGGGCAAACACTAAAGAAGTCCCAAACTGCAGACTTGAAATGTCTGTGGGGGCCGGAGGAGGCGATACTGGTGGTGGTCATGCAGCTAATGCCAGATGAAGTGAAGGATGTGTATTGCCGAACTTTACTACGTTGTGCACTTTCACCACCACTAATTGAGGTCGAGGTGGATGGAGGTTCCTTCTGGCGAGGAAGAAATATGGAAGCGGTAGGTGGTGGTGTACTAGTTAACTCCAATGATTGTGCTGTTGCCATTGCCTCCTCGTCAACAACATCATCACGCTCAGCAGCTTTTCGGGCTAGGGTCAAAATGTCTGTTTGCTGCAAGCCCGCTGAGCCTGGAGTGACGTGTATGATGACTGCATCGTCGTCATGAGAGTCTTCATCAGCAGGAATATACACCACTTCTTGTTGAGCGTCATCATCACACTCCATAAGTACGAGACTTTCGGGGACCTTCCTTTTACGCTTAGCTACCTTTGTCAGATCATGGTGTGCCTCACTCTCAGACGGCAGTGGTGGTGGTTCCCAATTTAGATCCGTATCATCAGAAGGAGGTGGGCTTTAAGAAGATGTAGACACCACCCTTTATCTTTTCCTTGCTAGGGATGTGGAAGACAATGAATGATCATCAGGAGGAGTGGCTTCCTCAAATGATACCTCGGCTTGATTGTCGATTCCCTGATGTGCCCCTACTTCGGGAGGAACAACTATTGTGGGCACTTGTGACCTCCATGCACTTCTGCTTGCGCATCTCCTTGCGCTGCCTCTCCTTCCACATGTACTTGGGCTTGTACTTGCACATGTGGTTGTTGTTGCGGCTGTGGTTGTTTAACACTCGTCAGATGAGTTACAACAACCTGTGTTGATTGAGGGACATTGCTGCTACTTTCTTGCGATGAGCCAACATCACTGTTCGATGGTGATTGAACAACTAGACTAAGTGCCTCTGCAGCACTCAAGGCTTGGACTTAAGTTGGCGTCGTGGTGGTGGCACTGAGCCCAATGGAGCGGGGGTGCTGCTCCCAGCTTGGTCCCCAGCAGATCCCGCTGCTGATGTAGGCGTACTTTTTCTTTTACTCCCAAAAACTGTGTCGGGCGGCACACCAGTCTCCTTGGTAACTTGCTTCTTCTGCTCCTTACTGGCAACTTTCTTGCTAGAGGAGCTACGAGAAACTTTTTTTGGGGCCATCCTCTGCAGAGGTCAGAACAGCAGGCCGCAGTTGCACGAGTTGCAGAGTTGTCTGTGGCCAGACGTGACGTCGCGTAACGTTATGCTGCACACTCACACCGCTGCAGGACTTCTTCCTGGAACTGGTGGTTCTCTTGAGTCTTGTGAACCTAAAAGCAATGGAAGACAGAGGAACATAGGTTCAGTTATACACCCCAAAAACTCGACAACCACATAAAAATCAGCACAATCCCATGCCATCCAAGCCCTCAGTGATGTTTAAATTCAAGATACCCCACAGAAAGACTAGGCCCATGCACCACTCACTACCCCTGGGCCTAATGTATAAAAAGCTAGGCAAAATGGGTGCAGGCCTGAGAACACTGCCTGCATTCAAAATGGCCCCTTGCCTCCCAGCACATGCCCAGGGCCTGCCTGTACCAGCACTCAAAATGGCCCCCACCCACATGGCCTGTCCCCATGAACACCCCAAAAAATCGAAAAACACAGAATAATCAGCACAATCCCATGCCATCCATGCTCTCCATGATGTTTAAATTCAAGACACCCCACAGAAAGACTAGGCCCATGCACCACTCACTACCCCTGGTCAAAAGGCCCCAACAACAGCCCAAATAATCGAAAGACACAGAAAAATCCGCACAATCCCATGCCATCCATGCCCTCCATGATGTTTAAATTCAAGACACCCCACAGAAAGACTAGGCCCATGCACCACTCACTACCCCTGGGCCTAATGTATGAAAGCTAGGCAAAATGGGTGCAGGCCTGAGAACACTGCCTGCATTCAAAATGGCCCCTTGCCTCCCAGCACATGCCCAGGGCCTGCCTGTACCAGCACTCAAAATGGCCCCCACCCACATGGCCTGACCCCATGAACACCCCAAAAAATTGAAAAACACAGAAAAATCAGCACAATCCCATGCCATCCATGCCCTCCATGATGTTTAAATTCAAGACACCCCACGGAAAGACTAGTCCCATGCACCACTCACTACCCCTGGGCCTAATGTATAAAAAGCTAGGCAAAATGGGTGCAGGCCTGAGAACACTGCCTGCATTCAAAATGGCCCCTTGCCTCCCAGCACATGCCCAGGGCCTGCCTGTACCAGCACTCAAAATGGCCCCCACCCACATGGCCTGTTCCCATGAACACCCCAAGAAATCGAAAAACACAGAATAATCAGCACAATCCCATGCCATCCATGCTCTCCATGATGTTTAAATTCAAGACACCCCACAGAAAGACTAGGCCCATGCACCACTCACTACCCCTGGTCAAAAGGCCCCAACAACAGCCCAAATAATCGAAAGACACAGAAAAATCAGCACAATCCCATGCCATCCATGCCCTCCATGATGTTTAAATTCAAGACACCCCACAGAAAGACTAGGCCCATGCACCACTCACTACCCCTGGGCCTAATGTATGAAAGCTAGGCAAAATGGGTGCAGGCCTGAGAACACCGCCTGCATTCAAAATGCCCCCTTGCCTCCCAGCACATGCCCAGGGCCTGCCTGTACCAGCACTCAAAATGGACCCCACCCACATGGCCTGACCCCATGAACACCCCAAAAAATCGAAAAACACAGAAAAATCTGCACAATCCCATGCCATCCATGCCCTCCATGATGTTTAAATTCAAGACACCCCACAGAAAGACTAGGCCCATGCACCACTCACTACCCCTGGTAAAAAGGCCCCAACAACAGCCCAAAAATCGAAAAACACATAAAAATCCCATGCCATCCATGCCCTCCATGATGTTTAAATTAAAGACACCCCACAGAAAGACTTGGCCTATGCACCACTCACTACCCCTGGGCCTAATGTATGAAAGCTAGGCAAAATGGGTGCAGGCCTAAGAATACTGCCTGCATTTAAAATGGCCCCTTGCCTCCCAGCACATGCTCAGGGCCTGCCTGTACCAGCGCTCAAAATGGCCCACACCCACATGGCCTGACCCCATGAACACCCAAAAAATCGAAAAAAAACACAGAAAAATCAGCACAATCCCATGCCCGCCATGATGTTTAAATTCAAGACACCCCAAAGAAAGACTAGGCCCATGCACCACTCACTACCCCTGGTCAAAAGGCCCCAACAACAGCCCAAAAAATCGAAAAACACAGAAAAATCAGCACAATCCCATGCCATCCATGCCCTCCATGATGTTAAATTTCAAGACACCCCACAGAAAGACCAGGCCCATGCACCACTCACTACCCCTGGGTCTAATGTATGAAAGCTAGGCAAAATGGGTGCAGGCCTGAGAAAACTGCCTGCATTCAAAATGGCCCCTTGCCTCCCAGCACATGCCCAGGGCCTGCCTGTACCAGCACTCAAAATGGCCCCCACCCACATGGCCTGTCCACATGAACACCTCAAAAAATCGAAAAACACAGAAAAATCAGCACAATCCCATGCCATCCATGCCCTCCATGATGTTTAAATTCAAGACACCCCACAGAAAGACTAGGCCCATGCACCACTCACTACCCCTGGTAAAAAGGCCCCAACAACAGCCCCAAAAAATCGAAAAACACTGAAAAATCAGCACAATCCCATGCCATCCATGCCCTCCATGATGTTTAAATTCAAGACACCCCACAGAAAGACTAGGCCCATGCACCACTCACTACCCTTTGTCAAAAGGCCCCAACAACCGCCCAAAAATCGAAAAACACAGAAAAATCAGCACAATCCCATGCTATCCATGCCCTCCATGATGTTTAAATTCAAGACACCCCACAGAAAGACTAAGCCCATGCACCACTCACTACCCCTGGTCAAAAGGCCCCAACAACAGCCCAAAAATCGAAAAACACAGAAAAATCAGCACAATCCCATGCCATCCATGCTCTCCATTATGTTTAAATTCAAGCAACCCCACAGAAAGACTAGGCCCATGCACCACTCACTACCCCTGGTCAAAAGCCCCCAACAACAGCCCAAAAATCGAAAATTCCAAATTGTAGTTGCAGCAACTGTAATGCCCCAAACAAACTTACTTGTGAAATTTCTAATCCAAAAGTGATCCAAAGAAAGTCAAAAAGGCCTTAAATCCAAATATCCAGCAGCATCCACAAAAAGTAATCCTTCCAGGCCAAGATCCGAATGAAAGTGACCAGCACATGGAGAAAGCACTGGGAGGAGCCTGCTGGACAGGAACAGGAAGTTGGAGACTGTGGGGCACTTCCTTCCTCCCAACCCCCCCCCCCCCCCCAAAATGGACTTCTTGCAAAAAAAAGTGCAGGCAAATGTCAACCCGAGGAGTCATTCTGATAAAAATCATCATTTTCAGAAGGTTTATGCTGCTTGCTGGTGGATTTCTTGTGCAGAATTGCAAATTCTGTATTTCGCACGTGCGAGATTGTTGCTGCCCACCGCATCTACGTGTTCGCAATTGCGAACTCTCGCGATGCGTGCTGTGCAAGGTGGCAAGCCGCAATTACGTAATCGCGGTCGCCAAACTCCCGCCGGATCCCGCAGCAAGATCTAAAATGGCGCAGCACTCGCAAAATATCGAGAAAAACAACTCGGCAAACGCTGAATGACGGTTAGTGAACGCCGCGCGCCACAATATTGTATCGCCAAGCAAAAAAATCCGCCGCGTGCGAATTTGCGGATTTTCGGCAAATTCGCGGATTGCGAATTTACCAAAAAATCCGCAAAATCCGCGAGCGGAACGGATTTTACACCCATGCTTAGTGATGAGGTCTAACAGGCGCATTTATGGTTGTCAAAAGATGATGATGAGGTGTACCAGTTTCTAGAAACTTTTGTTGGATGGGGGTCCTTACTCCTAAAAAGGTTTTACAAGGGGGTCTCGGCATCAAAAAGTTTGAAGACCTCTGTGCTAGAGGAATATCATGGGCTAAGGTAAGAAGGAAACCCCTAAAGGACTGAGGTATAACCAACCTCCTGGAAGCACCAAGCTTGGGGTCTCTAGCCTCAGAATAAATGAGTCCTTCATCCCAGTACACCTTGTGGGTCCCTGTAGCATTCCCAGCAGCCTCAGAAGCAGCTTGCTGTCTGAGGGGTTCGAGAGAGGAACAGTCTAACTGTGCCTGCCTCAACTCTGCCCTTGAAGGTCCCCCTGTTCCAAGAAACTCAACCTGGTCAGGTTAAAGCTCTTCTGGGACAGTTCCCTCTGAGGTCTCAAAATCAGCTTCCTGTGAAGGCTGATCTTCACTTGAAGGCAGGTGGGAAGGCACTGCCTTGACCCTACTGCTCTTTCTCTTGGAAGGTACTTGGTCCATTGCTCCAGGATCCAAGACCTGTTCAGTGAAGCACTTTTTGGCCTGTGACCTGGTCACAGCAAGGACATGTGATGATATACCTAACATCTCAGCATGAGTCCTGTACTCCACTTCTGACCTTTATGAGGATTCAAGGTCATTGCCCAACAGACATTCAACGAGGAGATCTGCACTTACCACAACTCTTTTTAGGCCAGTTACCCCTCCCCAGGAGAAATTAACAATTGCCACACCATGTGTAGTTGGGACATTGCTGGCATTGGTCACCAGGTAATTATCACGCAGTACAACCTGTCCAGGGTCGACAAAGTTAGGTGTCACCATGGTGACACTGGCACAAGTGTCCCTGTATGCTTGAGCCACTTTATTATTTACCAAAGCTGTCTGTCTGTACTTGCCCAGAGTACTGGGACTCACAGTAGAGGACATAGCCATGTCCACTTCACAGACTAGAACAGCCTGAGTTGGTATTCTGACTAGGCCAGAATCCATCTCAGTTCCCCGGGTTAACCCTACTACTCCCTTGGGTTGAGAACTACCATTGCCAGCTGGACTAGGGGGTACAGTTGCCTTAGGGGCAGCAGCGGTAGGGGCTGAATCTTTCTTGGTGCAGTCACTGGTCCAGTGACTTGCGGATTTACATACATTACACCAAGGTTTCCTTTGGCCATCTTTCTTCTTCTTCTTGGAAGTTTGGGACCCCCCTCAGTGGACTTTTGGGGCCCTGGAGAAGACTTTTGGTCTTTTTGTTTCTGCTCCCCACCCTTCTGGTCTGCCTTTTTCTGATCACCACCTTGGACCTGGTTTTTCTGCTTAACCCTGGTTTTGACCCATTTGTACGCCTTCTTACCCAATGCTTGGGGGGAGGTCGGATCTGAGTCAATCAGGTGTTGGTGCAACAGCTGGTTCTGACAATTGTTAAGTATTTGCTCTCTCATGATCAAATTATACAATCCTGTATAGTCCTTAACTTTACTTCTCAACAACCAGCCTTCCAGAGCCTTAGTGGCACAATCAACAAAATCAGTCCAGTCCTGAGTCTGTGTCTTTTGGGTATCTCTGAACATCAACCTGTACTGTTCAGTGGTTAAGCCAAACCCATCAATCAGAGCACTCTTCAGGACAGTGTAATTGTTAGCATCATCATCACTAACTGTGAGGAGCTTATCTCTACCTTTTTCAGAATAAGTGAGCCACAAGATTGCTGCCCACGGACTTTGGGGTACCTGCTGTACTTTGCAGGACCTCTCCAAAGCATTGATCCATTTGTGGATGTCATCCCCAACATTGTAGGGGGGCACAATCTTACTCAGGTGTCTATTATCATAGGACCTGTCTTTATCCTTAGGGATATTGCTGCCACCAGTGGTTTATTCCCCACCTAACTTCCTTTCTCTTTCAAAAGCAAGTTTTTCCTTGGCTAGGGCAAGTTGCTCTCTCTCAATTCTGAGATTGACTTCCCTCATCCTAGCCTTGTGTTCTCTCCTCTGAGGGGATGTCATTCCCCTCTGAGAACCCCTAGAAGCATTGGAGTGATGGGACTCACCTGAGCTAGACCTATCCCTCCTATACCTCTGGCTAAGCCTGCTTATGGGCCTGAATGGGGCTACCCCATTCTCAGCCCCTAAGCGGCTTAGGCTAACCCGGCCAAGTCTCCTCACTTGGACCTGGCTAGTATCATAATCCCCAGACTCCCCTACTTCTTCCTCATCCTCTAGGACGGGGGATCAATAGTATCATCTGAGGAGGGTAGGACCTCATCTGCATTTCCTGTAGGTTCTGCACCTGAGTCTTTTAGAGCTTCAGACTCATCTAAGAGATCCAAAAGCTGCCGAAGTGTAGGGTTTAGACCCTTGCTTCAGCCTTCTTGTGGTACACAAGTGTCTCAGTTCCTTGAAATTGAGGATAGAAAATCTGGATGGTACCTTGGGAGGATTACTCTCCACAGGTTGAAGTCCACTGGGCTCTCCTGTGCCAGACATTCTCTAGTGAGGTGGATGTGATGCAACTATCTACACTAAGTGTTTACCTACTAAACTTCTCTAGGAGTTGTAGTCAGGGTGTGCTAGGCCATTTGCTCTACAACAACTAAGTTCAGTAGAACTTAAGTATTCTAAGTCTTGTTTTATATGTACCTATAGGTACCTGTATGATCTTTCAAATGATATTGCAAAGATTACAATTGGTAAAACAACAGCAAGCTCAAATCCCAACCGCTGCACACCAATGTGAGAACTTTGCCTGGTATATGATGTTCACTATTCTAGTGAGCACCTTGCACCAGTCCAAACAACCCTTATGGTGATGGTTGTAAAGTCAACCTTATAGACCAGCTATCCTAGAGGTAGCATGGACAAAGCAGTCTTAGGCTAAACTCAAGAGGGCATGTGAAGCCAGTTGTTTTACCATATGCAATCCCCTTTAAAACCAAATGAAAGGACACCACACAGGATATATATTCAAAATATATATGTATTTATTTATAATTCAATCCCCTGAACTCTTTATGAGCACAGAAGCACAAGCGCAAAACAAGTAACTTAATATAACATACAAAAGTTGCACAAATATGGATAGGGCCGGGTGGCCCTGTGTAGGAAGGTGGCTACCTGACTATGGCTACCCCAGATTTTTTGCCTTGTGTTTAGCTGGTTTTCGACTTAGTTGGCCTGGTTCCCTGCTAATCAGGGCCCCAGGCTCTCTGCTCTCTCTGTAAAATGTATTCCATGTACCCTAGGTGCATAACTAAATTGGCTTGGATCACCTTACCAGCCCCTGTACAGAGCACTATAGGTGCCCAGGGCATAGGTGCATCCAAGGCCTACCAGGGGCTGCAGCATATCTTTTGCCACCCCTGGCTGGCTATTCAAAATTGACACAACTGGCTGATCACTCAGCTGGGGCAAGGTGGTGTAATCACCCCTTGCTTAGATATAGTATGCCTATATCTAAACCTATCTGGACACATATAAACCTATAAGCCACTCCTATGGCAGGCCTTAACAATCCTGGAGGCAGAGTGCTTGGTTTTATGTGAGATGGTGCTCTAGCATGAGCTGAGCCTGTCTGCAGCTGACGGGACCAATTCCCTAAGCTGTTCCGGGATAATGCCATACCATATACTATTTAGTGCATTATAATCCTCGCGGTTATATGTTAACTTTGGTTTGGCTTTATCAAAACATGTTGTATAAGGTGTCATACGATTTGGAATACTACCCCCTCGCCAGTCCTGGCGACGGGGGTAGCATTCCACCCCTCTAGAGGGAGACGACTTGTTACTTTGCTAAAACGCGGTTCATTTTAAAAGAGCCCCAGATCCACAAAATGGATGCTTCTGCCACAGACACAAGTCTGTCCTCCTGCTGCCGACCGAAACTCAGCACAGGAGGCCTGGACAAAGGCTTTCCTGTCACAGGGAGGTGTTACACCACCCCAGACAGGAGATAGTGGATTGTAGCAGGGAGGTTTGAAAGAAACCAGACACTGCCTGGGGAGCACAAGGCTTCCCCTTGCATAATCCGGCCAAACCGGTTGTGGGGCACACCAGCCCCAGTCCCAGCGCGGCCTGGATCAAAGGGAAAGGGGTGTATCCACCCCTTTCCTTGGTCCCACCCATAGGAGGGGACCTAGCAGGTAATCCAGCCCCCTAGATTGGTATAAGAATGGGAGCAGTGCCAACGCACTCAGATTATCCGGATGAAACATTTGAAACAAAACTCTGGACCCTTCGACATCCTACTCGACGTAGAAGACTGAAGAATCTCCCTTGTGGTCCAGGAGTGACCACCCTGTGCAAACAGGCACCATCCAGCACCTTGACGTCTGCTTTGTTGCAGCCAGAACTCGAGCGACAGAGATCAACGAGATCAAGCTTGCCTGCCTTCTTACAGCCCAATCCACAGTCCCTGCAGAGCTGAGACCCGTGGAGGCGACCGGAAGCGTGGGGCACGCCATCTTGAAAAGACCACAAGACGCTGACTGTGCAGCCCACGAGTGACCCTCAAAGCTGTACACCGGGGTTTGAGAAGCACCAGCCCTGAGCTACTTTTGCACCGAAGCTCACCCCTCTACACTTGATGAGTGCTGCTTGGGGCCCTTCTGCTTTCTTTGGCTCAACGCGTTGGCCCGGTCACTTGCCAGCTGGCTTACGGCCCCTGTGCCGATGAAAACTAAAATACGACTTGTGATTCTGGTTGTTCCAGACTTGCACCCGCTCCTCTGAAAAGGAGCACCCGCTCTGACCCTCCTGGTCCGAGTGAGAAGCAATCTTCCAATCCCGCGTGGATTGCTCTTGCTAAGTGTTGTTTGTTCCGATCTTGAAGTCGACAGCGCCGACGGTGAGAGCCTGCGTGAGCAGCTTGTGACCCGCTCCTGCACGTCGCAGATGCCCCAGAGCCCACGTGGCAGCGGAAAGAAGCTCCTCAACAACCACCTGATTGCGTCCAACATTGCCTGGTTCCGTCCTGGTTCCACCCTGGTCACTGCTGAGTGACCCAGACTCTGTCCCCTCTGCTTTCAGGTACACTACAACTCTGATCCACCCTTGGATCACACCGGACACTTCTCCTTCACATCGCCTGCAGCATCTTCAGCTTCAAGCACCAACAACCTGCGTGACGAAACCCGACGCCACTTCGACCCTATGCCCCCGCTTCCTGTGGGTGAGGTAACTCAGCAACGCCGGTGTTCCCACACTGGTACAAACCTCTAGGGTCTGTGTCTAAAGGTTTGTCCTTCTAGGTTCAGCGGAAGTATCCTTAAACTCTATTTGTATAACTTTAACGCACCATTGACTTTGCATTGGTGCATGTGTGTGCTTTAAGCACTGCACCAGAATCCCGCGGGCTTTTCCCGACTTCAGCATTGCTTGTCCCGACTGCTCCCAGCGATTCCCTAGGCCCTAGGTCTAACCACTGTTCGATTGGTATCTCTTATACCACTTTCTTAATATATGGTTTGAATGGCCACCCGCCCTCATCCATAATTGTGCAACTTTCATATGTTATACTGTGCCTTTGATTTAACGCTTGTGCCCCTTTGCTCATAAAAAGTACTGGGGAATATTTTAGTAATAAACACATATATTTTTATAATATATACTTGTGTGGTGTCCTTTCATTTGGTATTACAGGATTGTGATTGGTAAAACAGCTCGCTTAACACGACCTCTTGAGTTTAGCCTTTAAGGCTGCTTAGTCCATGCTACCACTAAGATAGCTTGTCTAATAAGGTTGACTTACAACCAGACACCATAAGGGATTGTTTGGACTGATACAAGGTGGTTCCAGAATTGGAAACATCATATATCAGACCAAATTCTCACATTGGTGTGCAGCGGGGCCGATTTGAGCTTGCTGTTGTTTTACCATTGCAATCTTTTTATCAAATTGAAAGATCACATCAAGTACCTTAGGTACATATAAATCAAAAGCTTAGCATATTTAAGTTCTACTGAACTTAGTAGTTGTAGATAAAAGGGATTAGCACACCCTGCCTACAACTCACTAGCAAGGTACAGTAGGAAAACACTTAGTGTGGGTACGTGCACCACTTGCACATCACTAGCAGTCATGTCTGACACAGGTGTAGCCTCTGGCTCTCAGCCTGTGACAGTTGACCTTACCAAGGCAACTTCCAGATATGACACCCTCAGCCACAGAGACCTGAGTACCTTGTGTACTGTAAGGGGGCTGAAAAGGGTCACAACCCTACCATTCCTATCCTGATAGCCATCCTGGAGAAGGATGACCTTGAGCAAGCTAGCACAGCTCCCTTAAGTTCAGGAGACAGAGTGAAACCCCAAGAGAATGAGAATAGCACCCCAGAGTATGAGGTGGACCCTGGACCACATAAGGTTGAAGATTCAGATCAAGGGGATATCCAGGTACATGTGGGGAGGCTTAGCCAAACCAACTTGGACCTACTTGGAAATGGAGAGGGCCAGCACCTCCCCAGAGTACAATATAGAAGTGTTCCAGGCAATAGAAGGGTGAGATCTCGCTCAGTGGATTCTCACATTTCTAGTGTCTCCAGAAACTCTCAAAGGGGAATGACTTCCACCCAGAGAAGAGAGCATAAGGCCAGGATGAGAGCTGTAGAACTCCAGATAGAGAGGGAAGAGTTAGCCCTGCCCCAAGCTAAACTTGCTTTAGCAAGGGAACAAAAAATGTGTGGCTTAGATGCCACTGGTGGCAGCAACAATATTCCTAGAGAGAAATACAGGTCCTATAATACTAGAAACCTGACCAAGATTGTGCCCCCCTACACAGAAGGGGATGACATCCACAAGTGGATAACTGCTCTTGAGAGAGCCTGCATGGTGCAGCAGGTTCCTGAGGAACAGTGGGCAGCAATCTTATGGTACTCCTTTTCTGAGAAAGGGAGGGATAAGCTCCTCACTGTCAGACATGAGGATGCTAAAAACTACAAAGTCCTGAAGAGTGCTCTAATAGATGGGTTTGGCTTAACCACTGAACAGTACAGGTTGAAGTTCAGAGACACCCAGAAGACACAGACACAGGACTGGACTGATTTTGTAGATTGTGCTACTAAGGATCTGGAGGGTTGGCTACATGGCAGCAAAGTACATGACTTCACAGGATTGTACAATTTGATTATGAGGGAGCAGATCCCAAGTAATTGTCAGAACCAGCTCTTACACCAGCACCTGGTGGACTCAGATTTGACCTCTCCCCAAGAATTGGGAAAGAGGGCAGATAAATGGGTCAGAACCAGGATTAGGCCTAAGAATCAGGACAATAACCAGAAGAAGGAGTCTACCAAGCCTCAATATAAGGGTGGGGATAAAAGTAAAGAAAAGACTTCCCCAGGGCCCCAAAACTCCAAGGATGGGGGTGGGTCCCAAGACACTTCATCTACCCAGAAAAAGCCATTCTGTCATGTCTGTAAACAGACTGGCCATTGGAAAATTAGACAGCTGTTGTCCAAAGAATGGCAATAAAGAAAATATACCTCCAAAGCCAGTTCCAACACCTCCTGTTGCTGTCAGCAGTAATCCCCCAGGAAGTGGGAGCACACTCAGGAATCTGGGTGGGTTTACTTTAGGAGCACAGGTGAACCCTGGCCTATCCAGGTCCCCATCACCAAATGATCTTGTGTATGAGACTGGCATGGGGTTGCCAACTTCTCTGATTGCCCAAATACCTTGAGCAAATATAGACAAGAACCCATCATCAATGGTTTGAAAGTTGAAGCCTTTAGAGACACAGGGGCTAGTATCACCATGGTGGCTGACTGTATAGTCCCCTCTAAGCAACATTTACCTGGTGCCACATACCAGGTGATAAACATTGATGGAATACAAACCAATCATCCCATGGCAGTAGTAAGTCTCAGCTGGGGAGGTGTCACTGGCCCAAAGAGAGTGGAAGTGTCACCAAACTTGCCTGTAGACTGCCTACTAGGAAATGATTTGGAAATCTCAGCCTGGGCTGAGGTTGAACAGGAAATCCATTCTAAAATGGTAAATGCCAATGGAAAGGTTAGTGGGGCTGTAATGGCTACAGCCCCAACCCAAGATGTCCTTCCTGAAAAGGTAGGTAGGGCTGAGCAACTCTCTGCCCCATCTTTAGCAGAAGCTCTTCCTAAACAGAATAGCAAAGCTGTTATGATAACAGCAGAAACCCAAACTGATTCTCCTCCTGAAAAGGCTGGTGGGGCTGTGATGGCCACAGCCCAAACTCAAACAGATATGTGAGTTGTGAAGCATGAAATGATGGATCACTCCACCCAAACTGAGAGCATGTAGGAGGAAGAGAAATCTTCCCCTAACCAGACATTAGGACAGGATCAGCCTCCTCAGGGAACTGATCTTACCCCTGATGAAGGAACTACCCCAGTGGTTGTTAGGCATGGCCTGACAGAGCCTCTGATGGCAGTGGACCCTTCTCAGGTGGGACCAAGTCTGGAGCAGGTAACCTGCCCCTCTCTACCTTGCTTTAGTCAGCCCAGGGCTGCAGAGGACAAGAAGGACAGTGAGACCCAGAGGCCCCCCTGTCAAATAAAGCACCCCCTTCAACAGATTAGCGGCACCAAAACTAGTAGCCCTAGTAAGGTGAAAACTTTAAAAACTCCTGAGGGAGCACCCTTAAAAATAGTTAAGGACCTCCCACAGATGGATTCTGTTGGGCACAGCCAAACCTGGGACCCAAAGGGCCCAAACCTGAACTGTCCCTCCAGTAAGCCAAAACAAGGGACCCAGCCTCCAGCTTTAGGTAGCCAGAGGTTGACCTAGGTAGGACAGTGCAACTCAGTTGAAGAAAGAAAGGCACACATGGTCGAAGATAATTGGAGGAAGCTGAGCCCTAAATTAGTGGAGCCTCACTTCAATACTCCATATCCAATGGTGAGGGCAGCTCTCCCACCTCCCAAAACAGTCAATACTACCTTAAATGACCTATGGTCACTCCCTCCTCTGAGAGGGCACTCTAAATGTGGCTTTTGTGTGGTTTGTGATTTCTGCATTGAAAGTAAGGAATTTGTTTTCAAAGACACCAGAAATGTACTTAAAACCTTCACAAACTGTAACAGTTGTAATCTGATTTATGCAATTCTGCGCCCATGTGACATGATCTACGTGGGACAAGCGAAACAAAAGATTAAACTGAGGATCTCACAACATCGGAGCCATATCAGATGCAAAACCGCAAATGCTCCTCTCGTTGAACACTTTGTTGAAAAAGGACACTCGGAAAATTAAATCAAATAGACTGTAATCAGCCAGGTAATACTACCTGCGAGAGGTGGTGACTTGTCCAAAATGTTAAATAAAGAGGAGCTCAAATGGATCTTGAGAACTGACAGTCTGAACTCTGGTCTTAACCTGCAAGAGGACTGGACTAATTTAATGTAATGTGGGTTACTTATTTTTGAGACATCAGTATTTTCTTACTTGCTTATTTTCATCAATGTTCCTTGCTCTTACTTTGCACTGCGTCGATGCATGAATTTTGTGCATGCCCTCACTCACCCAAGATGGCCACCGTCTTGTCCTACACTTATTTTTATTTTTACCCTTCTGATTGGCTCACCCTCTCCCAATCAGCGCCCACCCTTCCACAATTGGGTTTCCTTTTTAACTTCCTGCTTCGCGGTATGCAACCGCTACTGCCAGGGGAGACATCCGAAGCCGGATCTATCGGTAAGTGCACATGATGGCTGTTAGACGGCCTTGTGATTTCCCCCAACCGATGGATCACTTACCCCTCCCTTGTATTGTTCCCTACCAGGCTCGGTGAAACGTGACCAAGCCATCCGCTGGCTCCTTACCTGCACCCTATCACAGGGTAGCATCACCGCTTTGCTCAGCCACAAACGGGCAAGCTTCTCTGCCGCTCCGAGCTAGTCTGTGTTTGTGCATGTCTGACCACGTTATTAACTTACTCAATCCACTCTAGGTTGATGACCTGATTTTTCGCCGTATTGCGCTTCACAACTCTTCTATAACCGATCCCTGGCTGGTGTAGGACTTCACTAATTTAGTGACTGGTACGAATTAATTCCGTCCCGAATACGGGTAGCATACCACCTCGCGGTTCCGGGTTATTAAATCACTGACTCTTTTTCTCTAGATGCTGTGATGTTCCGCCTTATCCCTTCACTCTACTTGATGGTTTCACTCGGATTCTACCAGGTAGCTTGTTACGATCGTGTTTTCCTCCGGTTCTTTTAAATTCCCTTTTTATAATCTCACTCAATTTACTTTGGCCCTGCACCATCGTTCTCAGTTGAGACACGCCGTCCTCTAGTCACTGCCATTCTCCGAAACGTGATGCATGCGACAAGTAGGAACCCGTGATTTTCACCGCCCATCACCTTGTTTTGCTAGGCACTTGACGACAATGTGTAAATGCACCCTCATAATCTTGTCGATACCGAACGGATAAGAAATCGGCACTTCACGATTCGTTCATTTTTAATCTCACTTTCACTAGATATCACCCCCACTGTTTTTTCAAACACAACTTTATGATCTGTTTCTAAAAATATTTTATATATTTCCTTTTTCCCTTAGGCTATTGTGGCTTGTATTATTTAGGCATACGTTTTGTCCTGATGATGATCCCTTTGATTTAGTAAGTGGGATCGAAACGCCGTCGACTTATTGAAACACCATATACCTAACATGTATACCGAATGTGCTATGCTTGTAATGGTGTAAACTGAATTTCTGTCACTGTTGTATTTACAGAAATTGCTCACCTCTGCCTAAATACTCTTCTCTGTCCCTTCACTACCTTCTCACCCTGCCAATTTGTAAGCGTAAGGGCACAGGCTTGTGTCCTACTCTAAAGAATTGAAGGTATTTTATATGACATATCAAGTGTACAGTAAAAATTCTTGACCTCTGTCCGGCTGGACAAGTCATACTACTCAATATAGTTTCCATTGTGTCTATATTCATTGCTTTCACGTAACCCTTTTTTTTGCATGGGACCATTGTTGTTGTAGAAATCTATATAGCGCAGCCACAAGACACACTGATCGTACTCCGCCATCTGGGATACCACCTGCTCCTCCCACCAGCCCATGACCAAATTGGCATAGCTGGAGGCGAAGCAGGTGTCCATGGCTGTGCCCTGTTACTGGTGATGGATGACATCATTGAACAAAAAATAGTTGATCATGAGGCAGAACTCGATCATAGTTAAAATCATCTTAGAGTGGCCTCGTAATGATACTGATCGTGATCGTAAAAAACGTCTGACAGCTTGTAACCCAAATTGGGTTGGATGATTTTAACTATGATTAGGGCTCCCGGTTTTCTGTTTAAACGGATTTTTACATATAAATACAGAAGGAAAACAATTTTTCCTTTGTCTGTATTCATATGTAAAAACTGCAAAATACTGCTGTGCTCGAATCCAGAGTTAACTCGCCAGGCCTTCTTCCTGCTGCTGGAAATTCCTTTCCGGGCACACACACAGCCAAACTGAGTACTTCACAGGTCTTTTGAAGACCATGTTCTTGTTAAATTGGCTTTATTGTTCTTTCAGCCCATGCTGTAGCCTCCCCAAAAGCCCCTGACTCCTCCTGCCCCAGGCCCCACACAGTGCACGTTTTAAACACTTCAATTCACAGTGCTGCAGCAGGAGATAAATGAATATTTTCCCCGTGACAATCTGCAAGCCCATGATGTCGTCCTTGGAGAAAACACATTAACCGAATGTTTAATCAGAACATTATTTTTAACAAACCCCTTATCATAAAATGAGCAGTACATTTTTTCCTACACAATCACATGAGATTTCATAAACAGCTTCCATGTTGTTCTCGACATTTACTATGGATTAAAAATGTAATTTCAGTCATAATACACTAATCGTTAATTCAGGGGTCATTCTGTTTTTCAGTTAGAAAATGCATGTTGCAGAGCAGGTTCAAGATGTTTAGTTTCATGGAGAGGAAGCCAACATAGGTCAATATGTGATTAGCTCCTAAATCAGTGAGTCGAGCGGAGAGAGGTATTGGTATTTTTAGAAGCCCCACAAAGAAATAAAACTCCTTTGTAAGGTCAGGCGTTCTTCTCTTTGCCAAGTTTTATGCTAATGGTTTTTAGCAAGTGCTTAGCAGCTGTTTCAAGACCATCTGTAAGGGCCAAGTTGATTTTATTTTTATTACGTATTCCTGCTTTTCCTCTTAAGGCTTTATTGTGTGCATATGTCAATCCAAAGAGAGGGACGTCCTCTCACCCTAAATAGTCGCACTGATGATTGGCGCCATCTAGGCGCCCATGTGTTACTCCCATGTAAACCATGAATTCATTATTTTTTATCACATTTACTCCATCATTCTGCACTTTTAATATAGTTCATGCTTTATATCTGGATCCACATTCCGAATAATAATATTGGATGGAGTAAATGTGATAAAAAATAATGAATTTATGGTTTACATGGGAGTAACACATGGTCGCCTAGATGGCGCCAATCAGCAGTGCGACTATTTGGGGCGAGAGGTCGCCCCTCTCTTTGAACTTGTTTATTGCATAGGTGCTCTTTGGGCAGGGCACCTTCTTAGTCTGCACGCATTCGTGATAATTATGGATACGTTGGATTTAATGAGAAAACCAGGAGTGCATCTTGTCTAATAATTAAATCACTGCATATGTCAATCCCTCACATTTACGTGTTTTCCTGCTGTTCTAATTGTTTTTTTACTTACTAGTGAGGTCATGCTTCCGCTCGGAAAATCTGTGTGCTACTTTAAAGTCAGAGATTTGAGTCCAGACTCGCTGCCTTGACTTTCATCCTCCCAAAGTTGATAAAAATAGTTGCATTGCCTTGTGTAATAGTAACACCAGTTGTTTCAAGACTTGAGGCGTAATTGATGAAGTGCTATATAGGTAACCCTAGGTTTAGCATGCAGCATTGCTTGTAACATAAAATTGCACTATGATCTGACATGCTATGGCACCTGTGTTAGTAACTTAAGCCTGTACACAGGCTTGTTATGTTAAATGACATGCATGTGTGTATAACAAATGTTTATACATAAGCTTGGTGTGTTAAGTGAAATACAGCTGTTAGTAATGTAAGTCTGCCTGCAGTATTATGTCAAGGGACGTAGGGGTATCAGTAATGTTGGTCTGTAAACAGGCCTGTCATGTTACATGAACACTTTTGTTTTCATTTTAAAACTGGGGTTGACTAAACACAATCAAGTTTTTTAAAAACATTTTTTAACGCAAAATTTTCTAGCTGGCTTTAGATGAAATACAGAAGTGCTGGCACATGTTTGCTCCTCATAAGTGCTTGTACACTATCCTAAAGTGTTTTTATAGTAGAACTGAGAAGCACAGGTATTCTCCTTTTAAAATTACTCAGTACCAGACCATTTAAAGCACTGCTAAAGCCACAACAAATCGCTAGTTTAAGTGAGCGCAAGTGTGCATTGTCAATTTAAATAAATGTGGAACAATACCAGCTGTAGCGTCGTCTTTTGCTTGTGGCAAAAATAAATGTGGATAAATACAGAAAAAATGCCCAAAAAATAAATATGGATACATACAGACGGAAATGGCAAAAAACTAAATACCATAAAACCGGGAGCCCTAACTATGATCATAGATTTAAAGCCACGCTGCAAAAGCAACGTCATTTCTGCCTGTTGAGTTCCCTTCATGCCCAGCCAGTGAGAAAGGGAAATGCTTCCTGAAACGCGTATGGCGCAATTAGGCATAAGGACTTTGCAATCGCGGGAACTGCCATGTTTGTTTTCAGCATGATGCCAATAAAGAAGCTGCTCAACACGAAACGTGAGGCTTTCCAATTGTTTGGTCTTTGCATATGGAATATATAGTGGCCTGCCACGGTCACGGAAAGCCCCATCGCAACTCATGCGAGTCCGTAGCACCGATGCAAGTAAGAGGTGCTTATGGAGTTAAGTGTTTGTTGGCATCTGTTCAGAAAGCTGAATACTCACATTGAGAGTTACCTGTGAACCTACGG
Organism: Lissotriton vulgaris; assembly: GCF_964263255.1. Lineage (NCBI taxonomy): Eukaryota > Metazoa > Chordata > Amphibia > Caudata > Salamandridae > Lissotriton > Lissotriton vulgaris. Next base: position 739,254,193 of record NC_141693.1, read on the forward strand.
AAGGTTAACTTAATTGAGGAAACGCAACAAGAGGCTCCCATGAAGGGTTTATTATATCGGACTGCAACTACCAAGATGCATTAAAACCACGCCCACTGCGGCAAGATTTAAAGCCACGCTGCACGAGCAATGTCATTTCGCGTTGGCGCAATTAGGCATAAGGACTTTGCAATCGCGGGAACTGCCGAGTTTGTTTTCAGCATGATGCCAATACAGAAGCTGCTCAACATGAAACGTGAGGCTTTCCAATTGTTTGTTCTTTGCATATGGAATATATATATATGTACATATACATATATATATATATATTTTGTTTTTTATATATATAGCAACAACAGTACTTTAAATATTAAGACAATTTTCTGAGGATTTCAATCAGAATCTACTAAGAATGGCTATAATTTCATTAGACTCTGCCTAGTGGGTTATTCTCCAGCTGTTACCCATTAGCCATTGATTCTCAAACCAAATTCAATATGGAGAGGCGCTATTCCTCAATAAATTTACAGGTGAATATAGTTTTAAAGATATTGTTAAAGCAATGTATAAATACTGAAACAGAATTAGAGAGAGTAATTGTAAGATAGTGGGTCCTTAATAATGTTGTGCTAATTTGTTATATCAATCAATCAATCAATCATAGCATTTATAGAGCGCACTACCAACCTGTGAGGGACTCAAGGCGCTGGGGGGGGGAACGCTGCTACTGTTCGAAGAGCCAAGTCTTGAGAAGTCACCTGAAAGTTAGGAGGTCTTTGGTCTGCCGCTGGCGTATGGGGAGGGTGTTCCATGTCTTGGCGGTGAGGTGGGAGAATGATCTGCCCCCGGCTTTCACTCTACGAATGCAGGGAACTGTCGTGAGGGCACAGTCTGCGGAGCAGAGCGGACCTGGCAGGTGGGGGTGTAGAGGCTGAGTCCGCAGTTGAGGCACGCTGGTCCGGTGTTGTGGAGTGCCTTATGTTCGTGGGTGAGGAGTTATAGGTGTGTAGCTGAATAGCTGAACCTACAGAGTGAGAGTAGACGAGACGAGCAGGAAGCACCTCAGTGAGAAGTCTCTCAATTTGTCCCAAACCCCGTTCCCCCTTTGTTAATACTCTAGACTGTAAGTTATTCTCAGTCAAGGGTATTTCAGAGAGGGACTGGGGACATATCTTCTGCTCCTGAGGAAATCGAATCCAGGTACCAATTACCGTTATGACAAACATGGAGCAGCATTAAGGGGCCAGTAGTCTTAAAGAGACAGAAAATAAATCCTCAGTGCAACCCTTCTGCCATTTTCCAAAGTTGCAACTCTATAACGATATATTTTAGCCATCATATTGGTAGTTTATTTTATTATTGTTTTGTTTCAGGTTTTACGTTGATTCAAATTCGTAAACATGAGCGAAGCAGTTCGTAGCAGATGATCTTTACCTCCTGACAGAGGGTTGATAACTACAAATCTGAGGACAACTTCAACAAAGAAAAATATGTCATATGCCAAACTAATCCGAAAGAAAAGCTAACATCATATGCGGCTGGACAGAAGAGAGTTTGAGATGCTGCAGAAATATGGCAAGACAAAGTTCACAAAAGATTGAACTGATGGGTGAAGAGGATCAAATATTTTATCATTGTAACAACAAGTGCTACAAGTCATACGCAATGGAAAAAACACCTGGAAAAAATGTGTAAACAAATAACAGAAATTGGTGAATGATAATAAGAATCCAAATCTTCTGAGAAAGCAATGACAATCAATGTCAATGCCTATCCACTTTTCCACTTAGAAGATCGATGGCTACCTCTTGTCCACCTCCAACAACTGATCAGAAAGCAGAGGATCTTCAGTGTATTATCTGTGGTTTAGGCAGAACGAGGACCATAGGGATTGACGTAACAGCAAAGTACAGACTATGTGATTTTCATAGGGCAAACATGTTTTTATCTGCAGCTTGTTTCTTCCAAGATGAGTAGCTGATCTTAACAGCGAGGTGAATACATTTGCACTTCTTTTGTAGGCCCACCCGAAATACATGTGTGCATACATTCGAGAATATACACAATGAGGTCCCAGCAGAAATGTAACCCCAGCCTTCAGTTAAGTTTACACTCTGTGAAAAAGCAAATTAAGTTTTAAAGCCACTCTTGAGTGCTGGATATGGTTTCACACTCAGTGAGATCAGAAAAATAATGGTCAACATTGATGAAACTTTATTGATCCATAATGATGAAATACATTTTTTTCTGGTGAAAGTGTACAATGACAGAATTTGTCCGTGTGAAACATGGAGCGGCATCAAAGGGTCTGGCCTCTTGATATAACGCCGTTAAAAATAATTGCTGTACAGATATTTTCCTTTTTGATTTGTGTTTTTTTATTATTAGACTAGCAGCCCGTCCCGACCTTGTCCGGGAGCAACAGGCAGCTTCCCTGACCCCCGCCCGCCCCTACATTATCCATTATGCCGGGCCCCCGCCCGGCCCGTCCCCCGCCTTCCCCGACCCGAACCACTTCTCAATGGACTTGGGGTCCCCTTATCTCCGCCGGCGCTCCTCCATCTAAAACCCCTGTGGCTACACGCCACTTTTTCCTCCTTTTCCTCCTGTAATGTTGTCTTTTTGCTGCCTGCCCGTCCCGTCTCCCGCCTGGCCCGCCTGCTTCACCTGCCCCGCCTACCCTGACCCCCACCCCCGCCTGTCCCTACATGAGTGCCCTTACCTCCACCAGCGCTGCTCCCGCCTGACCGCTCGCACCACCCCTCCTCCCCTGCGCCATGTCCGCCGCTCCTCCTCCGCCGCCGGTCCTCTGCTCCTGATGTCACCGCTCCTCCCTCGCGCCATGTCCGCCGCTCCTCGGACGCCGCTCCTCCCCGTGCTCCTAACGTGACCACGCACGTCGCGGCCGGCGCTACTTTTGAGGGACTACTTTTTTTTTAATCTAAAATTTTAAATAACGTTTATTTTTTTAATTTATGTAGCCTATAACCATCTACACACCCTGCCGATTTCAACGGTGTATCGGGTGTGTAGATTGGCGCAGTGGTTCCCAAGTTTACCCGCCTCAAAGCTTGAAAGTTTTTGCTTTATTATAGTAGTATAGATAAGTAATTTAGCTTGGGTAGATATTGCTAGTCTGAGCCAAATTTTTCTGGACTACATTTTGTACAATGGTAAATGTGTTGCAATGATAATGTAATCTTTCAGGAACCATGAGACCAATATACTTCATTTTGGACTCAATGGGGGTCAAGTAGTATTAAAGAGACAGAAAATACCCCCTCGGAGCAACCCTTCTGCCATTTCCCAAAATTACGACTTAATAATAATGTGTTTTAGCCATCATATTGGTAGTTCATTTTAATATCGTTTTTGTTTCAGGTTTTATGTTGATTCATATTCGTAAACATGAAAGAAGGTCATAACAGAGGATCTTTACCTCCTGACAGATGATTGATAACTACAAAATCTGAGGACGCCTTCAACAAAGAAAAACGAGTCATATGCCAACCTAATCTGAAAGAAAAGTTAATATCATCTGTGACTGGACAGAGGAGAATCAATATTTATCATTGTAACAAGAAGTGCTACAAGTCGTATGCAAGGGAAAAAAAAACCTGGAAAAAATGTGTAAAAAAATAAAAGAAACCAGTGAATCACAACAAGAATCGAAATCTTCTGAGAAAGCAATGACAATCAAAGCCAATGCTTGTTGGAGAACCGGGTCTTATGGGCCTGGCGGCGCAGGGAATGCTTTAAATTCCAGAGTTCACCTGCCTTGTCGAACAGAGACATGAGAAACTCTGTTGACCGTGGAAAGCCAGGTTTATTAGCTGCAGCCAAGCATAGTTATCCCAGAAGTTACACGCAAGGTCGGTTCTGAGGAGACTGCCACTTCAATCCGTGGTGAACAATCTTTTATAGGAAACACATTTACTAAAGTTTACTCCTTACGCATCCAAAACAAGCCAATAGACAAAGTTGGAAAACAAGCTATCAAGTGTCTCAAATACGCCCCTCTCTCAGACCCCATGTGTTACCCCTCCCAATAAATTTACCAGTACTAGTACCAACAATCCAATTTGCAGGTGTCAGGACGTATTTGTGTGCCTCAAAGGATAGTGTGTAACAAGAGAATACAAAGAGAGAATAGTGAAGGCCAGTCGGATAAGATAATGTAAGGAGAAAATAGGAGAAGGTAAATAGTCAGTCGAGACGGGGATCAGTCAACCCAGACATGGATTAACGAACTCGACCAGACCCTGGCATCGGTTTCATAAACAAGGTCAATGGAGTTACTCTTTAATAGAAAGGACACGCAGCAGCTGAGAAAAGCAAAAACACTCCGTTCGCCGTGCTGCCTGAGTGAGGGCAACACAAACTGGCAACAAGACACAAAATGGAGGCTGAATACGGGACGAAGTCAGAAATCGAAGAACCTCAGACCCTCCTTTTGCCTTTACTCAGGCAAAAACACCAAGGACTCAAGTTAGTCTGAGTCGATGTCAATGGCCATGAGGTCATTGAGCTGTTGCTGTAGAACCATTCTAATATTCTCTGTTTTCTGTGACACAGGCTTTGGGACACACATAGTGGCACAAAGACCACAGATGGCAGGTCCACACTGTACACAGAGACAACAAGAGAAAATGATGGCCAAGACCATTCCAAGGAAAGTTAGTATCTTCCACCCCCATGTGGACAGTAGTCCCCAAAACCATCCCATCACAGACCAATCTCCCATGTCCTAACGTATAGACTCGGTGATGATATGTAACTTGGAGATAGCTTGGTATACCGTAGGGGCATTATCAGGAATGTAAATACAGCAACTAGAACCCGATCAATTTACAGACTCCTCCACGATCTGCAAGGACAATGTCGAGAACCATTCGGTTCTGCAAAGTCATAAGGCGATCCGCCTGAAGTTCAGGTGTCAGATTACTCAAGGCTCCAGAAGTTACATTTATGGTAGCCTCAACAACACAAACTAGTTGTCTGATGTCTCTCCTATTGGCCATTGGGCCCCAGAAAGGAAGCAACCCTTTAATAAAGTCACCTCCTTCTTGTCCTGCTGTGCCTTTCAAATCAATAACTCCCCTGCCATATCTCTTCCTCTGATGACCTGAAGGAGCAGTATATGTTGGAGGAAGAAGAAAAGCCACATAACAAGTTCCTGAAAAGTAGGTAGGAAGCCATGTATAAGCTCTGTCGTGGCAGATGAAATATGTGCCTTGTGATGGCACTAATGGTGAGGAAATCTGAGGTGTATAGACATAAGTATGGGAACAGACACTCTTCTCCTGTTGCTTTTTGACATTCTGGCCATTGATCTGTAGGCATAAATTACCTCGATGAGGTACAGTCCAAATTGGTGGGGATCTCCTTCGCCTAGCCTTATCTGTAAGGCTAGTAACATAACAGGTTATATTCCAGCCATCATATGCTCTTTCTTATCCACTGGAATCTTACTAATCTCAGCAATTCTAGCCATGGCCACTATTCCCTTTATCTAAGAACTATGACTAAAATCTGCTCCACCACCATATGGACTACCAGGAGGATACCGTAGATGGTTCTGATAAACATTAGAGAACATAGCCAAATAGGCCCAAGCGGAGCCTTCATAGGAAAATGGAAGGACTAAATATGGCATTCCTCTCTCTGTATTATGAGGCATGAGCCCACAGACCGAACAATCAGTGGTGTTCATTACCAGTTGATGCTGATGCAATAACTGAATAAATGAATTATTAAAGTATTCTGTTCTCCTAATCAGTTCGTGTTCTGAGAGTGTATGAAACCGATGTTGGGAGGCAGTAGTAAGGAAAGATAAGGCAACAGGAGTTGGAACAGGTGCTTGCTGCATAATATAAACAACCCAATTTACACATGCTAATAAAATACATAAACATGTTGTTAGAACCGGCTGTCTCTAGTTGGCAGAGGTATGCACTTCCGACAAATAGGGACACACCTTTTCTAGTCAGGGCAAGGGGATCACACCCTTTGATAACCCCTGCTCACCCCCTTGGTAGCTTGGCAGAGTAGACAGGCTTATCTCAGAGGCTGTGTGTTAAGCATTTATGACCACATACAGTAATAAAGTGAATACACTACAAATGGACACGACACAGTAGTATTATAAAAATAAGGATTTTCATATAAGGCTTAGCACAAGACCAAATAACGACAAAAATATACCACAATCTTAATAAATACTCTTGGAAGGACAAATAATAGTTCAAGTGTAGTTTCTTCTTAGCACAAAGTCTTTAGTATCAAAAGCAACTCTTCTTCTTTAAAACACAGTTCTTGGCAACAATGTAACCCACACGGGAGTCACACGACATCGAGGCAAAGTTAATCCAAAGGGTTCGGCGTTGACCGCGAGGAGCGCTACGTCGAGCCCGGAGTCACACGGACTCCCAACAACACAGTTGTAATGGCCGGATTTTCTGTGTAGATGGGATCAGCCCCCAGGGGCCCCTATGACCCAGCCAAAACGTACTCACCTTCCCTCCTCAGATCGTATTCACAATGAGTAGATAAATATGCAGTTTGCACCTAAGGATGGGGAATGACAATATATGTATGTACAGATTTTCTATAATATCTTATTCACATCAGTTGGTCTCGCGGCCACTCAGACCCAGACCGGTCTACCCTAGGGCAGATATTGCGCACAATCCGGTGCGACTACACATGGGCCTGCAGAACCCAATGCTCCCTTTTCCAAACTGTTCGCAATCCTGCGAAACTAAGCGCCAGTATCCTCCCTGGCGTTCTCACTTATTCAAGCCACAATCCTGTGGGTATTGGCACTGGTCTCCCACCCAGTGTTGTCACTAACGCCGCATATCAACGACGACCACATTCCTATGAACCATTATTTGGGGTATTATCTCAGTGGTCTACTTGGGATAAAACTACTATAATAACTTTAAATAGGGTTTCAGATTGTAGAGTGTACTCCCTGCTCTTGGCATCAAAGGTCCACCCACTCCCTTATTCAATCACCATTTACCTGATCGGGATTTCTCATCCGTTCACCCAAACAGCTTTTGACTAGAAGTGCAGTTTACCGAGATTGAACATGAGCACCAGGCACACGATAATTCTATATGAATTAGGGTATTTATTAACAATAGACATAAATCACATTACTATGCAGTATAACATTTGCAAGAAAAAGGTAAAGATTAGAGTGCACATCCTAGATAAGTTGGGCGGGTGTCACCTGGTTAGTGGGAAGTCTGGACTCGGCAGTCATCTAGGCTCCTGTTTCGTCTCTGGGTCCTGGCTCGTCTTGCAGTCACCCTCAGCCGTCACAAGTACACGTCTGCACCGCTAGGCTCAATCTCGTCTGCTTCCCCTCAGGACCTCGGAACCTTGCTGTTTATTAGCTACCGTCTCTCTCTCTCTCTGTATCAGTGCGCTCCGCGCTACTTCTCGTTCAGTCTATCTCAGAGAGTTTCGGTCTTAAATCTTTCTCCGACTTCAAAGATGGCGACTCATCCACCATGAAAGTGAATAATGGCAGAGATGCTAACGGCTAGATGCCGCCTACGAACTAACTGACAAACTGACTAACACCTTCTCTAATATCAAAGCCCGTTCCTTCATGGAAAGTTACGGCCAGTAACCTGCCGCCCACCAAATTCTTGTACCTCCCCGTACCAAGGACACTTTCCCAGCCGGCCGGCCTGAAGTTGTGTCTTCGGAGTGGAGAAAAATACATTCCTTCGATAAGGGTCAGCCTGAACCGGTTCTCTCCAAGCGAACAACAGCTTGAAACTAAAACATTACTCTTCACCTAGAAAGCCTTCCCGAGCTACCGGGCAGAAAGCAAAATGGAATCTGTCTCGTTTAAGGCCTACGGAGCCCATAATATGCATAGCTCCATGAAAAACAGCTCAGCATGTTAGCAAATGAATGAATCATGACTAATACTTATATATCTATCCCCTAACTTAAATTCATAAGCCTTACTCTAAGGGAAATAATACGAAAATGCCTTTATATATGTAAGACAGGGTCCCTGTCTATCGGCCTAATCCCTATGCTATGGGGGTGATAGGCTGGAGTCACTCTCCATCATTCTCCTTCTCCAAAGAGCTAGCAAAAAGACAGCCATAACATTACACCCCTTGACTCCAGTCTATTAACCACAAACTAAATAGAGCTAACGTCAGTAGACGAATAATATGAAACAAAATTAACTGATCTACGACCCTTACTAAGACTAAAAAATTGTAGCAGGGAAGGGATACACTGAATAAAACAGCAAATAGCTATCAGGACACAAACAGTAAGAATAACTCCCCCTAAAATTTGTCGTATGAAATGCATGTCGGGGAGCCAGTTAAAAAGCCAGTCAAAGAAACCCTGATCTATATGTTCTCTAATTTCTGCAGTCAAGTCGTGGAGTTTATTAATGTGGGACTGGATATCTTTAGAATGATCAGACAAATTAAAACAGCATAGACCTTCAAATTCAGAGCACTCGTGCCCATGTTTCAATAATAAATAATCAATAGCTGCACGGTTTTGCAAAATAGCTCTACGTTCACCTTGGGAGTCTAATAATAAATCTGATAAAACAGTAGACGTTTGGTTAATTGACTTTACCATCCAGCAGGCCATTTTGCCGATTGTTTTGGCATTGTAGACGGCCAATGCTGGAACACCAATAATAGAAAAAGCTAAACCAAGGTACTCTGATCTAGAATAAAGATGAACAGAGGAATCACAGTCTTCGTGTAGTGACATTGAATCTCGCACAATACGGGAATGTGGAGTAGGATGTGAGGAAAACATGAGTAAACTTAATCTAGTGATGGCACATGGACCACCAGAAATATTCGCTGGAATATAGGGCCAAGATGAATTCCCGCAGGAAAAGAGCCATCCAGCTGGCAATAGCATTGAACGATAGTGGCTAGTGGCTACTACTAGACGTTTACAGGTCATATTGTTCTTTACTGAAAGACATGAATTAGGAAGTCTCTTTGAACATAACAAACGTTGATGAAATGAAAAAGTAGTAGCGGCTTGGAGTTTCAACCGCAAACACTCGGAAATAGCCTTAGGGTTACAGGTCATAACGAAGCAAAGATCACCAGGGGTAATATTGAAAGTAGTAATTCTGGAATTAATAGGGACATTAAGATCTGGAATAAGAGTACATGAGGGACAAAACTCATGGGCCGCGAAATCGCCCAGAATAACATTAGGTCGGGCATTAGATACATTAAAGACATGGCGGAGGTTTTCAGTGGATGCAGGGACAGCTACCAAACAGGTCGCTAGAATGTCAGTAACGCTCTTCATAGGTGTGAGGCAAAAATGCGGAGAGTTCGTCACCCGCTTCGCGAGTGTGACCCAAAAGTTAGATGAAGTCCGCCACGCAGACCGCGAGGCTCTCATAATCCCATCAACCGGCGTCGGTGGATCCTCTCCTCTCCCGGCGTAGCAAGCCAAAAGTAGTCCAACGCCGACACATCCTGCAGCAGCAGTCCAAAGAATGATCTGGAAGAATACAAATACAGGCCTTAATCATTCTCGTAAGTAACATTTGTCAGCTGGGACAGCTTCCCAGCCATCTTTCCCTGGCTTCATTACCAAAACGGTGTTATCATGACCGGTCGCAATAATATCAGCCTGTTCAGGAGGATTTTTAGGCGATTGCACCCATATTTTAGCTCCAGGAAGATCAGACGATCCGAAGCCTTTTTGTCCTTGCACAGTTAGCAACGTTGGGGCAGAGCCTTTTTTAATCTCACCACTGAAGACAGGCATAATCAATAACTGAGCAACACGGTCAGACTTTTTAATGAACAAATCCGTCTCGCTGCTATTAAGCAGGAGAACCTTAATCTCTCCCTGATAATCACTGTCAATCACTCCTCCGAGTACTTGTACACCTTTCAGGGCCAGGCCAGATCTAGGGGCAATTAATCCAAAACTACCGGCAGGTATAGAAACACCAATGCCAGTTTCAACAATGATTCGATCCTTTCCTGAAAATTGTGCATCATTTAATGCATGCAGGTCGAGGCCTGCAGAACCTGGGGTCGCTCTACATGGAGCCAAAGCACCGGGGGTAATTTCCCAATATGTTACAGTGTTCGAAACAGAATTTGGTTTTGCATCAACATGTGGAGGAAACAAACGCATCAAAGGAGATTCAGCATGTAACAAAGGACGATTATTTAAAATTAACAAAGCTTGAAGTAGGACATCTCTCCACTGGCTGTAACGGTCATCAGTCAACTTGCGCAACTGTTCTTTCAACAAGCCATTCATTCTCTCAATCAATCCTGAAGCTTGTGGATAATATGGAATATGAAACACCCAATCAATATTGTTTTCCGTACAGAATTCCTGCACCAATCTTCCACGAAAGTGGGATGCATTGTCTGATTGAATCTGGAATGGGACACCATAATACAGAATAATGAGCTCCAGGGTTTTAATTGTGTTCACTTGGGTAGCGTTCTTGCAAGGAAAAGCGACCAAAAGGCCACTATAAGTATCAACCACTGTGCAAATGTATTGACAATTTCTGCTCATAGGGAGCGGACCAATATAATCAATCTGCCAAATTTGGGCGGGCAATTTACCTCGATGTAAGTGGCCTCGAACAATCTGAGGCACCTCTTTCTTCCTAGAATGCTGGCAAATGGGACAATGTAGAATGACATCTTTAATTAAAGAAAAGGGAATATGAATTCCTCTATCGGCAGCCCACCTGCTAGTGGCTTTCTCTCCAAAATGTCCTGCTTTCTGATGGGCCCACTTCGCCAATCCCGCCAAATCAGAATCTTGCATGTCAACCACTGCCTCAGAAATTTTAGACTGTTCATCTGCAATATTATGAAAAAATTTGTCAAGGGAGTCAATTGGAGTATGAGCATCCACGTGAAAGATTGTTACAGTACTCTGCGGGAGCAATTCCCAAATTTCCTGCCACAGTTCTTTACCCCATAACTCCTTGGAGTGCAATTCCCAATTATGAGACTGCCATGTTGGCAGCCACACCGCTAGTCCATTTGCAGTGGACCAAGAATCAGTAAAAATATGACACGTACCTGGTAACTCCTGTTTCAAAACTTGGTAAACCGCATAGAGTTCAGCATATTGGCTACTCTTACCGTCTCCAGTAGTGCTTAACAATTTCTTTGTAATTGGGTTATAAGAGACAGCTTTCCAATGTCTTTTGTCACCAATGAACTTCGCAGAACCATCCGTAAACCACACATGTTTTCTATCCTCCGCGGACAGATCATCAAATGATTTACCCCACTTCACGGGAGACTCCTGCACTACGGGAACCGAACACTCACTTTCAGCCTCATTGGAGGGCGCCTGCGCCACTCGCTCATGTAAAATCGCCACACCTTTCGGACCCACACGTGCCCTGTCCTGAATGTACCATTTCCATTTAATCACACTAGCCTCCTGAGCATGTCCAATTCGATGGGACTTAGGTGAGCTCAAAACCCACTGCATAATGGGAATTTCAGGCCTCAAAATCACAGCATGGCCTAGGGTCAATTGCTCGGTATCCACCAGAGCCCAATAACAAGCAAGCAACTGTTTTTCAAAAGGTGAGTAACGTTCACCAGCCTCTGGTAACTTTTTGGTCCAAAAACCTAATGGCACTTTTTGTCTGCCCTGCTTTTGCCACAAACTCCAATTGGCATACAGGCCTTCCACGGACACATTCAAATCCACATCACCTTCACACACGGGCCACAAATCCAAAGCATACTGAATAGCTTCTTTAGCCAAATTAAAAGCAGTCTGTTGAGGTTCACCCCATTCAAACGCATTCTTTTTACGAGCGACTCGATACAGTGGAGCCAAGATTTGACTCAAATCAGGAATATGCTGACGCCAAAATCCAAACAATCCAATAAAGCATTGAGCTTCTTTCCTGTTTCTGGGAACAGCAAAGTCAAGAATTTTTCGTTTAACCTGTGGAATCACTTCTCTGTGACCCTCATGCCAATTAATTCCCAAAAATTTTACAGCTTGGGAGGGAATTTGTGATTTATCAGGATTAATTTCCCAGCCTTTCGCTCGCAAACAATCAATAATTTGATCTAAATGGGACTGTACCTGGTCTTGCGTTTCACCTTGAATCAAAATGTCGTCAATATAATGACAAATCAGAACTTGTGGATTCGTGGGTACTTCAGACAAATGCTCCGCCACCAGCCGGTGACAGATTGTAGGACTATGTACATAGCCTTGAGGAAGACTCCGGAACGTCATTTGACGTCCATTCCATGTAAAACTGAACTGTTCCTGACATTCGGGGGCAATTGGTATTGAAAAGAACGCATTAGCAATATCAATAGAAGCATACCATGTACCTGGATGCTTTTGAATTCTCTGAATCAGTGTGACAATGTCAGGCACTGCAACAGTCAATTTAGGTGTATGTTTATTCAATTCTCGATAATCAACAGTCATGCGCCAAGAGTTGTCACTTTTGCGCACGGGCCAAACAGGATTATTCCAAGCAGATGTGACCGGAGTAATGACTCCTGCGTCAACCAAATCCTGAATCGTAGCGGTAATTTCTTCATGACCACCTGGGATGCGATATTGCTTCTGAGAAATCACTTTCGTTGCTAAAGGTATTTTAATAGGTGGCATGCGTAAACGGCCAACCCGTACGGGTCTGGTCGAAATGTACTGTCGTGTACCAAATTGATAATATCCATCATCCAAATGCAAAGTCATACCTTTCAAAATGTCAATTCCAATAATGTATTCCAAAAGTGGCACAACCAACACAGAGTATTCTCTACGAGGAATTCTACCAATTTTAATTTCGAGTGCAGTTTGAACCGCGGGTGTCTCTTTACCACCCAGACCGGTAATTGTAAAAGACTGCCCATGAAACTTTCTCGACTTACCATGAATTAAAGTGGCCTCCGCCCCAGTATCAACTAACGCTCGGGCCCTTTGGATATTACGATGTTTCCAAAAAATCTCAATATCTACATAGGGTCTGTAATCTCTGTGGGCCCACTTGCGTACCGGAGCTTGACCTATTTCCTAGTCATTTTTCCTGCGTTCCGTCAACCAAGACAAATCAGGGTAAATGTTCTCGGTTTTCTTTGGTATTAGAATGTCTTGTTCATATCCGTCCCCAGTACGAAACGGATTAGTGTCAGGTTCAAAAAGTTGTGAGTTACGGTCAGAGAGTCTATTACGATCCTCCCTCTTTCTTACATCAGGGGAATAACTCCTTGCATCTCGTCGTCTGCTAGAACCACGATCATCTCTTCCCCTTTCACGATCATCCTCTCTCCCCCTCCCATCATTACGACGAGGGGATCCATCACGTTCATAGCGCCGATCATCACGGCGATCAGAATTCACACGTCGTCTCTCATCACCGCTGTCATCCGAACCACGATCACACTCATTCTTTCGGACACGACGGGCACCCTCCTTTCGATCCAAACCACGCTTACGAAACATGTCCCATAAGCGATTATTAGGCTCACCATCAATGTCCTCTCTTTTAACACCATCAGCAATGAGAGCAAGAAACATGTCACGTCTAGAGAACTTATAGTCCCCACCAGTACGACCCTCAGGTCGAGATTGTCTTTCAGGTTTAAACCATTCACCCAGCTCACCAAGCTGACGAACAGACTCAAGCACAACAGACAAAGGGTTGCCAGTTTGATTAATCAATAATGTCATCATGACCTGCTTGTAAGCAACAGGAGAAGCACGGATTATGCGATTACGCACAGAAGATGTTAAAAGACCATCCAATAACTTGTCAGCAGTACTAAGGAAGATACACGTTTTCATGACTTCCTCTTTCAAACGTTGCGACGCATCGCGCAGAGTGTACCAAGGTTTTTCATCAGCAGGCCAATCAGATTCAGTTGGATATTTATGATTACAGCCATCAGACGCAAGCTGGAGCAAAGAAATTTGACCAGCACCAGCATAATTCCGAAAATGATCCTGAATCGTAGAATCAGAACTCAAAGAGCAAAATCGTAAGCAATCAACAGCATCGAGCATAATACCGGCAGCGCCAAGCTCATAAAGACGCACCATCCAGGTAAGCAAGGCCTCACCAGGCCGTTGTCTGAATCGTTGCAGAATGTCACTGACCTCCTGCTGAGTAAAGTCTTCAATACAATCAAGAGCTATACCACCCGGATTACCAGGGGCCTGTTGTAATTTTCGTCGAAAAATCGGGTGAGCAGAAACTGCGGGAAGAGCTTCCGAGGAAGCCCGCATCTTAGATTTAGCAGCACAATCAGAGCAAGCTACGTCATCCGCACGGGAAGAACGAGCACGGTCACAATCGGGAGTCGAATCAGTACATGAAGCAGATTTACAATCACGTCCGGAGCGAGAAGACTCGCGCTTGTCACCCTCCTCTGCCGAGGAGTCAGAAGTATGAGAATCCCAGATATTACCGTCCCACTCATCGGGGTTCCAATCCATACCAGCTTTTGCTACAACCATACGCACTTTGCGGGAAGACACACGTCCACGACGATGTTTATATTTGTATCGTGCAATACGGACCGCAGCTCTTTCGGCAATGGTCTGATATGTTTCAAGTTTATCGGCAAGCAATTTATTTTGACATCGCAACAAAGTGTGCGCATTTTGCAGCTCAACACACTGACCTTCCATGTCCTTAAACTGCTTTTGTAGCTGTACCAACCTCTCATGCAGTATTCTATATGCATTAAGAACAATCCAACCTCTGCGTCCTAAAATAGGAAGCTCATCACCCTTCACTACTGGCGCTTTCTGTAGGCACGAAACCACATCAGCAGGCTCCGCCTGCTCCAAGCATGAAGACCAATTTTCACTCAAACCAGTAGAATCGGCCCACTCACGGGCCAAAGCCTCGTAAGGGGTACATTCCCAGCCGGGAATCTGAATCGGTAACTTAAAAACCGACGATGATTTTTTCGCAAACATAATGATACACCCAAAAAAAAAATTATATACACAATTATAAACAAAATTTTATACGTACAAGCCGAGCGCAAACCAACAAGATTAAAACAATACAATGCACACAGGCTTCGTAAACAGTTCGTGACGCCAGATGTAATGGCCGGATTTTCTGTGTAGATGGGATCAGCCCCCAGGGGCCCCTATGACCCAGCCAAAACGTACTCACCTTCCCTCCTCAGATCGTATTCACAATGAGTAGATAAATATGCAGTTTGCACCTAAGGATGGGGAATGACAATATATGTATGTACAGATTTTCTACAATATCTTATTCACATCAGTTGGTCTCGCGGCCACTCAGACCCAGACCGGTCTACCCTAGGGCAGATATTGCGCACAATCCGGTGCGACTACACATGGGCCTGCAGAACCCAATGCTCCCTTTTCCAAACTGTTCGCAATCCTGCGAAACTAAGCGCCAGTATCCTCCCTGGCGTTCTCACTTATTCAAGCCACAATCCTGTGGGTATTGGCACTGGTCTCCCACCCAGTGTTGTCACTAACGCCGCATATCAACGACAACCACATTCCTATGAACCATTATTTGGGGTATTATCTCAGTGGTCTACTTGGGATAAAACTACTATAATAACTTTGAATAGGGTTTCAGATTGTAGAGTGTACTCCCTGCTCTTGGCATCAAAGGTCCACCCACTCCCTTATTCAATCACCATTTACCTGATCGGGATTTCTCATCCGTTCACCCAAACAGCTTTTGACTAGAAGTGCAGTTTACCGAGATTGAACATGAGCACCAGGCACACGATAATTCTATATGAATTAGGGTATTTATTAACAATAGACATAAATCACATTACTATGCAGTATAACATTTGCAAGAAAAAGGTAAAGATTAGAGTGCACATCCTAGATAAGTTGGGCGGGTGTCACCTGGTTAGTGGGAAGTCTGGACTCGGCAGTCATCTAGGCTCCTGTTTCGTCTCTGGGTCCTGGCTCGTCTTGCAGTCACCCTCAGCCGTCACAAGTACACGTCTGCACCGCTAGGCTCAATCTCGTCTGCTTCCCCTCAGGACCTCGGAACCTTGCTGTTTATTAGCTACCGTCTCTCTCTCTCTCTGTATCAGTGCGCTCCGCGCTACTTCTCGTTCAGTCTATCTCAGAGAGTTTCGGTCTTAAATCTTTCTCCGACTTCAAAGATGGCGACTCATCCACCATGAAAGTGAATAATGGCAGAGATGCTAACGGCTAGATGCCGCCTACGAACTAACTGACAAACTGACTAACACCTTCTCTAATATCAAAGCCCGTTCCTTCATGGAAAGTTACGGCCAGTAACCTGCCGCCCACCAAATTCTTGTACCTCCCCGTACCAAGGACACTTTCCCAGCCGGCCGGCCTGAAGTTGTGTCTTCGGAGTGGAGAAAAATACATTCCTTCGATAAGGGTCAGCCTGAACCGGTTCTCTCCAAGCGAACAACAGCTTGAAACTAAAACATTACTCTTCACCTAGAAAGCCTTCCCGAGCTACCGGGCAGAAAGCAAAATGGAATCTGTCTCGTTTAAGGCCTACGGAGCCCATAATATGCATAGCTCCATGAAAAACAGCTCAGCATGTTAGCAAATGAATGAATCATGACTAATACTTATATATCTATCCCCTAACTTAAATTCATAAGCCTTACTCTAAGGGAAATAATACGAAAATGCCTTTATATATGTAAGACAGGGTCCCTGTCTATCGGCCTAATCCCTATGCTATGGGGGTGATAGGCTGGAGTCACTCTCCATCATTCTCCTTCTCCAAAGAGCTAGCAAAAAGACAGCCATAACAACAGTACCTTAGGAAAATGAAGCACCCGATGATCAGCGGCGTCGAGCAATCCGGCGTCGCGTCTTCGGTGTCGATCAGGCCTCAGTAGTCGTCGATGTCGATGATGCTGTTGCAAGAGTGAGCAGCGCTCACGGCGTCGAGAGGGCACGAAGTCGATGCGATCAGCAGCGGTGCAGACACGAGGTCACTTGGAGCTGGAGGCGAACTCACTACTCACTGGCGTTGCTGCTGGCATCGATCGGGCCCGGCGGCCGGCATCGAGGAAGCGGGACACTGGAGCCGTTACTCACGATGTCGAGCTGGATTCGGCGACGTCCGTCGGCATCGAGATTGCTGGTTTCTTTCAGAGGTGCTGGATTCACAGGTTCCAGCAAATAGCACTTTTAGCAGATGAAGTCTTTTAGCCCTGTGACTTCAACAGGAGGCTGGCACTCTTCCAACCCTTGGAGATTTTCTTAGCAAAGCTTGAGAGGACACACTCAGTTCCTCTCTCCTGGTTCCTTGGCAAAAATAAAGAAGCACTGCAGGATTCCCCCAAGCAAACAGCACACTGGCAGAAGGGGTAGGCAAGTCCTTGGATCAGCAGGCTTCTTGTCCTTGGTTCCGGTTTCCTTGTCAGAAGTGATCTAAATTCTTTTTTCAGGGGTCCTTCTCTTATACCCCTTTTTGGCTTTGATCCCTTTGTCCATGCAGGGGAATTTCCCAACATCCTGGGTCTGTTGTGGCTGTAGCCAGGCAGAGGCACCTGGCCTATTCACTGAGCAGGGCTGGGTCCTCAGACGCCCAGCAGGAGGTGGAGCCAGCATAGTCACTGGCAGGAGCAGAGCTATCGGCCTCCTGGTAGGAGGTGGGGCCAGGATCGTCCATGGCAGGCACAGAGCCATCAGTCGCCTGGCAGGAGGTAGAGACAGCATTGTATCAGGCAGGGCAGGCTATCAGCAACTACTCTCCCCCTACTCTCAACGCAAATGTCCCACTCATCCCACACTGACTCATTCAGACCTCTGGAGCCACCCAGCTCCTGTCAC
Organism: Lissotriton vulgaris; assembly: GCF_964263255.1. NCBI lineage: Eukaryota > Metazoa > Chordata > Amphibia > Caudata > Salamandridae > Lissotriton > Lissotriton vulgaris. The sequence continues at coordinate 739,272,016 of NC_141693.1, forward strand.
ACACACACCGAACCAGCAGAAACCAGAAATAGTTGGACAAGAAAATAGCTACTTTCTAAAAGTGCTATATTCAAACCCAGAGTCCAAAAATCATCCACACAAACGGACGCGTTATTAAACCCCGAGTTCAGGGATACCAAACTCGACATTGCACCATGCTCCCCGAGCTAGCTAGGATTATAGCATTAATAACCCCGGCAGCCCATTCTAACTAATGGAGAGCAGGTAACCTCACAATAGTGAAAAACGAATATGGCTGTAATTCACTATTAGGACATGCCAACTTGGTCAGGCTTGTCCTACCTTATACTTACAATACACCCTGCCCGTGGGCCTACCATAGGGGTGACTAACATGAAGTTAAGGGAAGGTTTAGGGACTGGCAAGTAGGTGTACTTGCGCAGTCAGCGTGACAGTACCAGACTGCACGTAGGTCTAGCAATGGCAGGTCACTCTTGTGGGTGGCACAACATGTGCTGCAAGCCCACGAGCAGCATTTGTATTTACAAGCCCTGGCACTCCTGGTGCACTAGACTAGGGACTGACAGTAAACCAAATAAGCCAAACATGGAATTCAATTGATACAGCAATTTTACATAGGGAGCACTTGCACTGTGGCACTGATCAGCAGTGGCACAGTGCCCAAAGCATTATACCAGCAAAAACATCGTAAAACAGTGGAGGCAAACAGAAAGAAATTGAGGGGAGACTCAAGCCAATGATGCCAGGTATAACACGTGTCCCCTCCAGCTGAAATGTGGGGAGAACTGCCCTTGACCTAGGGAGTCCTCATCACTAAGGCGGAAAAATCTGGACAGACCATCAGCATTGGCATGATCTGTACCAGGGCGGTGTTCCACCGTGAAGTCCATCCCCTGTAGGGAAATGGACCACCTCAACAGTTTTGGATTCTCACCCCTCATCTGCATTAACCATCTGAGGGGCCTGTGGTCTGTCTGAACCCGGAAGTGAGTCCCAAACAGGTAGGGTCTTAGCTTCTTCAGCGCCCAGACCAGCAAATGCTTCTCGCTCTATCGCACTCCACCTCGTTTCCCTGGGAAGTAACCTCCTGCTGATGAAGGCTACAGGCAAGTCTCTGCCCTCTTCATTCACCTGCGCTAGAACAGCCCCCACGCCATGCTCTGAAGCGTCCGTCTGGACAACAAAGTCTTTAGAAAAGTCGGGTGCCTGGAGTATAGGTGCTGTGCACATGGCAGTTTTCAGGGTGTCAAAGGCCGTTTGACAGGCGTCAGTCCAGATCACATTTCGTGGCTGCTTCCTGGAAGTCAGCGAAATCAAGGGGTGCACAATGTTACCATAAACCTTGACAAACCTCCTCCGGTAACCCGTGAGACCTAAGAAGGCTCTCACCCGAGTTTGGGTTTTGGGCGGGGCCCAAACCAGGATGGTATCAATCTTGGGTTGCAGGGGGGCCACCTTGCCGCTCCCTGCTTGGTGCCCCAAGTACACCACAGAACCCTGCCCAATCTGGCACTTACTGGCTTTGATTGTGAGGCCTGCTCTGCGCAGGGCCAACAACACTTCCTGGAGGTGGCGCCAGTGTTCCTCCCAGCTGGCGCTGAACACTGCGATGTCGTCCAGGTAGGCGGCACTGAAATCCTCCAGTCCAGCCAAGACCTGGTTGACCAACCTCTGGAAGGTGGCAGGGGCATTCTTCATCCCAAAGGCCATCACCCGGAACTGGTAGAGCCCATCTGGTGTGGAGAATGCTGACCTCTCCTTTGCCCCATCAGTCAAGGCGATCTGCCAGTACCCAGACGTTAGATCAAATGTACTAAGGTACCGGGCAGCCCCCAACCGATCTATGAGCTCATCAGCTCTGGGGATGGGGTGCGCGTCAGTCTTGGTGACTGAATTGAGTCCTCGGTAATCCACGCAGAACCGAAGTTCTGGTGAAGCACCAGGCGCTGCAGCCTTCGGGACCAAGACCACTGGGCTGGCCCAAGGACTGTTAGAGGACTCAACCACCCCTAAGGCAAACATTTTGGAGACCTCCTCCTTAATGTATGCTCTGACCTTGTCAGTCATCTGTAAGCCTTGTGCTTCACAGGAGGGCTGTCTCCGGTGTCAGCATCATGGACACACCAATGAGTGACACCAGGAACCAAGGAAAACAGATCAGGGAATTGTCCCAACAGTTGGCGACAATCCTGCTTCTGCTCAAGGGTCAGTGTGTCAGAGAGGACAACACCATTCACTGACTCATCTTGCTCTTTAGCACACAGGAGGTCAGGAAGAGGCTCACTCTCCTCCTCCATTCCAGCATCTGTAGCAAGGAGCATGCCCACTTCAGACCTTTCTAAGTGGGGCTTCAAACGGTTGACATGCAGGGCCCTCAAGGGGTTCCTGGGAGATTTCAAGTCCACCAAGTAGGTGACATCGCTCTTCTTCTCCACAACCTTAAACGGTCCAGTCCACCTGTCCTTGAGCGCACAAGGTTCCACAGGGGACATGACCCAAACTTCTTGACCAGGCTGAAGCTCTACCAGAGTGGCATTCCGGTCGTATCACCGCTTCATCTCCTCCTGGCTGGCCTCCAGATTTGCCTGAGCAAGATCTCTGAAGCGCCGAGTCTGGTTCCTAAAGGCCAGCATGTAACTGTATACATCCTGGGGAGGTTTCCTGGGAGATTGCTCCCAGCCTTCTTTGACCAGACTCAAAGGTCCTCTTACCGGGTGACCATACAAAAGCTCAAAGGGGCTGAACCCTAGAGACTTCTGTGGCACCTCACGGTAAGCAAACAACAGGCATGGCAAGAGGACGTCCCATTTCTGCCTCATTGGTTCTTCAAGACCCAGGATCATGCCTTTAAGGGTCCGGTTGAATCTCTCAACCAGCCCATTACCTTGAGGGTGGTAAGGAGTGGTGAACTTGTAGGTTACCCCACACTCCTTCCACAGAGACTTCATATAATTGGAAATGAAGTTGGTACCCCGGTCTGACACCACCTCTCTGGGGAACCCCATTCGGGAGAAAACACCCATCAGTGCCCGTCCCACCACGGGGGCCGTCACTGTTCGGAGAGGGAAGGCTTCCGGGTACCGTGTGGCATGGTCCACCAAGACCAGGATAAACCTGTTGCCTAGGGCTGTCTTGGGGTCCAGGGCCCCAACAATGTCAATCCCCACACGGTCAAAGGGGGTACTGACCACTGGAAAAGGTTGGAGGGGAGCCTTCTGCTTCCTTCCGCTTTTCCCACTTGCCTGGCAAGTGTGAGAGGTTTTACAATGGATGTCTAAATCCCTTCTCATCTGAGGCCAATAAAAATGGGTGACAAGCCTGTCATAGGTCTTGTCCTGCCCCAGATGTCCAGCTAACGGAACGTCATGAGCAAAACCCAGTAGGAAGGCTCTGAAGCGCTGGGGTACCACCAGCACATGGGCTGACCCAGGCTCAGCAGCCTTAGGCTCGCTATACAGGAGGTCGTTCTCCCAGTAAACAAAATGTGACCCTGACTGATCACCTGAGGTTTGGGCGGAAGCCTGCTGCCTCATACCCACAAGAGAAGGGCACACCCTTTGTTCTGCACAAAATTCTTCCCTGGAGGGACCACCATCCTGCTGCCAATGGGTCAGCTCGGGCAGGTCTCCCAGTTCAGCAATTTGTTCCCCTGTGGGCTCCAGGGCATCCCCCTCAGGGTCTACCTCCTCCTGGACCACGGGAACTATGGGGGCCGGTTTCCCGCGCCCCCTGCCTCTTCTCTTCACAGCTGGGTCCTGGGCCATACTTTCAGGCTCCGGGACCCCATCAACACCCTTACTTGCTGACATGGATCGAGTGGTTGCACACACCCACTCTGGCACACCCAACATTTTCAAATGTGTCTCCCTCTCTACCTTAGCCCAAGGGAAGTCTTCTAAATCATTGCCCAGGAGACAATCAACAGGCATGGCGGGCCTTACAGCAACCTGAAGAGTACCTGAAACTCCCCCCCATTCAAAGGAAACTTGAGCTACCTCACACTCTTTCTGGGAGTTGTCAGCAGCTATCACGGGGTAGAATGCGTGGGGAACCACCTGCTCTCTGGACACCAAGTGACACTTGACAGCTGTCACACTCGCTCTGGTGTCTCTGAGAGCTTCCACTCTATGGCCATTAATGGTCACCCACTGCCTATATTTATTAATGTTGCTAGGCAGAGGGGCTGGAGGGACCATTTCCATGTCTCCTAGCGAGACATGGGACACTTCTGCGGGACCCCTCCCACCAGGGACAACCATCTCCTCCCCTCCCAGGGCTACACTCCCCAACTGATGGGGGGTGCACGCGGCGGTGCACCAGAGTCCTTCATAGGACACTGGGGAACATAATAACGATGCCCCACCTGCTTACACACATAGCAGGTCATCGGGCCCCTATGAACAGGTTTACCTGTCGGGGCCCCTGACTTCTTCTCAGGGGGAGGCTGGGAACCCTTCCCTTGGTTCCCTTGGGGATTACTTTGGGGCCCTTTCTGGGACTCCTTCTGTTTGCCCTTGTCCCCCCCACTCTTCTGCTGGGGGCCCTGCCCACCTTTGGCTAAGTCTCCCACTGGACCCTTGTGGACCCTGGTACTGACCCAGCGGTCCGCCTCCTCAGCAATTTTTCTAGGGTTAGATATCTTGCTATCAATAAGGTGCTGGTGCAGCTCTGGAAAACAGTTATTAGACAAATGCTCCCAGGCAAACAAATCATAAAGAGCTTCATAACTTTCCACTTTGCTGCCCTTTACCCAACCATCCATGGCTCTGCAAAAAAATGACACATATTCCACCCACGTCGTACCAGGCAACTTCTTACATTCTCTAAAAGCTTGTCTGTACTTTTCTGGGATTAGGCCATACCTCAACATTAAAGCATCTTTCATATGAGCATAAGACATCCTATCCTCAACAGGCATGTCTAACAGGGTATCTCTCCCCTCATTCACAAAGCGACCCCACAACCCCGCTCCCCAATCCTTCTCAGGGACCCGGTGGGCCAACAATGCTAACTCATATGCTTTAAACCATTGACCAATATCTTCATTCCTATGATAATCTTCGATCACATCTTTGGTAAAATAAAACCTACTTACTGCAGGCACAGATGGGATGCTTCCACCAGAGGGATTCAATTCTAACTTCTTAGCTTGGATCTCCAACTCCCTCAACTTGGTATCACGCTCCAAAGCTAACTTTTCTCTTTCAAACTCCAACCTTTTGGTCTCCAAATCAGCTTCTCTCCTGCCTCTTGCATTTTCTAACTCCAACTGCCCATTTATCCTAAGCCTTGCCATTTCCATGTTGTATGCACGCTCCTTCGCCCTTTTCTCTCATTCTTCAGGGGAAAGACCTTGGGAGGAAACGGATGTATGACGTTACAACGCATACTATTACAACTACCTACCGTTACAACGCGATCATTACAACGCATACCATTACAACGCATAGCGCTTCGAGGTGCTGGATAGTGGTAAGTATAATTTACTATTCTAACTCCAGTCCCCGTGGACCCTAGGGAAGGTGTTGGATAGTAAATTATACTTATTCCCCATCCTAGAGCGCCCCCCAGCGCAATGCGTTGTAATGGTATGCGTTGTAAAAGTCGCGTTGTAATGGTAGTGCGGAGTAAAAGATGCGTTGTAACGGGTGTATACCGAGGAAACACTGCTACCGGGAGAGGACACGGTTCCATTCACTGGCACCTCCTCATCCCCTTCCACTGGCGGTACCACCACCGGATCAGTGGGATCTCTGGACTCTAACCAGACCTTCAAGGCTTTGAGAACTTCCCCTTTGGTTTTGCAGCCTTTAGTAGGGGCTTTCAAATGCTGGCAATGATAATCCAATTGCCTTCTGCTGTAATCTTCGATCTTACTTCTATCAAATTCCTCCACAACAACAACAGGGGTAGTGACTCCGGTGTCACTCATGGTCAAAACTGGCAGTGTTAAAAAAATCAAGCTTCAGAAAAGCGGAGAACAAAAATAGAATCCTTCCAAATTAGATTGTGGCTGCGCTATGGTCTGCTTTCACTATGTAGCGCACACTAATCACTGCACATGGGTCATAAATGCAAGGTTCAAATCCTCACCGCTGCGTCCAATGTTAGAACCGGCTGTCTCTAGTTGGCAGAGGTATGCACTTCTGACAAATAGGGACACACCTTTTCTAGTCAGGGCAAGGGGATCACACCCTTTGATAACCCCTGCTCACCCCCTTGGTAGCTTGGCAGAGCAGACAGGCTTATCTCAGAGGCTGTGTGTTAAGCATTTATGACCACATACAGTAATAAAGTGAATACACTACAAATGGACACGACACAGTAGTATTATAAAAATAAGGATTTTTATATAAGGCTTAGCACAAGACCAAATAACGACAAAAATATACCACAATCTTAATAAATACTCTTGGAAGGAAAAATAATAGTTCAAGTGTAGTTTCTTCTTAGCACAAAGTCTTTAGTATCAAAAGCAACTCTTCTTCTTTAAAACACAGTTCTTGGAAACAATGTAACCCACACGGGAGTCACACGACGTCGAGGCAAAGTTAATCCAAAGGGTTCGGCGTTGACCGCGAGGAGCGCTACGTCGAGCCCAGAGTCACACGGACCCCCAACAACACAGTACCTTAGGAAAATGAAGCACCCGATGATCAGCGGCGTCGAGCAATCCGGCGTCGCGTCTTAGGTGTCGATCAGGCCTCAGTAGTCGTCGATGTCGATGATGCTGTTGCAAGAGTGAGCAGCGCTCACGGCGTCGAGAGGGCACGAAGTCGATGCGATCAGCAGCGGTGCAGACACGAGGTCACTTGGGGCTGGAGCCGAACTCACTACTCACTGGCGTTGCTGCTGGCGTCAATCGGGCCCGGCGGCCGGCGTCGAGGAAGCGGGACACTGGAGCCATTACTCACGATGTCGAGCTGGATTCGGGCGACGTCCGTCGGCATCGAGATTGCTGCTTTCTTTCAGAGGTGCTGGATTCACAGGTTCCAGCAAATAGCACTTTTAGCAGATGAAGTCTTTTAGCCCTGTGACTTCAACAGGAGAGAGAGTCTGACTGACACAGAGAGTGAGAGAGACTTAGAGAGACTGGCTGACTAGGAGAGAGAGACTGACTGACTGATACTGACTGAGAGAGAGGCTGACTGACTTAGAGGGAGGCTGCCTGACTGAGAGAACGCTGACTGACTAAGAGCGAGAGACTGACAGCGAGAGAGAGACTGACTGACTGGGAGAGAAAGGCTGGCGGACTGAGAGAGAAACTGACTGACTGAGAGAGAGACTGACTGACTCAGAGAGACAGAGACTGACTGGGAGTAAGACTGACTGACTGAGAGCGAGAGACTGACAGCGAGAGCGAGCCTGACTGACTAAGAGAGAGGCTGGCTGACTGAGAGAGAACCTGACTAAGAGAGAGACTGACTGACTCAGAGAGAGACTGACTGAGAGAGGGAGAGAGAGAGACTAACTGAGAATGAGACTGACTGACTGAGAGAGAGACTGACTGACTAAGATAGAGACTGACTGAGAGAGAGAGACTGACTGAGAGAGAGAGACTGGCTGACTGAGAGAGACTGACTACCTGACTGAGCGAATCTGACTAAATGAGAGACTGACTGACATAGAGAGAGACTGACTGACTGACAAGGAGAAACTGGCTGACAGAGACTGACTGGTAGAGAGAGACTGACTGACAGAGAGAGAGAGACTGACTGACAGAGAGAGAAACTGACTGACTTAGAGAGAGACTGACTGACTGACTCAGAGAGTAGCTAGCTGACAGAGAGAAAGACTGACTGACAGCGAGAGAGGCTGACTGACTGACAGAGAGGGAGAGAGACTGACTGACTGGGAGAGAGACTGACAGAGAGAGACTGGCTGACAGAGAGAGACTGACTGACTTAGAGAGAGACTGACTGGCTAGGAGAGAGACTGACTTAGAGAACGGCTGAATGAGAGACTGACTGACTGAGAGAAAGACTGACTGATTGGGAGAGTATCTGGCTGACAGAGAGACTGACTGACCGACTTAGAGAGAGACAGACTGACAGAGCGAGAGAGAGACTGACTTACTGACTAAGAGAGAGACTGACTGACTGAGAGAGACTAACTGGGAGAGTCAGACTGAGTGAGAGCGAGAGACTGACAGCAGAGAGAGAGACTAACTGGGAGAGAGAGACTGACTGGGAGAAAGACTGACTGACAGAGAGACTGACTGACTGACTGAGAGAGACTGAATGATTGACAGAGAGTGAGGGAGACTGACTGACTGGGAGAGAGACTGGCTGACAGAGAGAGAGACTGACTGACTTGGAGTGAGAGACTGACTGACAGCGAGAGAGACTGACTGACTTAGAGAGAGAGACTGACTGACTAGGAGAGAGAGACTGATTGACTGTTACTGACTAAGAGAGAGGCTGACTGACTTAGAGGGAGGCTGCCTGTTCTAGAGAGAGGCTGACTGACTGAGAGCGAGAGACTGACAGCGAGAGAGAGACTGACTGACTGGGAGAGAGAGGCTGGCTGACTGAGAGAGAAACTGACTGACTGAGAGGGAGACTGACTGGCTCAGAGAGACAGAGTCTGACTGGTAGTAAGACTGAGTGAGAGCGAGAGACTGACAGCAGAGAGAGACTGACTAACTGAGAGACAGACTGACTGACTGAGAGAAAGAGACTGACAGAGAGAGAGACTCTGACTGACTGACCCACTGAGAGAGAGACTGACTGACAGAGAGAGAGAGAGAGGGACTGACTGACTGAGCGAGAGATTGACTGACAGAGAGAGACTGACTGAGAGAGAGAGACTGACAGAGAAGAGAGAGAGACTGACTGACTAGGATAGAGAGACTGACTGACAGAGAGAGAGAAACTGGCTGCCTGACTGAGAGAAACTGACTGGCTGACAGAGAGAGACTGACAGAGAGAGGGAGACTGAGTGACAGAGAGAGTCCTACTGACTAAGAGAGAGAGACTGACTGACTGGGAGAGTGGCTGACTGACAGAGAGACTGACTGACTGACAGAGAGTGAGAGAGCCTGACGGACAGAGAGAGACTGCCTGACAGAGAGAGATACTGACTGACTAAGAGAGAGAGACTGACTGACTAGGAGTGAGACTAACTGGGAGAGAGGCTGACTGTGAGACTGACTGACTGACAGAGAGACTGACTGACAGAGAGACTGACTGACAGAGAGAGACTGAATAACTGAGAGAGTCTGGCTGACAGAGAGAGAGAGACTGATTGAGAGAGAAACTGACTAAGAAGGAGAGACTGAGAGAGAGAGAGGGGAGAGTAAAGAGAGTAGAGAGAGAGAGACTGACTGACTGAGATACTGAATGAGAGACTGACTGAGACTGACCAAATCAGAGAAACTGCCTGACAGAGAGAGACTGACTGACTGACCGAGAGACTGGCTGACTGAGAGAGAGAGAGCGACTGACTGGCTGAGGTCGAGAGAGACTGGCTGACTGAGGTAGAGAGACTGACTGACTGAGAGAGAGAGACGAACAGAGAGAGACCACTGACAGAGAGAGAGAGAGAGAGAGACTGCCTAACTGAGGTAGAGAGACTGACTGACAGAGAGAGAGAGACTGGCAGAGAGAGAGAGACTGACAGAGAGAGAGCCCACTGACAGAGAGAGAGAGAGAGAGAGAGACATTGACAGAGAGAGAGAGAGACTGACAAAGAGAGAGAGACACACTGACTGACAGAGTGAGAGACTGAATGGTAGAGGGAGTGACTGACAGAAAGAGAGAGAGATTGACTGAGAGAGACTGGCTGACTGAGAGATAGGCTGACTGACTGGAAGAGAGGCTGACTGACTGAGAGCGAGAGATTGACAGCGAGAGAGAGACTGACTGAATGAGAGAGAGAGAGAGTCTGACTGACACAGAGAGTGAGAGAGACTTAGAGAGACTGGCTGACTAGGAGAGAGAGACCGACTGACTGATACTGACTGAGAGAGAGGCTGACTGACTTAGAGGGAGGCTGCCTGACTGAGAGAACGCTGACTGACTGAGAGCGAGAGACTGACAGCGAGAGAGAGACTGACTGACTGGGAGAGAAAGGCTGGCGGACTGAGAGAGAAACTGACTGACTGAGAGAGAGACTGACTGACTCAGAGAGACAGAGACTGACTGGGAGTACGACTGACTGACTGAGAGCGAGAGACTGACAGCGAGAGCGAGCCTGACTGACTAAGAGAGAGGCTGGCTGACTGAGAGAGAACCTGACTAGGAGAGAGAGACTGACTGACTCAGAGAGAGACTGACTGAGAGAGGGAGAGAGAGAGACTAACTGAGAATGAGACTGACCGACTGAGAGAGAGACTGACTGACTAAGATAGAGACTGACTGAGAGAGAGAGACTGACTGAGAGAGAGAGACTGGCTGACTGAGAGAGACTGACTACCTGACTGAGCGAATCTGACTAAATGAGAGACTGACTGACATAGAGAGAGACTGACTGACTGACAAGGAGAAACTGGCTGACAGAGACTGACTGGTAGAGAGAGACTGACTGACAGAGAGAGAGAGACTGACTGACAGAGAGAGAAACTGACTGACTTAGAGAGAGACTGACTGACTGACTCAGAGAGTAGCTAGCTGACAGAGAGAAAGACTGACTGACAGCGAGAGAGGCTGACTGACTGACAGAGAGGGAGAGAGACTGACTGACTGGGAGAGAGACTGACAGAGAGAGACTGGCTGACAGAGAGAGACTGACAGATTGGGAGAGTATCTGGCTGACAGAGAGACTGACTGACCGACTTAGAGAGAGACAGACTGACAGAGCGAGAGAGAGACTGACTTACTGACTGAGAGAGAGACTGACTGACTGAGAGAGACTAACTGGGAGAGAGAGACTGACTGGGAGAAAGACTGACTGACAGAGAGACTGACTGACTGACTGAGAGAGACTGAATGACTGACAGAGAGTGAGAGAGACTGACTGACTGGGAGAGAGAGACTGACTGACAGAGAGAGAGAAACTGGCTGCCTGACTGAGAGAAACTGACTGGCTGACAGAGAGAGACTGACAGAGAGAGGGAGACTGAGTGACAGAGAGAGTCCTACTGACTAAGAGAGAGAGACTGACTGACTGGGAGAGTGGCTGACTGACAGAGAGACTGACTGACTGACAGAGAGTGAGAGAGCCTGACTGACAGAGAGAGACTGCCTGACAGAGAGAGATACTGACTGACTAAGAGAGAGAGACTGACTGACTAGGAGTGAGACTAACTGGGAGAGAGGCTGACTGTGAGACTGACTGACTGACAGAGAGACTGACTGACAGAGAGACTGACTGACAGAGAGAGACCGAATAACTGAGAGAGTCTGGCTGACAGAGAGAGAGAGACTGATTGAGAGAGAAACTGACTAAGAAGGAGAGACTGAGAGAGAGAGAGGGGAGAGTAAAGAGAGTAGAGAGAGAGAGACTGACTGACTGAGATACTGAATGAGAGACTGACTGAGACTGACCAAATCAGAGAAACTGCCTGACAGAGAGAGACTGACTGACTGACCGAGAGACTGGCTGACTGAGAGAGAGAGAGCGACTGACTGGCTGAGGTCGAGAGAGACTGGCTGACTGAGGTAGAGAGACTGACTGACTGAGAGAGAGAGACGAACAGAGAGAGACCACTGACAGAGAGAGAGAGAGAGAGAGAGACTGCCTAACTGAGGTAGAGAGACTGACTGACAGAGAGAGAGAGACTGGCAGAGAGAGAGAGACTGACAGAGAGAGAGCCCACTGACAGAGAGAGAGAGAGAGAGAGAGAGAGAGAGACTGACAAAGAGAGAGAGACACACTGACTGACAGAGTGAGAGACTGAATGGTAGAGGGAGTGACTGACAGAAAGAGAGAGAGATTGACTGAGAGAGACTGGCTGACTGAGAGATAGGCTGACTGACTGGAAGAGAGGCTGACTGACTGAGAGCGAGAGATTGACAGCGAGAGAGAGACTGACTGAATGAGAGAGAGAGAGAGTCTGACTGACACAGAGAGTGAGAGAGACTTAGAGAGACTGGCTGACTAGGAGAGAGAGACCGACTGACTGATACTGACTGAGAGAGAGGCTGACTGACTTAGAGGGAGGCTGCCTGACTGAGAGAACGCTGACTGACTGAGAGCGAGAGACTGACAGCGAGAGAGAGACTGACTGACTGGGAGAGAAAGGCTGGCGGACTGAGAGAGAAACTGACTGACTGAGAGAGAGACTGACTGACTCAGAGAGACAGAGACTGACTGGGAGTAAGACTGACTGACTGAGAGCGAGAGACTGACAGCGAGAGCGAGCCTGACTGACTAAGAGAGAGGCTGGCTGACTGAGAGAGAACCTGACTAAGAGAGAGACTGACTGACTCAGAGAGAGACTGACTGAGAGAGGGAGAGAGAGAGACTAACTGAGAATGAGACTGACCGACTGAGAGAGAGACTGACTGACTAAGATAGAGACTGACTGAGAGAGAGAGACTGACTGAGAGAGAGAGACTGGCTGACTGAGAGAGACTGACTACCTGACTGAGCGAATCTGACTAAATGAGAGACTGACTGACATAGAGAGAGACTGACTGACTGACAAGGAGAAACTGGCTGACAGAGACTGACTGGTAGAGAGAGACTGACTGACAGAGAGAGAGAGACTGACTGACAGAGAGAGAAACTGACTGACTTAGAGAGAGACTGACTGACTGACTCAGAGAGTAGCTAGCTGACAGAGAGAAAGACTGACTGACAGCGAGAGAGGCTGACTGACTGACAGAGAGGGAGAGAGACTGACTGACTGGGAGAGAGACTGACAGAGAGAGACTGGCTGACAGAGAGAGACTGACAGATTGGGAGAGTATCTGGCTGACAGAGAGACTGACTGACCGACTTAGAGAGAGACAGACTGACAGAGCGAGAGAGAGACTGACTTACTGACTGAGAGAGAGACTGACTGACTGAGAGAGACTAACTGGGAGAGAGAGACTGACTGGGAGAAAGACTGACTGACAGAGAGACTGACTGACTGACTGAGAGAGACTGAATGACTGACAGAGAGTGAGAGAGACTGACTGACTGGGAGAGAGACTGGCTGACAGAGAGAGAGACTGACTGACTTAGAGAGAGAGACTGACTGACTAGGAGAGAGACTGACTGAGAGAGAGGCTGAATGAGAGACTGACTGACTGAGAGACTGGCTGATTTAGAGAGTCTGACTGACTGTGAGAGACTGGCTGATTGAGAGACTGGCTGACATAGAGAGTCTGACTGACTGTGAGAGACTGGCTGATTGAGAGAGAGACTGACTAACTGTGAGAGAAGCTGGCTGACAGAGATAGAGCCTGACTGACCGACTTAGAGAGAGACAGACTGACAGAGCGAGAGAGAGACTGACTGACTGACTAAGAGAGAGAGACTGACTGACAGAGAGACTGACTGACTTGACTGAGAGAGACTGACTGACAGAAAGAGAGAGACTGACTGACAGAAAGAGAGAGACTGACAGAGAGAGAGAGATTTACTTACTGACTGAGAGAGAGACTGACTGAGAGAGACTGACTGAGAGAAAGGGAGAGACTGGCTGACACAAAGAAAGAGAGAGAGACTGTGATGGAATTGGGGTCAAAGTATGTATGAAGCTATGCAATGCCTCTTAAGATTGCTATTGTCTGCTACTAAAAATATATTATCAAAATGTGCCCTTTGTAGTTACATCTGCTTTTGAAATACAGCATTGCCGCATTCTCTGTTTTGAAACAGGTTTGATTTTTTGAATTTTAGCCCCGACCCCCCACCCCCAATGACTCCGCCCCCACCCTGACCCCACCCCTACCGGTGCGGCCATCGGCCACAAACCACACTGTAATTTTGGCCCCTGACAGAAAGTTTGTAGGTACCCATGTTCTATAGATTCATCAAGTGTCCCTTTTTAAAGAAATTTAACCTTTCGAGTAATACACTAGGTTCTTCAGTAAATTTGTTCTTGAGCCTGGTAACAGCTTTAGAGAATTCATCCCAGTCACCAGACTCCCCAGCAATGTTCCCTCTAATTTTTTTCCTCTGTGTGCGGCAGTGTGGGGGCTCTGTGCACTTCAGCCGTGGCTATGTGTGCCAGGAACCACACTGCGCGTGTGTGCAGCGCCAAATATCACTACAAACGTTTGCTTAAAACCCTAGCAGCCCATCTTTGTTGAGAAAAGACATTTTATTCCTCTCTCTGATGGAACATTTCCTATACATTGATTTACACACTATGATTCAGGGTCTCCTTGTAATGTGTATGCGAGGTAAAGTGCTTAACACCTTACACTGGTATGAGGGTGCTATTAAACAAAATAAATATGAAAGAGAGAGGGGTTTTGGAGACTTGAGGGTCCCTGTTAAAGGTTGGTAATGAGAGTATCCGTGGTTGAGGTGGTCATTGGGGCGCCAACAAACACGGTCACCAGCACTAAAACCGGCCCTGTTCAAATGGCACTAATAATTACAGTGAAATTATGAAAACATCCCACATTGCAATTTGAAACCTTGGCAGCTATGTTGCTGCATTTCTTTTCTTAATATGGTTGGGCTGTGGGGTGATTATGTGCATTTGTTAAGGTTTTCGTGTGAAACTTTAACAAATTTATTTATTTATTTTTATAATTTGTTGAGCGCGGCGAATACCCGTGGGCGTCTCGACGCTGAATGATTCCCTCATTTCCCTGGCGGCTCATAGAAAATGTCTTAGATTACTGATCAAACAGCCAAGTCTTTAGTAATTTACGGGACTGCGGAAGTGAAGGAGACATCTTAATGCAGTATGGCAAGGTATTCCATAACTTGGGTGCTGCAACCAGAAAGCGACGATCTCCCCAAGAAACTGTCTTGGATCGAGGGACCACTAGTTGGTTCAAGGTGGCCGATCGGAGCTGTCTGGTTGGTTTGTAAGGTGTCAACTGTTCCTTAAAGAAGTGAGGAGCCTGATTGTGCAGTGCTTTGTACACTATGCATAACGATTTGAATTTTATTCGGTTGCGGATCGTTAGCCAGTGATATTTCTTGATGGTGTCAGAGATTGGAGAGAATTTAGGTGTTCCCGAAAGAAGCCGTGCTGCTGCATTCTGCAGTGACTGAAGCTTGTTTATTATCCTGGCTTGGGCATTTAGAAATAGCCCATTGCAGTAATCTAGAGATGTTAACACCAATGAACTGATCAGGGTTTTGGCGGCAGTATCAGGAAGAAATGGAAGAATTTTCCTGATCAGTTTTAATTTATGATGGGCTGTTGCCGCTACCTTGTTCGCATGTGCCATAAAATTTAGGTCCACATTGAATGTTACTCCCAGGTTCCTGACCTTAAGTGCTGGCCTGGGCGGCTCTCCCATGGCTGATAGCCACCAGGTTGACGACCAATCTGGTCGAAGGGGGCCAAAGATAAGCACCTCTGTCTTATCGGAGTTTAGCTTAAGGCAATTAGATGCCATCCACTCACTGATTGCAAGCATTCCGTGTTGAAATCGGTCTGCCACCTCTGGTCCGTTGTCTTTGATGGCCAACACCCATTGGGTATCGTCAGCGTAGGAGGTTACGCTCATCCCATGTGCTTTGATGACATTAGCAAGGTCCGACACATAGATATTGAATAGTGTCGGACTTAGGGATGAGCCTTGAGGAACCCCGCATGGTAGTGACAGTTTGGCAGATTGATATGGACCCAGAGTGACTGCCTGTGATCTATCAGCTAAGAAGGATGCAATCAGGTTACTCGCTGAAAGGTGAATGCCCATCTTTTCGACACGGTCGACAAGGATCTTATGGTCGACCGTGTCGAAGGCCGCCGATAGGTCTAACTGTACGAGGACTGCTGTCCCACCTTGATCTCGAATTGTCCTGATGTAATCTGCAGCCTTGATTAAGGCAGTTTCAGTGCCATGATATCTTCGAAAGCCAAATTGTGGTTCATCCAGTAAGTGGTGTGTCTCCAGGAACTCAACCAACTGTTAGATCATGGCCTTTTCGATCACTTTAGCTAGGAATGGTAGGCTCGCAATAGGTCTATAGTTCTTTAGATCTGCCTTGTCCAAGCTTGCTTTCTTCAGTAGAGGCTTCACGATCGTATTCTTTAAGGAATCAGGAAAGATTCCAGAGCCTAGTATAGAGTTGCAGACTAAGGTAATAACCGGGATAAGTGTGTCCATCACAGGTGGAAGAACTGAAAAAGGGCACGGATCCAGTATTGATCCAGTCTTGATAGAAGATACTATATTTTTAGTTTGATCTATGGTCAGCGGTTTAAAACTAGCCAGAGCATTGTCAGATACCAATTTGGGGGAGGCTGAGTTTATAGGGTTTGAGGGAAAAGCCTGATAGATATCGTTAACTTTGGAGAAAAAGAATTTAGCCAGTGCATCACAAAAGGTTTGAGAAGCAGGCGAAGTAAGATCAGGTGCATTACCTGACAATGATCTCGTGATGTCGTACAATTGCCTACTTGAATTTTTTGCTTCTGTGATCATCACTTTGTATACAGAAAGTGACTCTTTGTATTTTGCCTTATCCTCTGGAGCGTAATTTCTTCACCACTGCCTTTCCCTGCTTCTGTTCAGCTGTTTTTGTCTCCTTAGTTCCTCGGTGTACCATGGAGCTGAAGGGGTGATTCTGTTCTTAGAAACTTTTTTTGTTGGTACTAAGGTGTTAGTGGCGTGTCCTAGCCAATCATGAAATTGTTGAGTGGCGATGTTAGGGTCAGAGGACAGCGATGGACAAGTACTGTCCAGTAAGGTGGTTAGTTCAGTCTCGTTTATGTTTTTCCAGATTTTGAAAGTGGTTGGATTCAGTGTGATGGCCTTTTTCTTTGAGGTTTCCGTTAATATCCGTTTACTAAATATTACGTAGTGATCTGTCCAGGGCATAGGCAGGATGTTAAGTATCTGTAAGCCTTCAACATTTGAAAAGATACCATCTAAAATGTGTCCGACTTGATGGGTCGGGGAAGTAATCATTTGTCTAAGTCCCAACGTGTCCAGGTCCATGATAAGGGCCTGTGTATCCTTATCCTCCTCCAGATCGAGGTGAAAGTTCATATCCCCCAGAACTGAGAAAGATTCCTCCATATCTATTGATTCCATTATTGTACTGAGGTTATTTATGAAGGGCGTCCTGGTTCCAGGAGGTCGATATAGGAGTAGTCCCTTAAAACTATAGAGGGCAGTGACAAAATGCTGAACTGTAGCGCTTCGCATGTTGTGGCTGGAATAGATGTTATTTTTATAGGAAATCTTTCTCTGGCAATGATTGCCAATCCCCCCCCCTCATTTTCGTATCCTGTCCTGTCGGTAAATTTTATAACCTTGTGGCACAGCAATTACCAGGTCTGGATCGGAGACATCATCCAGCCATGTCTCAGTGACAAACAAAACATCTAAGTTGTTACCTATGATTAGATCCGCTATTTCCTGTCTATGCTTGCATACTGATCGCGCGTTAATAAGGGCCATTAAAAACTCGGTTTCTGGAACGGCAGAAAAAGACTTAGGTTGGATTTTGTGATTATTTATATAAAGCGTGGCCTTGCAATCAGTACATTTAATAAAGGTGTTATATGTTAGGCTTCGTGGATCATGAACCATGCATCGGGGGTTAAGTGGAGCACGCAGCTCTAGTAGGGAGGATCGGGGGTAGGATATCCTGCGATCTGATAATATCTGGCCAGGGGTCGTGGCCCTAGGCCCGGACTCAGCGCGGACGGGCGCAGACGGGCTTGCCTTTGGCGCGCCTTCGGCGCACCACAGGCGCGCCCGCTGCGCCCGCCCGCTGCGCCCGCCCGCTGCGCCCGACCGCTGCATGGACGGGGTGACATACTGTATTTATACGTGAAACTCGTGAGTTTGGAGGAGGGTGGGAGGCGTCCAACAATTGGAACATGACCACACAGCAAGATGGTGCATGATGTGGGTGAAAACCCGGTGTCAGCCCGAAAATCGGCTGCACCGTGCCTGATGAGTGTTCCTTTCGGCTTCAGTGCGATGCTAATCTCGCGCTGAAG
Organism: Lissotriton vulgaris; assembly: GCF_964263255.1. NCBI lineage: Eukaryota > Metazoa > Chordata > Amphibia > Caudata > Salamandridae > Lissotriton > Lissotriton vulgaris. The sequence continues at coordinate 739,290,017 of NC_141693.1, forward strand.
TCATGAGCAGTACAGGTTTAAAAAAGTACTATTAAGATATTTACAGTTTTTAAAATATCAATAATGCAACATGAACAGTTTCATCAGCGCAAAACAATGCTATGAGCCCCCTGCTTCCGCCTCAGGGGTAGATTTTAGAGAAATGCACAGGGACATCTTAAGGATTTTGAGTGCCAGGGCCAAACTTATTTCCGGGGCCCCTGATTTGTAAATGTAAATGTGGGGTATTTGTAAATCGCACTGTTACTCTAACCGAGTGTCCTGGCGCTGCAGACCGCTGGGGAACCCGTCCTGGTTTTCCCTGTGAGATGGTCCCTTTCTGGATATCTCCAGGGTGAAACCAGGCATTCCCGGCGTCTGTGGGGGGCCGTTGTAGAGATGAGGCAAGCTTAATGCCCAGAGTTACCGAGTGTGTTCCCTGGTTAGAGTAGGCACTGAGGCGAGAATTATCGAGTCCGTTGACCCCTGGTCCACGACCCTGCCGCGTCGGGAATTGAACCCTGGTTCCAGGCATTTCTCTGCTTACAGGTCTGCCGCCTCTAACCAGTGAGACGCACCTCTCCACCCTGAACAGCTTTGGATTTATGATCCAATTCCAGCTATTTGTATGTCCTTTTTGGCCAGGTCACCGACACTGCAGAGGCACACTGGTCCAAATTCTAAATGTGCTTCCATGTAATATTCAGAGATAGTTGGAAGTAAGTAAGTACGTAAGTAAACTGAGCTTATAAAGCACATGGTTATACTGACCAGTGTGTCCCCGCCCTGTAGTACCTCCCTTGCCATCATATATCCCAATCTCCCGCACAAACCTCTCTGGCCTACACCCTAGGGAATAAGTAGGTTTTCAGCTCTTTACGAAAAGCCAGCTCTGGGGTTTCCAACTGAAGCATCCGAGGTAATCTGTTTCATTGTTGTGCTGTCAGAAAACGAAACAAGAGCCCTCCCTTTCTTGCTCTTCTGATCTTAGGGACCTTAACCTGTCCCGTCCCGCTAGATCTCAATTGCCGGGTCGGATTGTATAGGGTTAGCAGGTTCTGGAGATAACGGGGCCCTTTCCCCTGTGTGATCAGATGACTCACTCATAGGGCTTTGAACTGCACCCGTTCTTTCACTGGCAGCCAGTGTAGCGTCTCCAGAGCTTTATTAGAGGGAGCTCTCTTTGGCAGCATCAACACCAGATGAGCTGCCGCATTCTGTATGCACTGAAGCCTCTGGATTCACCTCACATTTGCTCCCAAATAGAGGGCATTACCATAGTCCAGGGTCGAAGTGACCAAGGCATAGACTAAGAATTTTATAGCTGCTTATCCAGTGTCTTCCTGTTTCCCTCATCTAGTGTGGTACTCGAACCAGGTTTTAGAGTTAATCCATACCCCCAGATTCGTGACTTGTTCACTGGGTGAGGGTAGAGGGCCAAGCCTCTGAGGCCACCAAGCTGAAGTCCATACTGACGGCGCCTTCCCAACAATCAGCACCTCGGTTTTATCACCGTTCAATCTGAGACAGTTGCTAGCCATCCAGACCGCCAGTTCTTGTATTCAAGAGGTGAAATTACTGGCTGCACTCTCAGCTGGAAGTGCCAAAGCCACAACCAGCTGGGTGTCGTCTGGAAATGCCACAACTTCCACCCCATATATATCGGTATCTCTGCCACTGGCGCCATATAAAGATTAAAGATTAAAAAGGGTCGGGCTAAGACTGGACCCTTGAGGGACCCCTTGATTCAGGCCGTTTGACCCTCATCTACGTGTCTACGTAGAGTCTCCATGGAGAAGAGCAGAGCTGACTCCGTCAAATGGAGTGCATGGAACAATATGGGCTGTCAGTTGTTGATTAACAGCCTTCTCCGCAATCTTGGCGAAGTAGGGTAAAAGCAAGATGGGGCGCAGGTTGTTTAACTGCTCCATAATGATGTTCAGCTTTCTTTTCAAAGGGAGCGCCACTGCCTCCTTCCATGTTTTTGGCACCCTACCTGAGCTAAAAGAGAGTTCTATCAAGTGTCTGATATAAGGCTCCAAAGTCTCAGTGCTACCCCTATAAACTTTAGCCGGCGCTGGGTCTTTAGGCAAGCCAGATTTAATAATAGTCGCTATCTTGCTCAGTGTGTCCCAAGCCGGGTCCCTAAAGGCCACCAGACAGTCTGTGTATTTAAAATTGTAACATAGCCTGAAGGAAAAGGAGAGGAGATTAGTGAAAAATAGAATTTAGTGGCAGAGAAAGGGGGAGAGAGGAACAAAGTAAAAAAAAAGTCAGGGCGCAAAGATGAGAAATGGGGAAGGGGTAATGAAGAAATTGGTAAGAGAGGGGCAGAAAGAAAGATGCAGTTTTTGCATTATTGTCCTTCTTTCCTTGTTTGCGCTATATAAAACGTTATAAATAAATAAATAAAGGGAGCCAGAGGTTTTGGAGAACTGGGAGGGAGAACGGATGTAAGGAAAACCGGTAAGAGAGAAAGCAAAGAACGGGCAGTTAGAGGGAAATGGAGACAAGAATGGGATGGGAAGAAGGGAAAAGTGCGTAAACGTGGAGCGGTATTGATATGAGGTAGAGGAAAAAAGAAAAGAAGGAGATGGCGAGAGCAGCTGGTTTCGCCATCTTGTTGTTTCTAAATGCTTGCTCTATGTAACCGTGCTCACCCGAACAAACTAAGAAGGGTGGAAGGTTGGTTAGGCCTTGCCAAGATTTTTAATCTTGCCAAGATGCAGGTCTGAGCGGATGGCAGCTGCAAGTGTGTAAATGACTGATCCATCTGTCGGGAGTATTCTCTTCACTAACACTTGCTTCCCTTCTTTTTTTGAAACTCAGGGGTAGCAAATTTGTTGTGGTGCCACCAGGGCTTTAAGTTGAAGCCTTTTCAATATTACACACAGGCCATAGTTGCTGCTTATTCATCTTATGCAACTAACAACCATTGACAAAGCCAATAGTCCTTACTTGTAGGTATGATTTATTTATTTTAAGAGTTTTATATAACGCGAAATAGACCTGACACATTGGGTATCAGAGCGCTCTACATGAGCACCAGTTTTGTTACGGGACACATTTTTGTTAGGCATGGGTAGATGAAGTTTGCTCAAACCCGGTTCCCCAGCTTCGAAGTCGACCTCTCTAGTCATAAGGCTACATCCTCTCCGCCCTAGCAGTCTGAAGACAGTTTGACCAAGATATCTTCATGTGAACATTTTACTAATTTTTAAGACATCAAAAGCTCAATCGAAACAGCAAAAAAAGGGATAATGTTAAGAGCAATTCCATATAAAGGTCAGAGAAATTCATTCATATGGGAGCACTCCCATGGAAAAAAGATTATACTATCTCCCTGCAGATCACCAAGGGCCCGATCTACTAATCAATTCTCATAAGCAACTGCATTTTATTACCGACTCTGATTGGGTCATACTCTCGAAAGCCCCGTAACAAGACACACTTGTGATAAAAAGCTGTCTATCGTGCTCCACACACACAAAACATTACAGAGTTATTTCACCAATGTTGGTCCCGGTTGGCAAGGTAAGGTCTATGCTTTGCTAAAACAAATTCTTGAAACATGAGCCAAGATACACAAATATTACGAGCGGGCTCTTACGTAAATTACAGGAGACAGAACACCAGGGGGCATATTTACAATTACCGGCGCATCCCTGCATATCAGCAGGGATGCGCCAGTAATTGATCGCCGCAGCTCCGCCACCCTGGATGCACCGCATTTACAATGCGGCGCACCATAGGGCAAAACAGCACAGAAGTGTCACGCATCTGTGCTGTAAATGTGGCGCATTGCTGGAGTTGCGCCGCAAGCGTGACGCAGCTCCGGCAATGCTCTGGGGGGCCCTATCTTGTGAATGCTGCGTCAATCCTTACGCCTGCTTCAAGCAGGCGCAGGGTTTTGACGCAGCATGGGGCCCAAAGTGACTGAGTGAAATCTTGTAGATTTCACTCACCCACTTTTAGGAGGCGTTCCTGCGCCGGAACGCCTACCCCCCACCCCGCACAGAAACGCCTACTTCTGGCGCAGGGCTTTACAACATGACGCATCTCCCAGATGCGTCATGTTGTAAATACCCTGCACCATGGCGCATCTTTTGCGCTGCCGCTGCGTCACAAAAGTGACGAAACGGCGGCATAAAACAGGCGCAAGGGGCTTGTAAATCTGCCCCCAAGTTGTTTTCCCGTTCTTTCAAAATAGGTTGATCAACAGGCAGTGGGAGGAGCAGAAACAATTAACACGTGGAACTGAGTGTACTAGGCAAATGTATTACTGTCAATGAAATTCGAGGCAAATCTGACTATCAGCATTAATGATAAAATATAACTTGAACCTCTTCCCAGCCCTTTGTTGTTAACAAATACCATTTCAACAAGTGCATGGTGAGAAAATTGTAAACGAAAGAATGCAGCTTGTTGGTTACCTGTGCAAATTATTAACTTTTAATTCTTCTCTGGGAAGCATGATGCACAAGATTAATACAGGCACGCTGATTTGTGGCCCATTAATTGGTGCTTATCACCTGTCCATGATATCTGAGAGAAAAGCCAAGAGCCAAACTGGGTAAGAAAGCAGCACCGATAGGCTGGTCTTTGCTGGCATGCTGTCCTGTGAGCCCATATGTGCATAATGTTACTTGTATGATGTATCTGAATGCAATGACAGAAACAGTAAAATACGAGTAGGGTGGCACGCTACGCAAAACACAGAAAGGTATGACTCACCCCTCAGCTGCGCTCTATTAAGTCGAGAAATGCAGCAACTCTACAGACACAGGGTGTGCTTTTCACTGCGTGTTTGTAGAGTTGCTGCATTTCTTTTCTTAACAGAGCTGTGCTGCGGGGTGATTGTGGGGTTTTGTTAAAGTTTTCAGGTTAATTACAGCCCTAGACGGGCGCCGGTGATTAACCTGAAAACTTTCACAAAGCCCCACAATCACCCCGCAGCCCAGCTCTGTTAAGAAAAGAAATGCAGCAACTCTACAAACACGACGTGAAAAGAACACGCTGTGTTTGTAAAGTTGCTGCATTTCTCGACTTAATAGAGCGCAGCTGAGGGGTGATGGGCACAATATTTGCTTTTGCTTAAAGTGTTCATGTTAATTGCAGCTCGTGAGGGCGCTGCAATTAACATGAATACTTTAAACAAAAGCAAACATAAAGAAACACCCGGTTTTCGCGCCGCTCGCTTTTTAAAAGCAGCGGCGCGAATGTTGTTGATTGAAGTGCTGTGTTTGTGCGCGCTCCTCAGACAGCACTGCGCGCTTCATGATACAGACGTGAGCGCGCGCCCACACGCGCACGTTGTTGGGAACAGTGCTTCCCAGAAGGTTCCACAGCATTCAGTAAATTATCAAATATCTGTTGGCCCTCACGGCCCAAGCAACTAAAAAGAATAACAGCTTTGTGCTTTAGATTAAAATCAACAGCTCCAACAACAATCAGAAAATGTTCAAAGGATCCTGGCAACATGCTCTATTTGACTGTTGGCTTCCCAGGGTTCTCCAGGAATAGGGCAATTTGCGCAGGTCTTGTTGATGACACTGTAGCCGTAGTTCTAATTAAAAATCAGCTACACTTCCAATTCAATATCAGTAAGCCCATGAAACCTGTGTTGCACTAATCTGTGCAACTATGTATCCAAGTGATGATGCAAGTGTGGATCCAGGTGACAACGTGTATAAACATAGGCTTATACACTTGTAACAAAGCCTTAACAGTCAAATGCATACAATTTTCACAGAACACGCCATCCAAAATTGGTTTCACAATTAAAGGAGGCGTTATGACTGGCAAAACTAAGGTGGTAGCATAGTTACTAACACCTTACGAGCTCTCAAACGGAGGGTTTTTAGTGGCCAGGAAGAGATAGGCGCTATGCAAGTTAACGCAAGTGTGTGTATAAGAAACTTATAAGTATGGTGCAGCCAGGTGAGGGGATAAGCCCTATAAAACCTCATTTTTTTTGAGTGGGAAATCCCTCACAAATACAATTTGAAGCAAAATCCTAGGCACACATAAAAGTTGACACAGTGATCGGCCATGAGGTGCTTTGGCATACACGCCTCATATCCTTTGACCTTACCGAAGATCTCCTTAATATACAGAGTTTCCCTCACTGTGTCTACAATGTGGAGTACAACCACTACCCTGGTTTCAGTCAATTCTTGTCCGTGACTCCAGGACTTCACAAAAACATGCCAGATGATTATTTTTCACCGGCCTAGTGATATCCCTAGAGTCAGCCAAATCTGCTTAAGTGTTCAGCCCAGCGGGTTGGAAGTTTTACCGGCTGAGCGACGACCAAGACTATTATCCTCCTTAAAAAGCCCTAAAGAAGTCGCAGAATTACTTTCCTTACGTGACGAAACACGCGTAAGCTGGTTTCCCCCTTTTCGTTGGCTCTATGAAAAAGAAAATAAAAGACAGCAATATCCTACTCATCAGATTTATTTCAAAATTGTTTTCTACTATGTTTTGAGTTTCTTGTATTAACTTACATACTGTCTGACTATTTTTATGTGTTCCTAGGATTTAGCTTCACATAGTTACTAACACCAACCAACTGAAGATGGCAGCCTCAATTGATCTACATGGTGTTTCCGGAGAAAACCCACATAAATATGGCCGCCTCTGAGTGTAAAGAGGGGAAGAGCCATCTAGAAACCAATGAATGAGCATGAATCCATGCACACGGGGTTGATCAAGCATAAAATACAGCGTGTTTAAGCACAAGCATAGGTGGCAAATAAAAAATAAAAGAGCAAATACAGTATACAATGTGGGCAGGGGTAATCACTCACAGCACTCCAAATGAGGTGTGTCACACCTCTGAACACCAAGTCCATGATGAGAGTGTTTGAAAGAAGACAAATAAGTTGTGCCGCTGCAGGGATCACTGAAATAATATCGAGGGTCAAAATATCGACTTGCAAAAATATCGTGGACAAAATATCGACAGTCAAAATATCGAGATTGTATCTACAAACAGGTAAGTACAAAAATATCGAGTACAAAATATCGTTTACAATAATATAGTTGTAAAAAATATCGACTTTATTAAAAACAGTGTTAAATTAAATTAATATTAAAATTTAATTACTAAAATATACTTAAAAATGCTTAAATTAACTTATAATAATTAAATAATAAATGAAATTAATAAAAATAATTTTTTAAATCATATTTGTTAAAACATATATATATAGTAACATACTATAATTAAATAAGATACTATTATATTACCGTACGATATCAGAGGTGTAAAAAATACTATTCCTACTCCAAAGAGTGCAAGCGTAGGGAAAGCATTGGATAGCGTAGGGGTTAAAATTACTATTCCAACTCCAGTGGGTGCAACAGTAGGGAAAGCGTTGGATAGCGTAGGGGTTAAAATTACTATTCCCACTCCAGTGGGTACAACAGTAGGGAAAGCGTTGGATAGCGTAGGGGTTAAAATTACTATTCCCACTCCAGTGGGTGCAACAATAGGGAAAGCGTTGGATAGCGTAGGGGTTAAAATTACTATTCCAACTCCAGTGGGTGCAACAGTAGGGAAAGCGTTGGATCGCGTAGGGGTTAAAATTACTATTCCCACTCCAGTGGGTGCAACAGTAGGGAAAGTGTTGGATAGCGTAGGGGTTAAAATTACTATTCCCACTCCAGTGGGTGCAACAGTAGGGAAAGCGTTGGATAGCGTAGGGGTTAAAATTACTATTCCAACTCCAGTGGGTGCAACAGTAGGGAAAGCGTTGGATAGCGTAGGGGTTAAAATTACTATTCCCACTCCAGTGGGTGCAACAGTAGGGAAAGCGTTGGATAGCGTAGGGGTTAAAATTACTATTCCCACTCCAGTGGGTGCAACAGTAGGGAAAGCGTTGGATAGCGTAGGGGTTAAAATTACTATTCCAACTCCAGTGGGTGCAACAGTAGGGAAAGTGTTGGATAGCGTAGGGGTTAAAATTACTATTCCAACTCCAGTGGGTGCAACAGTAGGGAAAGTGTTGGCTAGCGTAGAGGTTAAAATTACTATTCCCACTCCAGTGGGTGCAACAGTAGGGAAAGCGTTGGATAGCGTAGGGGTTAAAATTACTATTCCAACTCCAGTGGGTGCAACAGTAGGGAAAGCGTTGGATAGCGTAGGGGTTAAAATTACTATTCCCACTCCAGTGGGTGCAACAGTAGGGAAAGCGTTGGAAAGCGTAGTTGTAAGAATTACATTTTTAAAAATCACATATTAACAAATTAATCAATTAATATAACATTATTAGCAATTACTATTTAATTAATTAACACATATAAATTAATTATCAATTATTTACTAATTACTATCAATAAATATATTAACATATTTAATTATTATTAATTAAATTACTTCGCACTCTATCCCCCTATAATCCCACAACCCGCTACTGCATTAAATTAGTAAAATTTACATATTTACCAATTAATCAATTATTATTAATTAATTTGCAATTACTATTAAATTAATTACCACATATAAATTAATTTACAAATAATTTTAAATTAATATCAATTAATTAATTTATATATTTAATTAATTATAATTAAATTGCTTCCCACCCTATTCCCCTATAAACCCACAACCCGCTACAGAATTACATTATGCAATTATTATAAAAACAAAATTCATTTAATAAAATTATTTATAACCTTAATACACACTTTTCACACATATTATTACATAAAAATACACTATAAAATATTATATATTATTAAAAATTCGATATTTTTGCTATCTATATTTTATACAGTCGATATTACTTCACTTACCTTAAAAACGATATTTTTGTAGTCGATATTCTGTCCAGTCGATATTTTGTCCAGTCTATATTTAAAAGTCGATATTATGTCCAGTCGATATTTTGGAGTCAATATTTTGTCTGTGCACCCGCTGCAGGCTCCAAAATGCAGAAACTCCTGATTTTCTGCAAAATAGCTCATCGCCAAATGTTGCAAGAGGAATTCCAAAGAAAATCCATGTAGGTTTTCCTCTGTATGTTTATTGCAGCAACAAGTAGTAATATAAATGAAGCCCACAGTCAACGCACCCTCCGCAATGGCCACTCAGCAGTAATTGTACTAACAGACTCCAAGGGCAACACGGGCTATGATGTCTACATTGAAACTTAAACAACATTTATATAACACACGAGCTTACCCGTCGCGCGTTGCTGCGATCTCAGAAGAAAGGAAATTCAAAGAAACTCGTTATGATAACATTCAATTTACATCGTGTCATTTTTATTGAAACTTATTCATTTTAATATGGAAAACATTTGAAAGTGTGGCTTGAGCAGTACGTACTCGATCGGCTTCCAATCTTGATTCTCGTTTCTCTCCTGTTTCATTCGAGTGGGCTTGAGCAGTGCGTAATTGATCGGTTTCGAATCTTGATTGTCGTTGCTCCTTCGTTTGAGAAGAACGTGCTTGAGCAGTTTGTGTTTGAACAACTTCTAATCTTGCTTCCCATTGCTTGTCTGTTTCTGAAGCTTGTAATGCCTTTTTCTTTCGTGCTTCAGATGTATATCGTCCAATCGATTTCCATTTGGGGGGCATAACTGTCGACGATGCTCGCAAATTCACTGACAATTTCAGTATTCTAAAGATTATGAGGGCCCTGGGGGGCCGATATTTAAAAAACAATTATGCCAGAAACCTTCGCAGGAGTGTACTCAACAATTTAACAAATTTTCATGGCGATCGGATGAATGGTGTAGTAATGCATAAAGGACAAACAGACAGACATACATTCATTTTTATATATATAGATTGGGGCCGATTCACAGAACTAACTTACGACAAAATCCTAAATTAAATTACTACTTTTGGTATTCACAGAAGGCATTTAGTAGTCTTAAATTAGGATTTTGTCTTAAATTAGGATTTTGTCTTAAGTTAGGATTTTGTCCTAAATTAGGATTTTGTCTTAAATTAGGATTTTGTCCTAAATTAGGATTTCGTCCTAAGTTAGGATTTTGTCTTAAATTAGGACTTTGTCCTAAGTTAAACTTAAGTTTAATTTAGGTTTGTCTTAAGTTTAATTTAAAACAAAATCCTAATTTAAGACAAAATCCTAATTGAGGAAAACACTCCATGAAAGAACACAGAGCTTAGAGAGCTCAAACTGCACAGCGATACATACCTACAACAATTCATTAATTAGCAAAATAGGAAGGACAACTGAAAAATAATTCAGTAAGAAGGACACCGGGGAAAAGCCTATGGTACTAAACAGAAATAAGCAACAGAAGTCTTTCATGCAAACTGTCTATAGGAGGTAAAACAGGGACCACCATCCAAAAAGAGGATGCAAATTAAAGAAAATAAACAAAGAGGGTCAGACAACCAAAACAAGGGCATATAAAACTATAAACAACAAACATAAAACAGCGGTGTTCGTCAAATGTTCTGGTGTACTAACAAAGGGTGTGGACGAGCGGTGAGGTAGATGTGCCCTTTGTGACACCTACTTATAAGACGAGATATACTGGAGCCATCCCTCTAAATTTATCACAGCACTCCCCCTGCGCCCCCCTTGCACTACTTACAGTTCCACACATGAAATATCTCCCTTTCGGTCAAAGCGTCAACCACCCTGCCACGTACACTGGGGTTATTGAAATACACAGATTGAATGATTGATTCTCAACATTTATATAGCGCCCACTACATTGTGGGGAGTCTTCGCACTGCTCCCACCCGCCCCTTGAGTGTGCTTCCTAACAATCCTCCCTCCCGCAGCAGTCACCTGTAGCAATAAGCCGGAGTGACGCCAGGCAGAGGTTGACCCTCTTTCATGCCCCCGCGCTCCCGCCTCCCGCCCCCTCATATGTATCCTAGACCCGTGGTCTGCTGGAAGGACTGTGATTCTGAGGGGGGCGGAGACACTCCGAGGTTCCCACACTGTCGCTCATTCATCCCCTTCAGAGGGTACAATAGAAGCGTGTCACACAGAGGCCTCCGGCTCCAGGGAATCTGACCCTCCCCTGGGTTAATCTGCAGCCGCCATCTGGGGAGCGGCCAGTGGCAGCGGTGAGGCCTCAGTGCGCCGGTTCTGTCCGGACCCGAGAACTGGGCCAGGTTATTACTACCTGAGGGGGTGGCAATGGTGATAAAGGCGCGCTACGCCCATTGGGCTGATAGGGCTTCAGCGCCCTACCTCGTGTGGGTCAGCCCAGGCTGAGACAGTTTCCCGGGCACACACACACACAGCCGCACCCGAGTACTCCACAGGTCTTTGAAAGACCATTTACTTGCTAACGAGGTGGTGTTTTTTTCACCCAATTTCAGAGCCTATGCATCTCCACTCTGACTATCGGTGAAAGAATTAGACCCCACCATCCCCCCTCCCTCGCCCCCGAAATGTGGCTCCAGTTGCGCTTCTGGTGCTATATTATGTCACACTGGGCTATAAACAACCACGTAAACACACAGGGGTCTCCGTATATGAAGAATGAAAAAGAAAAAAGCGCAGTTTGGTGATTAAGTCTTCAGATACATTGCCAAAGTGACGCCAGGTGAGAAGGGCCTAGTAATCTCAGGTTAGAAATGGACACTTTACACAACAAGGTGTTTATACATTCGATCACTTGTGAGGCTTTGGATCAAAAGAACCAAGGCACTGGAGAGGGGAACCCAGGCTGCAAAGCAACACATTATTTAATAAAGTATTTTACAAATATTGGAAGTGGTATGTGCCATGGACTGGCCAGGGAGCTATTATATGACTTCAATGAAAGAATCACCACATCAATGCAGTGCTTTACCTACTTGCCTGAATCTAGTGCTGCAGACAGTGTGGGCGCTTTCAGCACTGGACAGTTCCACGCAGGTGCTGGTGCCGAGACGATGGACACGCGTCACTGACTGAAGCATTGTTGATCACCTTAAATACCCGCAGATTCAACTTTCCCGCCAGGCTGGGGGTGAAATTCATATATTGAAAGCACCATTTACTGTGACTTCTACTAATTGACTGTTGATAAATATTTTACAAAACAAAAGTATTCTCTTTACGTGCTCTTTATAGTGCACATCGACAGAAATGAATAGAAATCTACTTCCACTAAATTAAAAAAAAATGATAGAAATTAACGTGTTGAGACTTTGGCCCGCTCATTCATGTTTTCAACTCTGCAGCCACACCCGCCCGTATTTAATGCTATTGGCACTGTTTCGCTCCGGGCAGATGCCGGGGTTCATACAACTTTAATGGGCAGCTCTTTCCCACACTCTGATCCTTTGTATCCGGCCCCAGATGTCCTCACCCCTCCACCATGTAATGTGTCACACTTCTATTGTCCCTACTGCTCTCTGATTGGCTGCTGAGTGTGGGAACCTCTCTCCAGCCCCAGACCCACACACTACCCTGCAGGCGGAGGAGAATAAATAGGGCAGGAGGGAGCGAGCTCTCCAGATACCGATCACTGTGGGTTCACTGCAGAGACCCCGCTCTTCACCCCACACCGGGCGAGATGGCGCCTTTCAGCACCGAGAGGAAATATGAAGAACATGAGCAGAGATACATTAGAAAGGTAAGAGTCTGGAAATTATTTTTTAAACTCTACTTATTCATATTTTTTTGTACAGACGTAATACCGGGGTTAAAAGAGCTAATTATACTTCTAACAGTGTGTAAAGAAATGAAAGACCAATGTCCATTCGTAGTTGGTTGTATATTTATTGAAGGTTGAAGTTACAGGTAAGAAGGTATATAAACAACAGCAGGGCACTCACAAGGTGGCAGGACAAGTAGAAGGAAAATCAAGCAGAGACTGGCACATCTGGTGTAGAGGCCGACCGGTGGAAGGTCACTAGTGGGGCTCTGCGTGCCAGTACGCTTGAATTGCTTTTAAATAGATTTCCTTTATCGTGAAGTTCCTTATCTTTAAGATTCTTGAAGGTTGCGTGGTTCTTTTCAATCGTCGCCAAATGTAAAGAAATGAAAGATCAATGTCCATTTGTAGTTGGTTGTATATTTATTGACGGTTGAAGTTACAGGTACGAAGGTATATAAATAACGAGCCCCACCAGGAGCAGCCTTCATGCCACTCAGCCCATAGACCAACTGACTCAAACCATTCCAACATTCTAACTCCCAACATTCCAACACACACATCCTGGCTGAGCAGCACACTACACAGTGCATCATCACAGTATATGGTTAATAATTTTTTATCCTTACCCTAGCTCTACATTAGCACTGTTTTGTTGAACTGCTGTATCATCATAAAGTTATACGTTTAAGCGCTGCTATTGCCTTTTAACAAGCGTTAAACTCATTCCCAAGTTTGTCCCGATAAAATAACAAATCCACATTTTGCCTCTGCAGCTGAGGAAGCCAGTGGTGGAGAAGCTGAGGAGAGATCGCATCAACAGCAGCATTGAGCAGCTGAGGATGTTACTGCAGAGAGAGTTTGAGGGACATGAACTTCCGCCCAAAGCAGAGAAAGCGGATATCCTGGAAATGGCCGTGACGTACCTGGCCCAGCGCGTGCAGACACCGGCACCAGGTGAGAGCTCGTGACATCAGTTTGGCTTTTTATGTGGTGAAGTGTGAAGTTTGGGTACAGACAGCTGCATGTGGTGAAAGTGGTGCAGGGCAAGAGTGGGTGGTGTTTTTCTCAAGTTGTTGAAGGGATAAGACCGCAGTGGGTGCACTGTGGCTGCAGTAATTCGTGTGTATGTTTGTGAAGAGGGGGGGAGGTTGGGGTTAGTCCATTACGGTGCAGAGACATAACTTGTGATAGCCGCAATGGGATGGTGTTTGGTACAGGTTTATTTATTTAATCTAGCTCCATTTTCAGTACCATTTTACTTAAAGTAAACTCGTTTTTTTTAAAAATATTGGCGTATCAGCACTACCTGTAAATCTCGCGCAAGAAATCATTGTCCACATTTCTTCAAGGAGCAAGAAAGGCCACTTTATTTTAAGACAGGTGCATAATACATTTCTTGAACACATTCATTATTTATTTATATCATAAAATTCCAATCTACACATTATGCCTAAACTCCCTACCTAACAGAACCCGAAACTAACTCTTGACTAATACCCCCAGGATTACCCAACGAGCTACCCTTCAGGATGGCCAACCCGCTCCAGGCTGCCCACCCCACTAGCAAAAACCGCCTCCTAAAAGAACAAAGACACCTGTCCTAAAAGTGGCAAGGCCCGAAGACCAGAGCAGCGCCTAGAGCACCGCCAAGTAAAACCTAACTAAAGGAATAAAGGGAGGGTGGGTGGGGCAAAAAGAACCTCCCTTCCCCTGCCTCCCGCTACGCAGTACCCAACCGCCAGCCTGACTTCCCTTTATTACCTCCCCCTAATCACCCCCACCTGTTCAAGCTCCCTCGCGCGAACATACCCAGGGAAAGACCAGCTCGCGCCTGGCTCTCCCTGGGTCCCCCCTCGCGCAAGAAATCACTGTCCACATTTCTTCAAGGAGCAAGAAAGGCCACTTTATTTTAAGACAGGTGCATAATACATTTCTTGAACACATTCATTATTTATTAATATCATAAAATTCCAACCTACACATTATGCCTAAACTCCCTACCTAACAGAACCCGAAACTAACTCTTGACAAATACCCCCAGGATTACCCAACGAGCTACCCTTCAGGATGGCCAACCCGCTCCAGGCTGCCCACCCCACTAGCAAAAACCGCCACCCAGGAAAACCTTTAGCGTTTTCCTGCCCCACCCAAAGAAGGAAGGGAAGGAGCACACCACAACTGCACCTGAAGAACTGTGGCAATTAAATCTCTGAGTTCCAGAAGGTAAAAAGAAATGCCTAATGTAGACAGATGGACCCCGTCCTCACCGAATAAATGCTTCTCTGAAACTTTCAAATGATGATGAGCCAAACTGTATATACATAAATGGTTACAAAAAAGTCGCATTGTTCTATTCACTTTGCGTCTTGCCTTCTCCATGGCGGAATAGCTCCTTGCCTCAGTCTATTGCAATCGAGGCACAAACTCAGTCCATATCACCATGGTGCTCACCCATGTGGTCTTGATGACTTCGAGATCTTGTTTCATTAACTTTAGCAAAGTCAAACCTGATAGAGAAACTAAGTCGTTTTCCCCAGGATGCAGCACCAGTAGATCCGAAGGGCCTCCCCCAACCCTTTGAAACAATAGAAGCCAAGGCGGGAAAAAAAAAACGCCCCAGCGCATGCCCCCTGTGCCATGCCAGGAGACTTCATGTGTCAGACTGCTTAAACCAAGAGATCTCCCACAAAGCTGACGCGCAGTGGCTACAGCAGCCCGTTTAACAAAAGAGTGCCCCAGGATCCACACCCTCCTTTTGTATCCAGCGACTGAGGGCCAAGGACCTAGGAGAAAAAGAAATGTTAGGCAAAGCAAAGGCGGACTACTTTCTCACATACTTCTCACAACCTCTAGAACGCCAACGCCCAATATGACGAATTTGAGACCAATCCCACCCCAACCTGGCGGCCTCGGTCGCCGCGCCAATCCTGAAGGAATGGGTGCCGAACTGAGAAGGATCCCTCCCCAGGCCCAACAAAACCTTGCGGAGGACAGCTAACAACTGAGAAACAAGGATGGGACTGCCACCAGCATGACAAAAAATTGCCCCCGGGATAAAATGAGGAGAAGACACAAAAAACCTCCCATTCCCCCACAGGGCAGCATGCAGACACTCCGCTCCTACCCAGAAACACCCACCTACCCCTCCCCATCTGATCAGTTTTGGACATCCTCAGCCACAGGCGTACCCTGTCATGTTCCACCACCACCTCGCTGTTGGTCATTCCCACTCTACCCCTCAAACCCAGCAGTTCAGAGGCCCGAAATGCCCCAAAGAATAACCACACAAAGCACAAACGAAATTTGTGGCACTCCAAAGCATCATAGCAGCACACCTCCAAGTGCGATAAAAGCAACTGAAGCAAATCAAAGGTCACCGGCTGCCGTAGCTTCTGACCACCAGCCCGAAGCCTACCCAACCCTTTCAGAACTTTACGAACCAACACCCCCCCAACCGGATCCCTCCCCCACCAAAGCTGACCATAAAAAGACACCCCGGCCAACTTGCCCGAAATGGTCGTGTGAGAGAGGCCTTTGTCCGCTAAATGTAAAACAAACTGCAATAAGAATTGTTCATCAGATAACCCAGCCCTGACCGGACCTGCCATCTCCTCACCAAACTGCAAAAAACTCATGCCAGGCCTTCAAATAACTCCGCCGTGTAGAGGCAGCTACTGAATGTTCGACCAAATGGTGGACCCTCAATCCCCCAAGTCCCATACGTACTGTGGGATCGCCGTTGGTTCCAGGTCCGCCCCGGGAGCCAATTTGCGGAATTCGGACCACTGAAAGCGAGATAACGAATCAGCGATATAATTAGTGGCTCCAGGAACATGCCGAGCTGTAAAGACAATATTCAGTTGTAAACACCGCAACATGAAGGCGCGCAGGAGCTTTAGTACCCGCAAATCGCGGGCCTTTTGTTGATTAACAAGGTCAACTACTGCCATATTGTCCACGTGAAACAATACGGAGCGATTCTGAAATTCCTCCCCCCAGATACACAGAGCAACCAACAACGGGAAGAGTTCCAAAAACGCAATGCTGCGACCCAGTTCTTTCCAGCGCACTGGCCAGCCAGCCGCGCACCAACTACCTTCCCAAAAAATGCCGAAGCCGTGAGCTCCTGATGCATCCGTGAAAAGCTGCACCTGCCACACCATGTCCTCATCCGCAAAAAACAAGGACACGCCATTGAAATCTTGCAGGAAACGCAACCAGATATTCAAATCAGCACGGACAGCAGTTGTAATGCGCACACGATGATGAGGAAGGCTGGCGCCGGACATCGAGAGGCCCAGACGTCGACAAAACGTCCTACCCGCCCGAACAACCCGACAAGCAAAATTGAGGTACCCCAAAAGCTACTGGACTTTCCGCAGCTCCACTTTGCGGTCTCCCAACACCAAGCGTATGAAATCAGTCATCTCCCACACGGTAGCAGCAGGCAGCGCGCCATCATAGTCGTGGTATCAATTTCAATCCCTAAGAAAGTCAGTGATGTACAGAGGAACGCCCAAATCCCTGGTCATAGCCTGAAAGATTGCCAAAGCCGCCTGACACTGCCCGGACTGACCCCCACCAATGAAAAGAAAGTCATCAAGGTAATGGCAGACCAGGACGTGGCCGCTGACAAAAGTGAAGCGCCACTGCAGAAATGTACTGAGGGTCTCAAAGAGGGAACATGACACCGAGCAGCCCATGGGTAATACTTTATCGACATAAAAACATCCCCCAAAATGCATGCCCAAGAGACCAAAATCCCACGGATGGATGGGAAGGAGCCGTAAAGCCGACTGAATGTCACTCTTTGCCAGCAAAGCCCCAACACCTGCCCTGCGAACGAGCCGTAAGGCGTCATCCACTGAAGCATATGGCACGGTTGAGTCAGCTGGATCAATGAAATCGTTGACGGATGCACCCTCAGGCCAAGACAGATGATGGATGAGGCGAAACTCCCCCACCGCCTTTTTTGGGACCACCCCCAGCGGAGAGATGATCCAATCAGGGAGAGGACAACTCAGAAAAGGACCAGCAATCCGACCCGCTGCAAGCTCAGCAGCCAACTTCTTCTGCACAACCTGAGGGCACTCCTTCGCAGACCTCAGATTGTCAGACCACCGACCCACCCGGGGACCCTGATATCCAATCCGGAACCCAACCCTGAAACCCCAGGACAAAGTCGTAGCAGCCTCAAAGTCAGGATAGTCCACCAACCACAAATCCAGAATGTCCTGCTTAATAGGAGTAGGAGCCCTCATGTACAAAGTGCGGAGGTTGTCCCCTACCCCCTGAAACCCCTCCCCTGGTCTCCAACACGCTGTCCGGGAAAACACTGTGTGAGAGCATGCCGCCCCCCACACTGCGCACACTCATGGCAATCTTTTTGGCAGGATACTATCCTCCGTAACCGGTTTTGGAACAACCACACCATCCCCAACTGTAGAAAACTTCCCCTGTAGTTTGCATATTAGAAACATTCAAAACCACTGGCCGCTCAAGCCTCGGTGTCAGAGCGACTCGCTCACCAACAATCCCATCCCCCGTACCAATTGATCTTGTACTCTTAACAGGGAGACTCTCCCTTGGTTTCCACACAGCCCACCATCCATCCTTACCACTTGGCAACTGTGCCGACTGCTTCTGAAAATCAACACGATCCCCTTTAGAAGGTCTAGTCCTCGCTGCCTCACGTACCGCTGCGTGACAGGTTTTTCAGCAGCCACCCCATCCCCAACTGTAGAAACATCCCCTGTAGGTTGCACATCAGAAACATTCAAACTCACAGGCCGCTCAAGCCTCGGTGCCAGAGCGACTCGCTCACCAATAACCCCATCACCCGTACCGATTGATCTGGTACTCTTAACAGGGAGACTCTCCCTTAGTTTCCACACGGCCCACCAACCATCTTTACCTCTTTGCAACTGTGCCGACTTCTGCTGAACATCAACCTGATCCATTTTAGCTGGCCTACTCCTCGCTGTCTCACGTACCGCTGCGTGGTCCGCACATGACTCCTGCAAAATACGAGAAACAGGGGGTTGCCCCAGCCCACCCCTCTGGGCCCGTGCTGCCAAAAGCCCAACCTCCTTATCCCTCAACTCCCCTTCTTCCAAGTCATCATCTTGTACATCCAAATAGAAAGCTTCCCCAGAAAATGAAACTTTTGCACTGCCACTTGGCAGCGCCCCATCACCAATTCCCCCATCATAAAACTGCCAGACAACGTCATGAAAGCTACGCGCGCGCAAAACTGCAGAAGAGAGATCCGCTCCAGATAACTCTCCCGTGATCCCACCACTGGAAACAGCCGTAGGGACAGTTCCCAAGCCCGAAGAACCAGGCAACAGCCGCCCAGCCGGAGGAACAACTTGAAAAAACTGCGGCCGCTCAAGCCAGACTGAAGAATCAGCAGAAAGACCCCCCCCCCCACAGAGGCAAGGGAAACATCCCTTGAAGACCCAGCAACCGGCGCCAACCCAGAGACACCACCCGACCCGGTCGCCAAACCACCCTGAGAAGCACCCGGCTGGACCCGAGGGGCCGGGAACAGCACCTGGCTGGGGACAGAGGGCGCCCCCCCCCCCCCCGAGATCCATATCCAACCCACCAGAGGCCAGGGACTGCTGGGAAACAGGGGGAGGAGGGACAAAACCAGGAGCCATGGACCTGGAGGCCAGGGGGGGCGGAGGGGGGGACACCTCACCAAAATTAACAGAGTCAGTGGCCGGGGGGGGGCCAGAGAGGGAAAAAACGGGCATCGCCGCGGGGGGGCCCAAGCTCTGGGCAGCCCTGAGCCAAATCACTGGGGAAGTGGGGGGGGGCTTGACCCAACACAGGGGTGTCAGGAGACAGCAGGTAGCACTGCCCATTTACCCATAAATAGGGCGAAGCCCCGTCTAGCAAACCATACACAGCAGGGGAGGGGCCCCCGGGAACAGTAGCAGCAATATGGGCCCGGGCGGAGCACTTCGAATCAAGGCTCCGCCCACGCTTTGCCCCAGAAACCAAAGAAGGCTTCCTGGTACTGACAGGAGGAGGCCCGGTCGAACACAGGGCCTGCCGGCCCAAAGAGCGCCCCCGCCTCCCCCCGGGCGCCCCACGCAATCCAGCACTCTACAATGGTAAAAGACATACCTGCTGGTGGGCGCCCGGGTCAACCGGCGGGGGCCCCGAGTCTGTGGGAACCTGGGCCGGCAGCGGCAAGACCGCCGGAGTGGCAGCCTCTCCATCCTCGTCGTCGTCCGGGTCGGGTGACAAGCAGGCAGTCACCGCCCGCGACACGCCCCCAGCAGCGTTACGAGGGGGGGGCAGGCCAGCCCCACCCACGCCCCCGTCGTCACACCAGGCCGCAGAAGGTCCTCTCGTCCTGCAGCGCACAGCAGCTGCACCGCCCCCCGCACCTCGGCCGCCTCCTCCATGGCCCACTAAGGTAAACAAGAACACCAGCCGGCAAAAAGAACCTCCCTTCCCCTGCCTCCCGCTACGCAGTACCCAACCGCCAGCCTGACTTCCCTTTATTACCTCCCCCTAATCACCCCCACCTGTTCCAGCTCCCTCGCGCGAACGTAACCAGGGAAAGACCAGCTCGCGCCTGGCTCTCCCTGGGTCCCCCCTAATGTAGCAACCAGAGGAAAACAAAATCAATCTAGAGATTGAGATATAATAGAAGATATGTCTCTGTTCACTTCCTGCTGTGAGACTGTCCAAACATTAACCCCTCCTCTCTCCCTGCAGCCGCGGCCTCCAGTGAAGGTTACTCCAGGTGCCTCCAGGACTCTCTGCACTTCCTCTCCCTCCACTGAGCCCCCGCAGAGACCCGGATGAAGCTGCTGCGGGCCCTCCATAGACCTGCGGCTGCAGCAGAGGCGATGTGTCCTTCTCGGCCTCCGTCCTGTCCCAGCAGCACTAAAGGGCCCGCCCATGACAGCCCCAGAGCCCCGTGGAGACCCTGGTAATGCGGGGGCCGCGGCCTGGACTTTTCTTCGGACTTCTTTAGAGGCCTTGGTCCTCTCTGAGGGGGAATATTCATTCGTTTGCCTGGAGCGCGCCCTGCTGTGCAGAGGAGTTTACTGCGCTCCAAGGAGCGGAGTGAAGAGAGCTATCATCATATCCTCAAAGGATTGACAGTGAGTGAAGTCAAATCCTCACAGGATGGACAAAGTGAATATTAAATGCTCGCAGGAGGGGAGTATTTGAATGCTGTATCCTTATAGGCTGGCCAGTGTGTGAACAGTAAATCCTCATAGGATGAAGTGTGGGAATGCTGTTTCCTCGTAAAAGACCAGTGTGAGAACATTATATCCACACATTGTGGACACTGTGGCTACTACATCCGCATAGGATGGGCGGTGTGTACATTTTATATCAATGTAGTATGGAAAGTGCTTGAACGGTAAATCTACCCTAATGATTATATAATTTTAGGATGGACAGAGTGAATATTGTATCCGTTTAGGATGAATACTATGCACTTTAAACAGTGTATATTGTACGAACACAAACGTCTTGAACAAAGGCTGCAGTGTGATCATGTACCATGCATAACATTGTTGAAGAAAATGGACTGAAGCCATTAACAGGAAGTGCCTTTAATTTGTAATTCTTCTTAGCTGTTTCTTTGCAAGAAATGCAGATGTCATGTAGAGTTCTGGCCTACAATAGGACCTACTGTTGAGAACGTGGTGCATATTTTAGAATATGTTATTATTCTCATGCCTGAATTCTAGAAGTGCTCTGGGGTTTACACATTTTACTTCATTTTAAGTTGAATGACGTACAAATATGTTAATATCCTGAAAGGATGGATATTATGCATCTGTGATTCTGCAGATGAATGTGTCTGTGGTAATAATAGATGTGCTTGTAATCTGAAGGATTCCAATTAGGGCCTTGTGCACGCTCAGTCTGTGTTTACCTTCTGTGTTCCAAGTTACAAATTACATTATTATCACTGATTGGCCTTTGCATCAATTTTGATATGCAGTATTTTCTATTGAAAATGAACATAAATGTATACTACCCTCTGTGTAGGCAAAGTGTGTTTCTGTACTTTCAGAAACTAGCTGCATTCGCTCTAAGATAAAGTGATGTATGTTATACATTCTCCAAAAGGCACATGAATTGCCTTTTAAATATCAGTGAGGATATATCTGTATTTCCAATTGGAAATTCATGAGTTAAAAGCCCTGCCTTCTGTGAAGGTAAAGTGTGTTTTTGATATTTTAGAGATTTGTGTATTATCTCTGAAAAGTGTATGTGACAATGTGCACATGAATTCTGTATTCTCCAATGTGTATCATTCATTGTTGATGGATGGAAAGGAAAAACGGTTATCACTGGTGCTAAATGTTTATTTTAAAAGCAGTCTTCTTGGCGCTATTTGTGTAAGTTACACAATTCTGTGTTCTCTTTTATAAAGATGTTCAGTGTGGTGAACTCCCCACCATGGATTCGTATCTCAGTATCTGAGAATGTTCTCCTTCCAAATCTTCTACAATATTTGTAGGGCTGCGATTATCAGTGGAAACTCTTTGAGTTCAGGAATTGAACCCAGGATTCAGCTCCTGGGATGAAGATTCACTCTATTAGATGAAAGAATGTGCTGTATTTATCCTCGTGTCAGCTGTGACATTTCGGTGACATTGCGTATCTGTCTTGTGATTCTTCGCTGTTCCTGCTTCATGAAGGGACTTGTTTCAATCAGTTGAGATGTGAACTTGTTTCAATACAAATGCTAAACTCAATAAAATGAAATTAAACATCAATTGCTGTTTTATATGTTTTCCTTTCGATGGCTGAGCGATGCTTTGAAGGAAGATGCTTCCCTCGTGGACTGCAAGGGGTGGGGACATTGTCAACTATTTCTCTTACCATAAATGGAAGTGAAACAGCTCATTGCAGCTGGCACAACCATTCTCAAAAGTTGTGGCAAATGTCGTATTTATGTCTGAATTAATAATACACTAAAGTTTTGGAAGTGCATCCCTGGCAGAGAGATTACTATGGGGTTTAAACACAACACTCTGTATTCAATATTTGAAATCTGATCTACTGTTAGGGGCAGAGCTGCGTGGGACATCACACCTGACATCATGTGCAGGTGTGCTTCTAGGCACTAGAATGAAAGAGGGAGCTGTGTCACGATAACAGATCTCTTTGACAAAATGTGCAATGTGGTGTCACTCACTCCATAGAAAGGGTGGGCTTAGACTTGAAAATATATAATGCGATAGAGAGAAAGTGTGTTTCACAAAATATGGGAGGTCTCACACATTCCTGCTCCTTTCCATGGGACTCTGAACCCCAGCTTTGAAACACCATTAAATTCTGGCACCAGAGGAGGAGGGGCAGTGTGGCTGATCAGAGCTGCCAGAAGTGTGGGTGACACATTACATACTGGCCATGATGAGTTTGCCGTCGGCAGTGGGCCCAGCAATAGAATGTATAACCGCACAGCGCATGCCATCACAACTCATGCCAACACAACAACTTTAGTTGTAAAAGCATGTTTGGTAAAGGCATATGCGTGTTTAAAGTTAAGATTTAAACTATATATATATTCACTGAAAAAAATATAGGTTTCACACCAGTTATAATTAGCTGGAAATTTTACTGATATAAAACCATTGAAATTCCCACGTTATAGTTAGTTGGACTCACTATAACCTGCGCGCCTGCATTGCACTGCTGATGACGTCACATATTACATCACTCATGACATGGTCAGTGAAATCACTCATGACATCACTGATGACACCATCCAGTGAATGTGTGTCTTTCTGAAAAATAAATATGTTTTATTTATGTATATGTAAAGGTCGATGGAAGAATAAATGTTTAAATAAGTGTCTAAATAGATTTTTTTCTAAAAAAAATTGATTGGTTAACTGGCTTATTAAGTGTATCTTAGTGAATACATATATTAGCGAGTAACTTTTAAATATTGAAATATATATATCAGTGTTTCACTTTGTGTATAAGTGGCTGCATGTGTTGGTGACTGACTCACTGTTTGTATGTGTTTTGAAGACACCATATGTGTAGGATTGTAAGGGTGGATGAGTGTGTATATGTGTGTGTTAGTGAGTGAAAGACTGTCTCACTAGTGTCTTTATTAGTAACGACATATGTTTTAATCTAGTATATGTGAGTATTGATGCATATAAGTAAGTATATGTGGGAGTGAGAGATTGTAAGAGTTCCTGTTTAAATAAGTATGTGTTTCTTTAAGTGATTGTTTATGAGAGTAAGTATGTGTAAGTTTCCTTAGAAGTAATGTGCTAGTCTGTGTATACCTGTATATGCAAATAAATGGATGTTCAATAGTTTATTTGCATGTGTGAGTATGTGTGTGAGTAACTTTTGGATGACTGTCGGTGTGTAACAGGATGTATATGTGTATCACTACATATGATGAGTGAGTATATGTATAAGTGACTATATAGAACTGTTGCTGAATGAGTGGATGTGTATATAGATGGTGGAATTACTGAATTGGTTGTTGTATCTGGTATGGGTATCTCAATTTTTTTGAAAATGTTAGTTTCTATTTTTGAATATGTGTTTCAAGGGTTACATTACACTGAAAGGAGGTCTGTCAGTCTGTCACAAGGATGGTGTCATCAGTGATGTCAGGAGTGATGTCACTGACCATGTAATGAGTGATGTAATATGTGACGTCATCAGCAGTGCATTGCAGGCGCGCAAGTTATAGTGAGTCCAACTAACTATAACGTGGGAATTTCAATGGTTTTATGTCAGTAAAATTTCCAGCTAACTATAACTGGTGTGAAAAGTATGTTTTTTTTCAGTGAATTTAATAGGTTTTTTAAATGCTAATTCCTAACTATAACTGGTGTGAAACCTCTGGATTTTTCTGTGAATTTCATAGGTTTTTTAAATGCTAATTCCTAAGTATGACTGGTGTGAAACCTATGATTTTTTCAGTGAATTTCAAAGGTTTTTTAATAGTAAATTTCTATAGGTATGAAATGTAATATTTTTTATAATGAATCCTATATTGTATATTTATGTAATAGTATTTTTTTTAATGTATATTGTTCATGTTTTTTTTTGCCCTGGAGCGCTCCCGGTGCGCGTCCCGGTGAGCGCACTGATAAGCGCAGTCTTGCTGCGCGCCCCAGGGCACGTACCGGTGGGCGTCCCTTTAGCGCTTTTGCCATGAACGAAAACATCATCATGACGTATCGCGTAGCCGCGACCGCGTGATACGCACGGCATGAGAGCACCCGGAAGCACTCGAGCGCATACGATCGCGTTACGTAACCATCCAACGCGCTTACGCGACGCACCCCTGGGTAAGCGTGTCGGGTCATGTGACCTAAAAATAACACTTTTTATTGGTTCAGGACAGTTTTGGTTTCCAAATTTTGAAAGCCCTGGTCATGTGACCTGAAAATAACACTTTTCAGTGGTTCAGGACAGTTTTTTTTCCTAATGCCGAAAGCCCCATCTTTTTTCCTCATTCTCACTTTGTTCTTTGAGTGAGGAAGACCTGTTTTCATTCATTGAGAAATGGCTACAGTAGCAGCAGCAGCAGGAGCATCTGCACCACCACCACAAGGACCACCACAACACCACATTGGTGGTGAAGAAGAGGAGGAGGAGGAGGAGGAGGAGGAGGAGGAGGAGGAGAGGACGTTCCTTCCTGAAGGCAATCCCCCTTACAAACCGAGAGAGCACATTGTGTGGGAGTTTTTTAAATTCCCAAGAGGCCGAAAGAAAGTCAATGCGGCTAAAGTGACTTGTCTGATCTGTGGCTGTGAACTTTCCAGGGGGAACTCTACAAAAAAATATTCTTTTGGTAATCACACCATGATTCGCCACATGCAACGCAAGCATCCTAACAACTATTCTGCGGCAGAGGTGAGAGAACTGTCCAGAAACCTTCCCCAATCTTCATCCAGAGCCTCAACAAGCAAAGAACCCACTCCATCGGGTCCAGAGGCAAGGGAGATGGTCCCAAACATCCAAACCAAGTTTGGATGTTTTAAAATTGTTTGTATTTATTGTGGGACTATAATTACATATGGCGAAAAAAGTATAAACCTAATCAACCGTGCAGGAGATAACCATATCTGCAGAAAAAAAACCTTAATTTTTTTCCTGTTTTTTTTTTTGCTCCAGTTGAGCCGTTTACACTTCCCTGTTTTTTGTTTCTCCCCATAAAAATGACAAAAAAATGAAACTGTTCATTAAAGCCAAAAAAAGTAAAAAATGTTCAAAATAAATAAATAAATAAAACAACAAAAAGAATAAAAAAATAGTTCTTTTTAGAACTACCTCCAATTTATAAAAAATGCTTCATTTTTTAAAAAATCTGTCACTCTTTTTCCCCCATGGTACGCTCCTTGGTACGCTACCCGGTGCGCGTACCGGGCGCTCCCCCCGTGCAAAAATTGAAAGAAATAAATAAAATTGTTCAGCTTTCCGCGCACAAACTCGTGTAGCGTGCTGGTGCGTGCCCCGGTGCGCATACCGGGGCGCGCTTATAGATATATATATTTTTGTGAACCTAAATTACTCAAAATCCAGATCACGCTTTTAGTTAAATGGTGTAAATCCCTCCAGTAGTTCCTGAGAAAATCAAAATAGAAAAAAATATCTATCTATAAGCACACACCGTGCACAATTCTGATTTGCTGTTAGACGTCTGTCAACATTCCAATCGTTCGGAATCAGGAAGTGTTGGCCGCCATTTTGTCTCTCAGGCAGAAGCAAGCCAAAAAAAAAGTGGAAAATGTGAAAAGGGCACAGGGTATAGACCCCCTGACCCCCTAGGCCTTCTGAGGGGGTCCTGGAAGGACCCTGAAGGCCCAGAAAAAGTTAAAAAAAATTGTGAGGTGCACGCATGGTGCTCGCACTCTTGAGCCGCCATTTTGTGTTTCCGAGGCAGAAGAGAGGCACAAACAAAAGTGGATAACTTAAAAAGGGGGCAGGGTAGAGACTTCCTGACCCCCAAGGCTTTCTCAGGGGGTCCCTGAAGGACCCCGAAGCGCAAAAAAATAATAAAAAAAGTCACGAGGTGCGCGCACGGTGCTCACGCCCTGAGGAACAAGAGTGTTAAAAACAATAGTGGAGAACGTGGAAAAGGGGCAGGGTAGAGACTCCCTGACCCCCTAGGCTTTCTCAGGGGGTCCCTGAAGGACCCCGAAGGGCAAAAAACCATTAAAAAAAAGAAATCGCGAGGTGCGCGCTCATTGGTAAAAAATAAATAAATAAATAAATAAACAAATTTGACTGTTTATATTTTGATTGAAGATGTAGACTATACAATTCAACTTTATACAAATCATAAAAACTAGCTGTGCCATTGCATATTATAGGATACAGTCAATGTATTACAATGTACAATGGCAGTTTGTTGAAAAATAAATATATAAAAAATGAAAATATTGATACTGAAAGTAGCATTTTTAAAAACCATTGAAATTCACTGAAAAAACCATAGGTTTAACACACATTATAGTTAGGAATTAGCATTGAAAAAACCTTAGAAATTCACTGAAAAAACCATAGGATTGACACACGTTATAGTCAAGAATTAGCATTTAAAAAACCTTTGAAATTCACTGAAAAAACCATAGGTTTGACACACGTTATAGTTAGGAATTAGCATTGAAAAAACCTTAGAAATTCACTGAAAAAACCTTAGGTTTTACACCAGTTATAATTAGCTGTACATTTTACTCATAAAAAACGATGGAAATTCCCCCGTTATAGTTAGGTGTACTCACTATAACTCGCGCGCCCGCAGTCCACTGCTGATGATGTCACATATTATATCATTCATGACATGGTCAGTGACATCACTGATGACATCACTGTTGACATCTCAAATGAATTCACTGATGACATAACTTATGACATCATCCATGTGACAATGAAATACACCTCATCACACACTAGTATAATATTTTTCACTCACTGTAAAATAGAAAGTGCCATATTTCAAACCATTGACACACCAATAGTATTTAAAAAAAAACAATCAGTGAATCATAGAACTATACACACAACTAATCACTTACCTATAGATTCAGCGTTATAAGCAGTGAATAATCAACAGAACACTATCAAATATACTTATACGCCTATTTCAACATTACACACCAGCACACATTGTATTCACTTATAAAGACATCCTTCTGACTTATGCAAACAATTGATTATACTTACATTTACTCACCTACACACTTATACAAACACCACTTCATCTATTTATATAGATAGTAACTCACATTTAGTGTGTTACAAAATCACTATTACAAGTAAACAGTTATCCTTATAGTGACTCATACAATCACTAAGTCTTAGGCACACTTAATTAGATATAACTGTCACATACACTGCCTTTTTTTTCAAGTTTAATGGAGATGTACCATTGAGAGAAATATTTCATCACCACCACACCCATAAATACATACACTCACTGAAACAACTGTTATAACATGTAGTCTTAACCTCATATACCTACTGAATGAACTATTCACACATTTTTTGGCAATCACCCCCCCTCCACCAAACCACATAGACATTCATTTACCCATACAAATGCTCAGTTAAGAAACCAATAACAAATATAGTCTTTAACATAGCAATTAAGACAAAGCAATAAAGAATTTCACACAGTTTAGTAACTACACATTATATATAGTGAGACTCTACAAATAAGTCAAGGAAACAATCAATGACACTGTTACTAAATCCACCATCCACACATGTATATTTATATATCCACTCATTCTTCAATGCAAAGTAGTGTATTTATAATACATATTTAAATATCAAAGCAAACCACCTTTACTGGATGATGTCATCAGTGATGTCATTTGAGATGTCATCAGTGATGTCTTCAGTGATGTCACTGACCATGTCTTAAATGATGTAATATGTGACATCATCAGCAGTGGATTGCGGGCGCGCGAGTTATAGTGAGTACAACTAACTATAACAGGGGAATGTCAATGGTTTTGTATGAGTAAAATGTACAGCTAACTATAACTGATGTAAAACCTATGGTTTTCTCATTGAATATATATACACACACATACATATATATATCCATATATATATATATATATATATATATATATATATATATATATATATATATATATATTCACTGAAAAAAACATAGGTTAAAGACCATATATAGTTAGGGATTAGCATTTACAAAACCTTGAAAATTCACTGAAAAAACCATAAGTTATAGACCATATATAGTTAGGGATTAGCATTTGCAAAACCTTATTTTACTCGCACAAAACCATTGAAATTCGCATATATAGTTAGTTGCACTAACTATATATCGCGCACCCGCAATCCACTGCTGATCATGTCACATATTACATCATTCATGACATGGTCAGTGACATCACTGATGACATCACTGATGACATCATCCAGTGACTGTATGTTTCTGTAAAGTTAAAATATATCTTACATTTTGAAGAATGAGTGGATGTATAAGTGTCTGGATGAAGGATTTAGTAGGTGCATGACTGACTGTATGAGAGAGTGATTAAATGTGTCTCACTGAGTGCATGGGTTAGTGACTAAACTGTCTTAATTTGTGCATCATTATGTCTGTTGTTCTGTAAACTGCTGCATGTGTTAATCAGTAGCTATATGAGTAACTATATGGGTTATTGATTGGTTGCCCAAGTATTTGTATGGGAGACTGAGTATGTGTGTGGGTGGCTGGGAGGAGTATGACCCTGTGCATAGATGTGTGAGCAGTTGATTCACTAGATGTATGGGTTCAAAAGTGCATGTGGAAACAGCTGTATGGGCAGTTGACTGTGTGCATGAGTGTATTGGGGAGTGAATGGATATCTCAGTGCTACATGTCAAAGTAAGTACATATGTAAAACACAGAACATGTGAGAGTTGACATATATAAAAATTTGTGCATAAGAGCCAGTGAATGTGTGAGTGGCTGTATGGATCATTGTGAACTTGTATCAGGGATTGTATAAGAGAGTAAATATGTGTTAGTATATGTTTGAATAAGTAAGGTGTGTATAACTGTATAGTTGAGGAAATGGAGGTGTGATTGATTCTTTGCATGACTAACTAGGTGTGTGAGTAACTCCATGGATGAGTGACAGTCTGTGAGTGTCTATTTACACTGAGTGTATCTAAGGTTATATTAGAGTCTGTAGAGGTTCATCGTATTATCACATGAATGATGTCATCAATGATGTGATCAGTAATGTCAAATGAGATGTCATCAGTGATGTCATTTGAGATGTCATCAATGATGTCATCAGTGATGTCATTTGAGATGTCATCAGTGATGTCATCAGTGATGTCATTTGAGATGTCATCAGTTATGTCATCAGTGATGTCACTGACCATGTCATGAATGATGTAATATGTGACATGATCAGCAGTGGATTGCGGGTGCGCGATATATAGTTAGTGCAACTAACTATATATGTGAATTTCAATGGTTTTGTGCGAGTAAAATAAGGTTTTGTAAATGCTAATCCCTAACTATATATGGTCTATAACCTATGGTTTTTTCAGTGAATTTTCAAGGTTTTGTAAATGCTAATCCCTAACTATATATATGGTCTATAACCTATGGTTTTTTCAGTGAATTTCAATGGTTTTTTAATAGCAAATATCAAAAGCTGGAAAATGTATTCTTATTCTAATTCAAAAATATATTTTATATTTTATTTTTTAAGCCAAGGACCCAGATGCATTTACAGTTTATCACTAACAATGTTCCAGGCTAATGTATTTTCACGGGAAATTAACAACTGTCCTGCAAGTAAAATATTCCTATTTCGAGAAAAAGGGCGTTTCTTCGTCCCATGAGGGAGCCGTTGAGCAAAAGAGGCTCGGCCTGCTGTCTTAGTCGCTGATAGGCCTGAATATCGGATTCTTATCGATCACTTTATGTTGCAGGAGTGGAAAACACAACAGCCCTTGACCATTTATCTTTACACCATTCCTGCGTATTATACCTTTTAACAGTCATGTAATCGGGCTGCTTTATTTCACTTGCCTTTTACAGATTCGAAAACAGTGGCTATTATTCAAAACTTTACCACTCTAGGTACTACTACCATGTTTTGTTTTAAAAACCTTTATTGTGAAAATGTCAGTATACAAATACGGGCCTATAACCACGTGGGCCGGCCACGGAGCAAACTGGAATCGTATATGATGAGGGGACATTTACACTGTAGAAGAACTTAACGGGCGGGCCATTACGTTGCAAGAACTAAGGTGTCTAACAGTTGCGGAATCGGTAGACGTAAATTTTATAATTAAAGTACGACAGGGCCAGTTACAATAAAATTATCTAGATATACATTTGCGGGGAAGTACCATGGGTGACGTTAATTCGAACTTTCAATAGTACACTAATCAATAACACATCAGAACACATCAGAACTTAATATCAATAGGGATGTCCAAATGTTCAATCAGTACTCGTCCCCGCCCGCCATGTGCTTCAAAACTGCATACGTATCTCGTGATATCAAGGCTGGGCAACCAGTACACAAGAGGAGTTACGAGTCCCATTTATACCGGCGCCATTTTGGGCGAGGCCGGGCAGGTCCAGGATATAGTCAAAATGTCTCCACCAACCAGCGGTCGGACCAGAACCCCTTTCGGCAGTCAAAAAAGGTTCAGTTAAATGACAACAGAAGAGATAGGCAAAAAGAACCATCAGTCAAAAGAGGGGAGGGCAAGTTCTTCCCTACCGGGTCACGTTGGGGCTCCACCGAAACTGATCGAATTGGTAGTCTACAGTGTTTCTGGATGTTTCAGACTGAAGCTGGCGTCAGCATGAGAGCACCACCATCTCGTGGCTCCGTCGTGGCCATTCCGCAAGCAATCATGACAGCCGCTCCCCACCGGAAGCCTGCGGGAGTCGGGGGGCCCGATGACTTTTGTAGAATCTTCAAGGCTGAGGGGACGCTTTCGGGAATGGGGCCCATGCCCTAGCAGGCAAGCGTCCGAGTTCCAAGGTGTCCCAGGGCCATTTTAGTGGACCAGGCCCGAATCCGAAGAGCCGGCCACCATTTTGAGAGTCCTGTGGCAGCCGCCTATCGCTGCACCGCAAGAGTGGGCGCAATTCAGCTGGATGGTGGGCGAGAAGCTGTAGCCGCAAGAGCGGGCGCAACTCAGCTGGATGGCGGGTGAGGCACTGTGCCGCAAGAGCGGGCGCAACTCAGCTGGATGGCGGATAAGGCACTGTGCCGCAAGAGCGGGCGCAACTCAGTTGGATGCCAAGGGGTGCCCCTCTGGAGCTGAGAAGCCTCCACCTGGGGAGGCGGGGGAGGCCCGTTCGCACCGCCTCCCCCCGGGGCGCCCCACGCCATCTTTCGGCGCAGCATTGTAGGATGGCCAGACCAGTGCAGCAACTTGCTGGACACCACCTCGGTGCCGTCCGGATCTCGGCGCGTTGTGCTGCCTTCGGCCTATTCGCACAACGGTCCGCTACTGACGCCGCCTCACGGATTTTGTAGGCTTTTTAAAGCCAAAAGCCGACTCAAAGACAGCCCAAAGCAGCCCATTGTTGCTACTCCGGGGAGGGAGGGGCAGGGCCAGTGTCAAGCGGACGGTGAATGCTTTGAGATGGATGTTGCAGCAGGCTGCCATGTAAATAGTTGTTTAAAATGTTTTTTTTTAACGTGTTTACTTTGTTGGAGCGTTGTATATATTTATAAGTTATTAAAGTGTTATAATCCTACTACTTTGTTGGAGTCTATATATTTGTAATGTGGCAACAAGCACAAAGATGTTACTGTATAACCAGAAAAAGACATAGTCCAATTGTGCGTGATCTAGTCCAATCTGGTGACGCCGATAGTGGGTATCAGCAGACTTTCATTTGTATAGGGTTTGTCGGTTATTGGGCGGGGTGGGTGGTAGGGCAGGCATGCTTAGGCAGCGAGGGCGGCAGAGCTGAACTACCTCGTGGCCATCCCGACCGCGAGCTTGGCTCCTCCCCCTGGTTTCATACTTTTGCGGAGGGCTATTTCCTGGTGTTTCTTGTTTTAGCAGGGTCAGAAAGGATCCTATCAGTGGCCTACTGATTTTGTTCGATTCCTTTCGTTTTGCAATAATTTGCTAGGAAGGTACCGTGGCTAATTCTTATTTTATATATATGTCCTCTTTATTAGGGGTGCCCTCCGGTGGGGCCGGACGAGCTACCTCTAATAAATGGTCCGGGTAGAACCAATTACCAATCAGTGGGGAGAAGATAGGCATTACAGATTACAAAAGGGGGGACAAGGGTCCGCACTACCTATCTTACAGTGAGAATCACCATTGCTCCCCCCCCCGACTGACACCCTCCTTTGCCTCAGCTTGGATCATCATTTGCTAAAGTGTTCGAAGACCCCACCGTGAGTATAACAACAACCGGGGCCTTACTGCACACCCTGAGAAAAACTACGCAGCAAGACAATCTCTACCTTCTCCCTTTTCCATGTTCCAATGCTTTGAAATGAACAATATATTTACTCGCAGTGACAAAATGGCGGTCAACACTTCCTGATTTCCTTCGAATCGAACGTTAACAGACGTCACGCAGCAAAAAAAAATTCCGCTCACGCGCAGCCGCTGGATGACATGTATCAACATATATGAGCCTCCTCAGCCACCCTCAGAAAACCTAGGGGGTCAGGATACGTCTCCCGTGCCCCCTTATACCCATTTCCCACATTGTTTTTCATCCATCTTGTGATTTAATTAAAACGAAACACAAAATGGCGAACTCCCGTTATGCTACCGGTGAGCGACCTGGTTCGCGTACCGGGAAGCGCTTCTACCGTGAAAAATCGATTTTTTTTTTTTTGCCCCACGGGACCCTTTAATAACACCAACATCATTCCTAGGGGGTCAAGAGGGGTCTACCTTGCCCCCTTTCATTAAATTCCCCCTTCGTTTTTCTCCTCCTCTTGTCTCTCGATCCTACCGAGAGACAAGATGGCGGCCGGTCCGGACTGTTTAGAATGTTGACAGACACCGGAGAGCCAATCAGATTCACTTCGCGAAGTTCCGTTACGCGTCAGGTACGCAAACCGGGGCGCTAACCGGGACGCTGTCACAGATATATATATTTTTTAAAACGTTAATTTCTCAAAATCCACTGGAGCACATATATTGAGACCTAGCAAAGGCACATCGGGCTAACAGTCCCTACAATTTTACCAAGTTTCATGCAAATCCATTCAGCCGTTCGAGCTAAAAGTGAGGCCAACCGCCCTATGGAAATTAACATGGGAAAAACGCGTTTTGGGACCCCCCTTTTTTCTCGGCCCCCCCTTGACGAACCCCACCAAATTTTCAGGGGCTGCTCAGAAACAAAATGTGCCATTTTCCTGAAAATCTCAGCCAATTCCTTCCACAAACGCCAAAGTTATTAGACATAGAATTCTCAAAAATCACTGGCCCACGTTGAATGACCCATTGCTGGAGTTGCGTCACATTTGTGACACACTCCAGCAATGGGTCATTTTTGCACCTACAGAATCGTCAGAAATACTGACGCATCTGTAACTCCTTGCGTCATGATGCATAATACTGTAAATATGAAGCATCATTGGTGTCACAAGGAGGGCACAATGAAAAGTGCCACATCGCTGTTTTCTCCCAGCAATGCATCACTTTTTATAAATGAGGCCCAAAAGTATTTTACCATTTCTACAGGAAAGTCATTAAGTATAGAATTAGCACAGTGCTGTCCATGTTTAGCTGTAAAATGATAAACGCCTTTTACCACTCCAGGCACAGTATTACAGCTTTGAATTAGCAAAATACCAACCAAACCCTGTGTTATGCTCTCATTAGAGCGCCTCAGAGAGGTAAAGCTTTGTCCAAACACAAGGGAGCGCCCCGTTATAGTTTCAGGCATAGAGTGAGGCATACATTATGCACAAAAGAAGCATAGACTCTGGGTAGTTCTCAAGTTTAGGTGGAAAGCAGTTCCTATATAGAGTGCCCTCAACGCCAGTGACACTCTAGATATACTCACCTCAAATGTCTGCTTTTCTATCAAAGTCTTTAAGCATAGGATTTGTACAGTACCATCCATGCAGAGATAGAAAGGGACAAAGTCTTTTACCATTTCTACAACCCATGTAGAAATGGCAAAAGACTTTGTCCTTTCTATCTTAGCTTGGATGGCACTGTGCTAATTCAATGCTTAAAGACTTTGATAGAAAAGTAGATATTTGAGATGAGCAGGTCTAGAGTGTTGAGAGTGCTCTATACAGGAGCTACTTTTTACCTAAACTTGAGACCCACCCAGAGTTCTCTGCTTCTTTTTTGCAGATGGATGTGTGTGTGTATATATATATATATATATTCACTGAAAAAACCAAAGGTTTTACACACGTTATAGTTAGGAAGTAGCATTTACAAAACCTATGAAATTCACTAAAAAAAACATAGGTTTGACACCTGTTATAGTTAACTGGACATTTTACTCATATAAAACCAATGAAATTCCCCCGTTATAGTTACTTCAGCTAACTATAACTCGCGCGCCCGCAATGCACTGCTGATGACGTCACATAGTACTTCACTCATGCTTTCAACATTTTAGTCTCTATTTTTGAATGTGGGTATCAAAGGTTATATTACGCTGAGAAGAAGTCTACCACTCTTTCAGAAGGATGATATCATCAGTGATATCATCAGTGATGTCATTCCAGATATCATCAGTGATGTCATAAGTGATGTCACTGACCATGTCATGAGTGATGTAATCTGTGACATCATCAGCAGTGCATTGCGGGCGCGCGAGTTATAGTTAGCTGAAGTAACTATAACGGGGGAATTTCATTGGTTTTATATGAGTAAAATGTCCAGTTAACTATAACATGTGTCAAACCTATGGTTTTTTCATTGAATTTCATAGGTTTTGTAAATGCTACTTCCTAACTATAACGTGTGTAAAACCTTTGATTTTTTCAGTGAATTTCATAGGTTTTTTGTACGCTACTTCCTAACTATAACAGGTTTAAAACCTATGGTTTTTTCAGTGAATTTCTTAGGTGTTTTGAATGCTACTTCCTAACTATAACAGGTTTAAAACCTATGGTTTTTTCAGTGAATTTCATAGGTTTTTTAAATGCTAATTTTGAACTATATCGTGAATGCAACCTATAGTTTTGTCAATGAATATGTGCAAATATTTTTTTTCAGAAAGAAACAGTTTTCTTGACTGTCAGAGTTGTATAGGGACTCCTTGTAAAGCGCTAGTGGATTAGAAAGTCTCTACCTTGCCTTATTTTGAACATATTGAAATTTGTCGATGAATGGAGATCGCCTTTGTAAACGTTCGTGCGCGACGGGGTGCGCGCACCCTCCTATATATTTCGGGAAAACATTGCAATTCCAACTCATCGAGTTTCTTCATAGACCCCACAAAGAAGTTATAGTAGGTCAAAGAGACTGTACCTAGCCTTCTTTTTTATTGTTTTGAAACTTTTAAGTAAATGGAGCCGAACGTCTTTTTAAACTTCGTGCGTGACCGGATGCACGCACCCCGGTATTTTTCAAAGACATAAAACGTTTTATACTTTAACAATTTTGTGCTTGGATCCCCCTCAGAAGATGTACAAAATCAGGATGTGTTTAGGTTTACTCCTTTTCGCGTTTTGAAACTTCAGTAAATTAGACCGCTACTTCCAAATGACGTACGTGACCAGATACTGTCACCGCGTACACGTCCTGATGCGGGCATGTGAAGTCATGTGACTTCAAAACAACATTTCCAATTGGTTCTTAGTAGTTTCTGTACTCCAATTTTCACACATCCCACCCACTACCCTCCCTCACAACGTACATGTCCTAATGCGTGTATGTGAAGTCATGTGACTCGAAAACAACACTTCCAATTGGTTCTTAGTAGTTTCTATTCTGGAATTTTCACGGACCACTCCAACCAGTTCCCTCACTATCTTTTGTACTCTGAAGGGAGAACAACGTTTTACATCTTTCCGAAGACTTCGGTGAAATGGCTGCCGCACAGAATTCATCTTGCGAATCTGAGGAAAATTATCGACTACCTTTAACAAAAAGGAAGGAATCTTTCATCTGGCAATTTTTCACTTATCCTAAGGATAAAAAAAAGTGAATGCGCCCAAAGTTACTTGCACAATATGTGAAACAGTTCTTTCAAGAGGAAATCCGTCGAAAAAGTATTCCTTTTCCATACATACCATGATAAGGCATGTGAAACAAGCGCATCCTGAGAAATTTGCACAGGCATCGACAAGAGCTCTGGCCACGCAACTACCATCAGAGGTGGCCAGCACATCTTCTGGTGGACGACCTCCATCTCCATCCAGTGCAGAGATGGACTTGAGACCATATTTGTCAAAGGTGCATATGAAATGCAACTTGTGTGGAGAAATTCTACTGTACGGAGAGCAGAGCCTCACTCTCATTAAAATAAAAATTGAGAGTCATCAATGCTCCGACAAAAGGTAATTTTTTTCATTTCAATTTGATCCTGTGTCACAGTTTTACAGTTTAAAATTTCGGTGCAAGTTTTAAAAATCAAAAACAATATAACACTTGTTAAAAAAAAAAAGTTCTTTTCAGAACTAACTCATTGTACCAAAAATAGCTCTATTCAGAAGCTGAAGTATCGACGCTTTTTTTCGGGACAGTTATGCAAAAAAGCGACGATACTTTGGGCATATTATGAAGGAGATGTAATACATTATCGTCAGTTTCATCGACAGGACACTGCCGATAAAACAACGATAATAGCCTTCATAATATGATCTATGAATTGCAACCGAAACCTACGTTAGTTGTCTTTACATCTAACATTAGATTCGATTGCAATTCATAGAGCATATTATCAACGCCATTATTGCCGCTATATCTGCACTTTTCTGCCGATAAAAGCGGCGTTAATGTTTTACCTATCCTTGAAAATATTCTGCTGCACCTTTTTGAAAACGGCATTACATCGCCTGCCGTAAGACCACTTTGCATATGTTGCGCACAGTAACTTAATGACATGCAAAGTGGGCATAGGTCAAAGCACAGGCAAAATGTGGTTGGAGGGGAAAGCAGCCTATCACGAAAAGAGGCGTTGCGAGAGAAAGAGGTGGAATAAACTTGTTTATCACAGGACTGTTAAATCCTGCTCTAATCAAACATTCGGCATCGTTAACATAAGAGTGTAGAAAATAAAACTAAATCCACCCCGTCCCCTATTTACAAGGCACACATAACTGTGTGAAAACAACGTTTGTTTTCACGCGATAATGTTAAGTACCGCGGCTGTTACAGCATTTACTATCACACATGTGTTCCTATTGATATTAAAGCACTAACACCGTGGAAAATTCCGCCCATAGCGTCGAAATTTAGAACGTCGAGCAGCGGCGATTTCTATGGCTTAGGAGCCTTGCTATTATGAAAGTTTATGTCCTAAGCCTATGATTCTGAAACTATGCACTGCGGCTCCCCTATGCGCCGTAATGAGGTGCCAGGGACGCCGCGCACACTCTAGAGTGACTAACCGTCCATAAATTCCACGGACATCCATACCCTATTATCTGCAATTGTGGCCATCAGAAGGAGCTGCGCTGCTCCCCTCTGAGAGGCCTCACTCACACTGCTGCAGCGGCCTTGCACTCTTCCAGGAGCACAGGAGCAGCCCCTCCCGCCCATTGAAGTTCTGTGTCGGTCTCATTGCCACTTACTGAATGAAAATTAGCACTGAAGGATATTCAAGTATGTAGCACTCCTCCTGCTACAGCATACAGAATGAATTGTGTTAGATATAAAAAAGTGAAACACCCACGCTACAATGATATAAACACTTCCTTTAAAGAAGCCTGTGAATAAGTTTAAAAGATCAGGTTAACCCTCTTTTACTCTCTCATCATTCTTGAACATAAGTATTTACAATACTATATTGAACAATGCCATGGTTGCTGCTTTTTTATTTTAAGAATCTAGCAATCATTCACAAAGCTTATAGTCATGGCTTCATTTTCCTGACAAAAAACTTGCAATATTACGTATCTAGATAGAATGACAGAAAAAACATAACACTAGACGGGTGCAACACTCTGCTAAGCACACATTTTTAGCCTATGGGGCAGATTTATGTTAACTGGCACATCCCCAGGGATGCACCAGTTAATGTGCGCTACAGTGCGCCACTGCTCCGCCACCCATGGTACGCCGCATCTATAATGAGGCGCACCATGGTGCAAAAACGGCACAGATGCGTGACGCATCTGTACCGGAAAGGTGGTGCATTGCTGGAGTTGCATCGCAAGTGTGACACAGCTCCAGCAAGGCTCGAGGGTACCCCATCTTGACAATTCTGTGTCAAGACCTACGCCTGCTTGAAACACATGCAGGATTTTGAGGCAGCATTGGCCGGAAAGTGATTGAGTGAAATCTCATAGATTTCACTCAGCCACTTTCAGGAGGCGTTCCTGCACAGGAACGCCCCCCCCCCTGCACAGGAACGCTTCCTTATAGTGCAGGGCTTTACAACGTGATGCATCTCCTAGATGCATCACGTTGTAAATATGGCGCATTGTTTGCACCGCCATTGTGTCTAATAAAGTGACGGAATTGTGGCACAAAGAGACGCAAGGGCATCATAAATCTGCCCCTATGTGTTTTAAACTGCCCTCTAAATTACAACCAACACTCTCTTTGAAGAGACCCCCTAGATTTTTTAACACCTCTTAACTCCTCCCATGCTCATGGCAGAGCCGCTCCGTCATGAGCATCGGCTGAGCTGTCCTCATGACGGAGCGGTTCCGTCATGGCCCTGCCGCTGTGCTTGCGTGGCGCTAATTTTGCGCCTGCGCGGCGCGTTCTATTGAGTGAGCGGGGCCATGACGGAACCGCTCTGTCATGAGGACAGCTCAACCGCGGCTCGTGAAGGGGTGGCTCCATCATGAGCATGCGAGCACCGCTCAGCCCCCCGCCCCCCTAGCGCTGCGGCAGAATTGCCACTGCAGCAAAGGAGTTAAAGTCCTGGAAACAACACCATTTAACATTTAATATCATTTACCACCAATGTTTTCATATATCAGTGTTGCTGAACTCACTCAGTGAAATGTCGCTGATTTCATTAAATCACTTTTAAGGCACTCCTTATGACAATGCACCCAATCCTGTGTGGAAGTGCTTATATAAAACATGACACTGGTATAACCAGGATAGACAAAGAAATGACACAGCGATGGAAAAGTTTCTTTATTTTTTATACTTACCTAAGAAATAGTAACAAAGTAAAAGTAAATTTCTTTTAAAAACATAGTATCTGTGGAAGAAAAGTAAAAATAAGATTATAATGTACATTTCATAAAACAAAAAAAAGTAGGAGTGAATGAAACAGAAAGTAAAATAAAAAAAGACTAAGGGAGAGAGAGAGAGACAGAGACAGAATGTCTAGTATATAAATCAATAAGTACCATAATTAATTGAAACAGATAATAGCACTGAAGGAATGAGTGTCTAAACGAAAGTAAAGTGAGAGAGAAAATAAAAGTATGATCAGTGATAGTACACGAAGTAAACAGTCTCTTAAAGAAACACAGTAAGAGTACAGGAATATCTTAAGGAGATAAATAAAATAAAGGAAAAACAGTAGGAGAAACAGAGTGAAAAAGGGTGAGTAACAGAAGGTAAACAGAGTACAAATAGACAAGCACTGCAAGACACATATAAATAGAAATAAAGTAGGGTAAGAGAAGTAAAGTATGGGCCTTATTTATGAAGGCCTTGCGCCGCCCATGCGTCACTTTTAACATGGGAAAAATTGGTGCATCGGTGGCGCAAGGCTTTCATAAATGAGGCCCTTTACATTTAAGTTTAAGAATTGAGCATAATTAATGAAAGCAGAGTAAGGGAACAAATATTAGATACAGTAAGACAAACGAATTAAGATTCTAGAAACAAAGGTGATGCAAGATCAATAAAGGTGAGTCACCATGAGACAACAGTAGAAACAAACTGAAGAGATAGATAGACTGAATAAGATAGTGACAAAAAAGATGTTACAGAAACAGGAGAAAAAATTAAACAACGCAAAATGTGAATGAGTTAAACGGAATAAGCGTGACTAAACAGTACTGAGAAAGGAAGGAGATGAAAACAATAAGGATAAGAGAGGCAGGCAAAACTCTCGGATGTTATTAGTTGTACTTACCTTATAAATGTAATATCTGTGGAAGACAGTAAAAAAATCTGTTATAATACATATTTCTAAATCCAATGTAACAAAATAACTTAAACAACATATTACATGGTTTCTTTTTGCTGTCCTCAGAATACATTGATTTTCACTATAAACAGTGATTTCAATATTAATCATCATGTAACAGCGGGGAAAAAAAAACACAATCAAAATGATTGTGTTTAAAAAACCCATACAAGAGCTCCATACATAATATAAATACCTGAAAAAAACATGTCTTAAATGTTTTTCTCTAATTCGCAATTTCTTGAGTAAGCACAGTACATCTTTCACAGTTACAAACTAATTAAACTATACCACTTATTTTTAAATACGTCTCAACAAAGCCCCGTGCAAGTATCTTCTTTAAAAATCTATCTTAAGTACACATTTTCTTCTCTCATACCTTTCCGCGTGGCCAAATAGTATAAGTTAACTCATTATCTTTTAAATACCTCTCAAAAAACTTCTGTCCATATATGTTCTAAAATAATTATCTGAAGTACTCATTTTCTTGTCTCATATTTTTCCGCGTGGCCAAATAGTATGAGTTAAGTAGTTATTTTCTGAAATTTCTTAATCTTAGTCTTATCTATTCTTTTCTGAACCTTTCCAGTTAAAAATTGTGACGTGTTCTGTACCATCAAACATTAAGTAAACTTGTACCTGATGCTATCACTATGCCAAATACAAATTTCATTTCTAGATTTGCACACCCTCAGTCACATGATATCTCTAAACAACAGAGTTTTATATCTTTACAGTATTAATCTTCCTACACCAAGTCATTTTACTGAAATTTGGGTTGCAAAAATAGCAGATAAGAGTTAGTTAAGTCAAAAGGCAAACATTTCTTAAAAGTCAATTGACTATCATTGCAAAGCGTCCGGCCTGTTGGACACTTCAAATAAGCTGTGTAATGTCCTGATGATGTTGAAGGCCCTTCATGAAAAATAATGGCTACAGTTACAAATGTTCTTCTAGAAATAGATACTTGAGAAGCCACAAAATTTTCAATTAAAGTTGACAATTTACTCCCATCAGCTCTGCATCGTTGAAACATTAAAATTACATATTGTCCATTTCTGTGGATAAATAAAGTTGATAACATTTCAGACTTACATTGAGAACAGACCATGTTCTGATGCACATCTTTAACTAGTTTATTAAAAGACACTTCTTCACAGTCTGGTAATGTTAAATATATAAATCGTTCACTGTGTATATCAGTAGTACTTGAAAATGAACAATTATCACACTTATGTTCCCATTTATAAGAAAGGCCAAAAAGGCTATCAATATCTACACCTTCATCTTCCAAAACTGTAAACATATACATAATAAATTCCTGACAATCTTGCTGAATATTCTGAGAAAATTGATTTAGTCCTGCACATATGTCTAAACATTCCTTAGTTCTGAAACACCTGCTACTTCACTATCACCACTGCTACATTTTTCAAATACAGAATTTAATGAACAACAAAATGTTTGCTCCCGATTTTGTACAATCTGTTGCTTAACATTTTTTAGAAAAAAAACAACATTAACTACTACATTTGCATAGCAGTTGACACCAGACCTGTTTTCAAACTTAAATCCAACAATCTCTTCAATACTAACCTTTGTCTTACGCCTACCAATGACAGCTACATCTTTTTTCTTCGTTTCTCGACTACTTCGGTAAATTTTTTCTCATTTCTCCTTTTCTGACCAACCATACACCTTTCAATTAAAGGATATTGAGGTAAACTTGGAGCATATTCTCTTCTTAACCTATTATACTCCTTCACACAATTTAAATCTGCACTAATCTTTGTATCATCAAAATCAATTAGATAAAGTCCACATAAAGTTCTAACTCGAGATAAAGCAACATACGCCATACCCTCTTTGAATACAGTGCTTCCAATATTTACCAAAGCACAATCTACACTTAAACCTTGAGATTTGTGAATAGTCACTGCATATGCCAAACAAATTGGAAATTGCTTCCGATGGACATATAAGTCTTTCACAAGCAAAAACGAGTTGAACAGGCGACTAATTTGTTGAACTTCCTCAATTCCATCAAATGTTATTCTTAAAAATTCAATCTCATCTCTATTTGAGTAATTGACAAAACCAACGGGCCCGATTCACAGAACTAACTTAAGACAAAATCCTAAACTTACTACCATTTTGGTATTCACAGAAGGCACTTACTCATTTTGGTATTCACAGAAGGCACTTACTCATTTCGGTATTCACAGAAGTTAGGAGTCTTAACTTTAGGACTCCTAAATGCCTTCTGTGAATACCGAAAGTCTTAAAGTTAGGATTTTTCTCAATTTAGTAGTAGTAAAGTTAGGACTCCTAACTTTAGGACTCCTAAATGCCTTCTGTGAATACCGAAAGTCTTAAAATTAGCATTTTTCTCAATTTAGTAGTAGGAAAGTTAGGACTCCTAACTTTCAGACTCCTAAATGCCTTCTGTGAATACCGAATGTCTTAAAATAAGGATTTTTCTCAACTTTATTACTACTAAACTGAGAAAAATTCTAATTTTAAGACTTTCGGTATTCACAGAAGGCATTTAGGAGTCCTAAATTTAGGACTCCTAACTTTACTACTACTAAATTGAGAAAAATCCTTACTTTAGGGCTTCCGGTATTCACAGAAGGCATTTAGGAGTCCTAAAGTTAGGACTCCTGCTTCTGTGAATACCGAAATGAGTAAGTGCCTTCTGTGAATACCAAAATGAGTAAGTGCCTTCTGTGAATACCAAAATGGTAGTAAGTTTAGGATTTTGTCTTAAGTTAGTTCTGTGAATCGGGCCCAACAACATTACCCATTGCTCCATTTACCAATCCTCTTTCTACATGTAAAGTTCTCCGTAAAATTATCCGACAATTTAAACATACATACAGATTTTTCTCTAAGCCAGCAGTTTTAGATATAGATTTCTGAAGAGAATCCAATTTTAACTTCAACTTTTCAGACAAAACAATAGTACTAACTTCATGCTCTATTCTATCTTTAGCTTCCAGTTTCTTAATTTCTTGATTTTCTAAATTCAACATTTTCTCATTAAAAACCGAACATTCTTTGAGAGTTGGCATCATGCATATGACTGACTTATCTGCTACCTCTTTACTATATATTTTCTCAGGTACATTATCTTCATTAGGAAACAGCTTGGAAAGTAATTGTGTTCGTAGAGTGTCTTTCGCATCTTCAGTTAGTTTTCCAATCCTTACATCTTGAAGA
Organism: Lissotriton vulgaris; assembly: GCF_964263255.1. Taxonomy (NCBI): domain Eukaryota; kingdom Metazoa; phylum Chordata; class Amphibia; order Caudata; family Salamandridae; genus Lissotriton; species Lissotriton vulgaris. The sequence goes on from NC_141693.1 coordinate 739,334,066, forward strand.
ATATTTCCATATTTAGTATCCTTTGCCTGTCGCATATTTTGAATCAGTTTAGTATATTTGAAATGTGACCATATATTAACATTTCCAATACTGCCCAGGCACTTTCTGGTCTCTTCATGCGTAACAGTTTCAAATACAGGTTGTCCTTTCACAGGAGTTAGCTGCAGTAGATCTCCAAAAACTATGACATGTTTACCTCCAAATAACACATCATACTCTGTCTTAAGTATCTGTTGCATTCTTAAATGCACAAAAGCAAGCATTACATTGGATACCATGCTCACCTCATCAATAATAAGAAGTTTCATTTTTTAAGGACTCTAGAAACTTCAAAACAAGCTTCTCCAGATAGCTTGTGATATTGTAATTTATTTTCATGTTCATCTGGCAGCATCAGTAAACGATGTAAAGTAATACCTTTAATATTATGTGCTGCCAATCCAGTTGGAGCAGTAACAACACAAGACAGTGTTGACTGAGTTCTTTGCTGTAGATATGTAGTAATTCCTTTAATTAGGAAACTTTTACCAGTTCCAGCTTCTCCACTTACATATAGTCGAATAGGTTCAAATGACATACATGAGCAATCTTTTTTCTCATGACGAAAGCCATGCTCAATGTGCCCTGCCACTTCATCATATATCTGTCTTTGCTCAAGATTAAATTGCTTCTTTAATTCTTCTAAGTTTATTACTTCCTCTTGACCTTGCTGCATTGCTCTTTCCACCTCATCCATGGCAGTGGCTGCTTCATTTTGGATAATTGGTTGTCCCAGTGGATCTTGACTTAATGAAGCCGAACTTTGACTACCTTGTGAACTGTCTCTAGCAATCTCCGCTGCAATTGTTGCTTCTTGCTCTATTTCATCATTCAACATTTGGAGATAATTACTAAAAACAGGACATTCAATACTACTTTTAGATGCGTTGAATGAATCTTCATAACTATCAAAGTCACCAAGTAGTTCCTCTTCTGTACGCCATGGTTTAAAGAGTTGAATAAGAGCTAAATAGTAAAATTCTCTTTTGTCAGGTGTATCGCAACTCAGTTTTCGATGATTAATCAAGTGTCCTTTTCTTTGTTTCACCAGACATCCTTCATGTCCAATTATAGCGTGTACACCTTTATCAATATTCTCTGTAATATTCCTTTTAAAAGTGTAGTTTTGAAGTATTTCATACAGACAAATATTTTCAAGCAGAGTAATTCTATTTGGATAGTATGTATCCAACATATTTGTTTTCAGAATGTCTGTACTGTTTGGTTCTTTCTGTGCTAAATATTCAAATTCTTGCACAGGTTTCAGAACACGGTTTCGTGTTTCTGCAAGACCAAAACTCACCCAGAGGATAGTCCTTGATTTTGCATAAAGACTTGCTGATGATAACTGATCACAACATTCATATACTCCAATTTCCCGATGAGACAACATCTTCAAACTGTACGTATACAATTTCTTGCTTAGGCTCTTTTCATGAGAAAAGTCTTCCCACATCTCTTTCAGTTCCATCTTTTCAGATTTCGTGATGTAAGCCATTACATATTGAGCCACAGCAATAGAGTTGTCTGCAACATATTGTATGTCCATGTTAGCATTCCACATGGACAAAATGACTGGGTTATAATCATTTATATATTTGGATTCTTCACCTCTTCTTAAATTGTACGTATTTTTAGGTGACCTTCTTGTGATGTTATGTCGCAAAGATGACATCAAATTGTTGACTCTTCCTTTTGAAAGTACCGGTCGTGCAAATCCAAAATGACATTTGGTGTAGAATTTACTCTTTGATTTGAATTTTCGCCAACAATATTTTCCACAACGATGACTTTGAAAGCGTAACACTTTTCCTCTTAAGTCCTTATCAGTTGTACTATTAGGTATGTCACAAGTAGCATACTGTTCAATAAAAGACAGTACAGTCTCATCCGAGTCTGTTCCAAATTTAGGAGCATCCTTGATCCATAACAGCATATGAATATGAGGAGCACCTCTTGCTTGATATTCTTTTCTCCAAAAGAAATCCAGTACTTCACCAAGAGGCGGATTTTTCTTGTTTGTAACAAAAGACATCATAGCTTCAAATCTATGATTAAAATATCTGCAAACATTAACCGGATCTAATGAACACAATTCTCCAGGTGTCTTGTAGTTTATATTTTCTATGTTTGCATTCGCCTCCCGAAGAAATTCAAGTAAATCTTCCCAAGCATACTCTGCACAGCTTAGAGTTAAAAACCATGTAGATGCTCCTAAGTTTCGAAGCATGCACTTTAAATCTCCATGACGACGGTACCAATACTCATTAGTACCACGCTGACAAGCCATTAAATTAATTAGGTGTGAATCCAAAACACTATCTTTCTGTTGCACTTCATCCATAAATTCCTTTGCTGAAATATTTTGCAGATGCACTCCACTTTTTAAGATATGGTTTACTGCATAAGAAAGACCAGATAAGTCACTCTCAAACAGAAGATGAAACAAATATGGAATGCATTGGCGAAACCTCGGATCTTCTGCATATAATCTTGTTGTCCGGTACTCAGATGCAGGAATCTGCATAGGTCGATCATCATATCGTGTACCTTCACCTGTAGGGAATAACTGTGGGAAACAACGACCTTCCAAACTTTCTTCCCATACACTAATAGGATTTCCTTTTGCTTTTTCCATCTGAAATAATTCAATAGCATTCCCTATTGCTTCTTTGGAATGCAGTGGATGAACACTGTAATGTTCATAAATTTATTCATTTCTGGATAAGTCAACTTTTTCAATTTGTCCAATAGACAAATCATTGTCCTCTTCTTCACTTCCTTCTTCTTCTTCTACGTATACATCTTTATAGTACTTAATATTTTTGACTAAATACTACGTTGCCTTTTTGACTTTTCTAACATCCACTAAATCTTGCCAGATTTTCTTACTCTTTGTAGGTACACCATTAACTAGAATAACTAGAGGTTCCTCTTCTACACTTTCAACACCAATTGTTTCCATATTTTTTTTAAATCAAGTGGCAAATATACAACTCTACCCTTTAATCCTCTTTGTAAATCTGAAGGATTTAATTTGCCAGTCTTAGGCTCCATACGAACAATAGCCTGAAAAGGATGTACACATTGAATCAGAATGGTCTCATAAGTATTTAAATCCATCAGTTCCGATGGAATATATATCAACTGAAGATTATTATGGACAGCTCTAGCAGGCATTCTATTTTCATTTAATTTATTATAACAATACTTACAAATACGTTGCTCAAAACCCAAATCAAAATAGTTTTCCACCAACAAATAAGTTGCAAAATCTTTCCATTGACTATTACTTTCATCTTCACTTTTTAAATATAAATCCACTAACCTAGTTTGACTTTTGTAATGAATGCGTTGACAACACACACAAGGAAAATTTGGTTTCTCACCTGCAATGACCTTAAACTTTGTTATTTCCTGTTCAAAATTTTCAATATTAAAATTTCCAACATTTTCTAACACATTTCCTTCTATAATTATATCAGTTTCTGCATTATCTTCCTCTGGACCAAAATAACTTACCTCAATTTCTCCAGAAATCTTCTTAACATCTAATTCACATCCATGCAAAAGAGCACTATTTAACTGTTTAAGTTTAAGTGCTGGACTTTTTGCATAATACAACTTTCTCACTAATTTTCTCATTTTCGTATGATGTACTGCTAACATCCTGAAGTGATGAAACACACTCTGGCATATTTTTTTAGAAAGACAAGCCAGAGAATGGCCTTGCAGACCTATTTTTTCTCGCACTCTGCAATGATCTAATTCTTGCAACATTACAATTTTTTTTAAGACTTTCCTTAGTGTACTTACGTAAGAAATTGCGAAAGAAATCAATTGAATCCTGTTGTACACTACAAATGCTACTACAATTCCAACTGTAAACAGGAACATTAGGACGTCCCTCTAAAACTTCTCCAGCCATCACCTCTTCTGCATTTCTAACCACAATTTTCTCTTTCTCAATTGCACAACCATCCTTCACCTCATATGCTCGACCACTGGTGTCAACTGCATGTAACAAATCGTTACTTTGAAAGTAACTCTCTTCATTAAAAAATGGCTCAGAAGTTGAAGTATGCATCCACTTCCCAGAAAACACTTAAAAAAAAAAATACTTCTATTTATGTGTCTCTTCCATTTACTTTTAGCCTTTAAAACTCGGATTGCCTTATTTAGTGTATTTATTCTATTAAGTACTAAAATAAATAATTTTCTTTTTGTCTCAAACGCGCGCTGAACAACACCCTCTATATCTTCTTTCTTCTTATAAAAAGCAGATCTTCTTTTACAAACTTTCTCCTTTTTTAAAAAATTCAAAACTACTCTGTTATAAAACATACGCTTCCTGATTTCCGCAAACTGATTCGTACGAGTTTTGCTGTATATATTTTCCTCTCTGCTGATTCCAGAAACATTTTTATGTTTTGTTCCATTTGTCCTTCTACATACTGATAACTGTTTTTCCTTTTGAACGTTATCGTTAATAGTTTTCCTTTGACATAATCTTCTTAAAAAAGCTTTGGTTTTCTTACCAGGAGCACTCTTCTTTTTATCCGTCCTTTGTTGTTTTGATAATTCTTGTATTTCTTTCCTCTTCAAATGGTATGTCCGTTTATAGAGCTTTCTTTTTTCACTTCTGGTTGGCATACTAATTTATGTTTGTGATGAAAATGACAATCTGTAAAACACAAACATAACAAGTATTATAGTTGGCTACTAGCATATAACATACACATTAAAACCACAGATTCATTTTCTAAGTAGAATAAAGACAAAGAAACAGTTTCTGAACAGAGTAGGAAATCCTGTAGTGAATGTTGGTTCTAAATTTATGACAGTCCATAGCTGTGTTAACATTATAGACGTATTTTCTGATTCTATTTTTTAAAGCATACAAACAGTACACTGTTTTTCAAGAACTATCGGTCATCCTAGTGTTTTAATCTTTTTTACTATAATCTCTTATGCACTTCATGAGAACATGTCTTGTCACTCTCATAAAGCAGATCAACGACGAATAGGACAAGAAAACTGTCTTCAAGAATACTTTACTATCAAAAATAATTTTATTCATTTAAAAGTTCATAATCTAAAAGAACTTGAAGCATAATGTCATCAGGTACTTCTTCCAATTCATAGTCCTCATCCTCCAAACACTCCTCTTCCCCTTCCACCATCTCTAAATTAGCACTGTCCAATGAAATGTCCATAAAGTCCTAATTTTCATTGTTTTTTTTTCTCCTCAAACACTGCTTCTAATAAGTCCTCCATCAGATCATTAATAATTTCAAAATTAATTTCTTTTTGTTCTGAATAATTCTCCATCTCTATTAGTTTTCATTGTTCTGTATCCTTTAAAAAAATATAAAGACTAAATTATATCTTTTTCATAAATATATAACTTAAAAGTACCTTTACTAATTTTTAAACTACATATATTTTTATACTTTCTAACTCATTAACTACATATATTAAGATAGCACCTTCCTCTTGTTTTGAAAACAAATTGACACTATAACCCTAGACATTAACACTGTTCCTTTTTTTTTGCATTAAATAATTACTGCTGTAAAAAGACATTTACACTGTAAAATTTGTTTTTAGATTTTCTAGATATCACAACTATTGATAAACTTTATAATTAATTTTTAGGGATCCATTTTCCGAGTTCACCACTACAAAGTGCTATTGAAACTATATACAGTCTGAACGGGAGGCTCACATTGTACAAACCATAACATTCACTTAACAGATTACTACTTCCCACAGAGACAGTTGCTTTTTTGTTCAACAGCATACTCAGCATGTGAATTTCATTGCATGTACAAAATGTCATGCTAACCATGAAGAACCACATCATAATAAAGCTCTGCGAATATATGTAAAACAGTGCATACATATAGTACAGTCGCAGATATGCAGGAAAGATGCCCATCACACCAAGAGCCATATCATAATACCCCTCTGTAAAGGAAGAAAAAAGACTGCCAAATATAATACAGCATGAGTTTCAAAAATAATGAACACTTAGCAAGAATTATCCCATGGAAACTGCAAAGAATTATAGTTAAATGATAGATAAACCAGAACTCCATCAAAAAGAAGACATGCACCAGGCCCATAAAATGTTAATATCAACTGTCAGTGGAAAAATATCTCAAAATACATATCTAGTACAAGCAATACAGACATGGCAAAAATAGAAGATAAAATCATGCTCCAAACCGAAACTTTGCAAATATTTAAAAAAATCTTGTTTATTATTTTAATGTGCGCCCAAAAAAATTGCCTTTCAAAAATACCAACTCACCTGAAAAAAAGAATATAATTCCTGAAATTCTGTGATATGGAAGGCAGGTTGTTGCTTTTCAGCACCAAACACTATAAAAAAGAGAAATAATAAAATGTAATAAACATATTACAGACATATTTATTACACAACATAGAGCCATTGTAGCAAAGAACAAGCCTAACAAATAAATTCCCTAAGATTCTCTACCATTAGATATCCTAATGCCTAAGTTCAATAATTGTTTATTGAACACATGACATAAATAAATATGAAATAAAATATCAAATATAGAGTAGGAAATAGATACAGGAGAGATACAGACTACAGGAAAGAGAGAGACAGTAGCAGGAAGAGGAACATACAGAGACAGACTAGCATTCAAAGAACAAATAGATAGACAAAAAAATAACACCACCACTGAAAAGTCAAGAAAGAAAGGGAAGGTACAATAAAGAAAAAGATGACTATGCAGACGGAGTCACAGAGTAGAAATAACAGACAGAGAACAAAGAAGACAAAAAACAGGAGGTACAGAGACAGAGAGGACAGCAGGCAAACACTACAATAGGGTGAGAGAGAGCAGAAGCAACACAGAGATGGAGAAACAAAGCAGAAGACAGAGAAAGATGGAGAGAAGAAGAGTGAATAAGAAGAAAAGAGATATACACCACCATACAGACAATGTAGGAGGAAGACTGAGAACACGACACAGAGAAACATACAAAAGGAGCACGAGAAGAAGAGGGATATCACAAGGGACAGTGAAGGTAAGAGTGCTTTTAGGCCAGAAAATAAAACATTCACAGAAATGAATAAATATAGTGAAAAGCACAACCAAGACAGAGAGAGCAAGAAAAACAAAAAGAATAGGACACAAAGCTTCTCATTTATGAAAGCCTTGCGCCACAGATATGTCACTTTTTCCCATGTTAAAAGTGACGCACCACCGGCGCAAGGCCTTCATAATTAAAGGCCCATGTGAGGGAGAACAACAACTGCATAGAGAGAAAATGTATGAGAGACAGGAACGGTAAAAATCAAAGGATAGGCAACATGGAGAAAAACTGCACAGTAGACAGATACAGAGGGCGAGCCAGACACACTAAAATATATGAAGTAAGCAGCACAAAAACAGTATGTTGAGAAATCGAAAACAGCAACACAGATATATGTATACTGACTCCACTAACTTACTGCAAGAACGTATCTGTTACAGGAACTTCTGCATAATTTTAACTCACAACTCTTTGTTTCCCTTTAGCCCCAACACTTTCCCCTCTGAACTCTCACCCACCATTGCAGCTCTCTGCCACAAACCACACTGTAAATTTTGCCCTCTAAATTTTTACATGTAGGTATGGTACAACACGTAACATCATACCTACAGCAACTAAGTACTAATACCTTTGACACAGATTAATAGCTGCACAAGTTAACTAAAAAGTCTGCCTACACCAGGCCTCAACAGTGCAGCCCAATAGACAGCAAGCCTACCTTTAAGAAACTGCCTGTTCTGAAACTCGAACAGACCCGGCCAACTTAAAGCCCTGAAACTATCTTAATTTTCTCCTCTCTCTTTAAACCAGGGGTCTCCAAACGGGTCCTGGAGGGCCGAATCCATGCCAGATTTTTTGTATATCCCCATTGAAATACATGTAGTAATTTTTAAAATCTGGCATGGATATAGCCCTCCAGGACCGGTTTGGAGACCCCTGTTTTAAACCTTTACATTTCATTTTCAAACCACGTTTGCTTTCCATGACACACATTTTTTTTCAATGTTCCACATTCAACGCCTAAACACTTTTCCCTTTTTAGTATCCGAAGCCGCAACTGCAACATGGCTAATGCACGAATTAATTAGTCTACCTTTCGCGTTTTTTCAGTGTTCAAATTCCAAAAATTTCTTCACATAAATAGATACCAGCGGCTCAGTACCTCCTACAGTCATAAAACCAAGTCGCTCCCTTTCACTTACAAATGCCTTTGAGACGGCAAACAAATGTCGGGCAGATTTACAATCCCCTTACGCCACTTTAGCATCACTTTTAACATGGGACAAGTGAAGCAAAAGTGCCGCACGGAGCATGTTAATCTGCCCCTAAATCTTTATATAAATGAGTGTACTCAAATATGTAATTAGTCGTTCACATGCAGGCACTTTCAAATACATGACTTATTTAAGTAGAACCGCTATAATGTTGCATGTCTTTTCAAAAATACACCAGTGCCTGCTATAATGCCGACTTTTTCCTTATTCTTCAACAGTGGTTATTTTTTTTTCATGTAAGGAAAATTACTATGACTTTTTAAACGGCAAAGCTTACGCGGTAATAGTCACTCTGCATATGCTTCCCTGTAAGAATGTAGTTTATCTACCCCCGCATGGGAACCTTGATGTTTCCATCTGGCCGCAAATTCCGGCCTTGAATCACAAGACATGAACAACAGCCTTATTGTCACAAAAACAAGTTACCCTACCATCTGTTCGCAAACATATCTCTTTCACTTAGCTAATATTCACAGAGAAGTGCATTCCTTATAAAATAGTGACCTTCCTTTACAATTTGCTGAGGTGACTCCTTTAATTTTTAACGCATCCTCCACTTCAAGGCAGCCCTATTTTTTTTATAAGTACTAAGCAATGGTTTAGTGACTTGTCTGCCAGAAATTATTTGAAGTAATTCTGCTACTCTTCACTCCACAGAGAAATTTACAAAAAACAATTTGATGGACAGAATGTAGATCAATGTCTTACATTCACCCCAGTATAAGGATCTGGGCCGAAATCCATCGTTTTTTGCACTCCACACCACCCTGGGTTAGATAATGGCTTTATGCAAATCAGCTCTGACCCTGTGCCCCATGGGAACGGTCCAGTCCGAACTACACAGCCATATCTTTCCCAGACCGGAATCAAGCACCCGAGGACCGGACCGGTTTCGAGGTAACACCTCTCATCAGCCCGGCTAGCTTGACTCCAGTGGTGTGGAGGCTCTGGGACCCACGTCTGAGCTACCCCAGTACACTCAGGGAGAAATTTACAAAAAACAATTTGATGGACAGAATGTAGATCAATGTCTTACATTCACCCCAGTACAAGGATCTGGGCCTAAATCCATTGTTTTTTGCACTCCACACCACCCTGGGTTAGATAATGGCTTTATGCAAATCAGCTCTGACCCTGTGCCCCATGGGAACAGTCCAGTCCGAACTACACAGCCATATCTTTCCCAGACCGGAATCAAGCATCCGAGGACCGGACCTGTTTCGAGGTAACACCTCTCATCAGCCCGGCTAGCTTGACTCCAGTGGTGTGGAGGCTCTGGGACCCACGTCTGAGCTACCCCAGTACACTCAGGGAGAAATTTACAAAAAACAATTTGATGGACAGAATGTAGATCAATGTCTTACATTCACCCCAGTAAAAGGATCTGGGCCTAAATCTATCATTTTTTGCACTCCACACCACCCTGGGTTAGATAATGGCTTTATGCAAATCAGCTCTGACCCTGTGCCCCATGGGAACGGTCCAGTTCGAACTACACAGCCATATCTTTCCCAGACCGGAATCAAGCATCCGAGGACCGGACCGGTTTCGAGGTAACACCTCTCATCAGCCCTGCTAGCTTGACTCCAGTGGTGTGGAGGCTCTGGGACCCACGTCTGAGCTACCCCAGTACACTCAGGGAGAAATTTACAAAAAACAATTTGATGGACAGAATGTAGTTCAATGTCTTACATTCACCCCAGTACAAGGATCTGGGCCTAAATCCATCGTTTTTTGCACTCCACACCACCCTGGGTTAGATAATGGCTTTATGCAAATCAGTTCCGACCCTGTGCCCCATGGAAACAGTCCAGTCCGAACTACACGGCCATATCTTTCCCAGACCGGAATCAAGCATCCGAGGACCGGACCGTTTCGAGGTAACACCTCTCATCAGCCCGGCTAGCTTGACTCCAGTGGTGTGGAGGCTCTGGGACCCACGTCTGCGCTACCCCAGTACACTCAGGGAGAAATTTACAAAAAACAATTTGATGGACAGAATGTAGATCAATGTCTTACATTCACCCCAGTACAAGGATCTGGACCTAAATCCATCGTTTTTTGCACTCCACACCACCCTGGGTTAGATAATGGCTTCATGCAAATCAGCTCTGACCCTGTGCCCCATGGGAACAGTCCAGTCCGAACTACACAGCCATATCTTTCCCAGACCGGAATCAAGCATCCGAGAACCGGACCGGTTTTGAGGTAACACCTCTCTTCAGCCCGGCTAGCTTGACTCCGGTGGTGTGGAGGCTCTGGGACCCACGTCTGAGCTACCCCAGTACACTCAGGGAGAAATTTACAAAAAACAATTTGATGGACAGAATGTAGATCAATGTCTTACATTAACCCCAGTACAAGGATCTGGGCCTAAATCCATCGTTTTTTGCACTCCACACCACCCTGGGTTAGATAATGGTTTTATGCAAATCAGCTCTGACCCTGTGCCCCATGGGAACAGTCCAGTCCGAACTACACAGCCATATCTTTCCCAGACCGAAATCAAGCATCCGAGGACCGGACCGGTTTCGAGGTAACACCTCTCATCAGCCCGGCTAGCTTGACTCCAGTGGTGTGACGGCTCTGGGACCCACGTCTGAGCTACCCCAGTACACTCAAGGAGAAATTTACAAAAAACATTTTGATGGACAGAATGTAGATCGTTGTCTCACATTCACCCCAGTACAAGGATCTATGCCTAAATCCATCGTTTTTTGCACTCCACACCACCCTGGGTTAGATAATGGCATTATGCAAATCAGCTCTGACCCTGTGCCCCATGGGAACAGTCCAGTCCGAACTACACAAATACGATGGATTTCGGCCCAGATCTTTGGACTGGGGTGAGTGTATGACATTGATCCACATTCGTTCCATCACCTGTTGTGTTTGCATATTCCGCCCTAAGTGCGCTCGGGATGCCCAGACGTGGGTCCCAGGCACTCCACACCACTGGAGTCAAGCTAGCCGGGCTGATGAGAGGTGTTACCTCGAAACCGGTCCGGTCCTCGGATGCTTGATTCCGTTCTGGGAAGGACATGGCTTTTGTAGTTCGGACTGGACTGTTCCCATGGGGCACAGGGTCAGAGCTGATTTGCATATCGCCATTGTCTAACCCAGGGTGATGTGGAGTGCAAAAAAATGATGGATTTGGGCCCAGATCTTTGGACTGGGGTGAGTGTGTGACATTGATCCACATTCGGTCCATCACCTGTTGTGTTTGCATATTCCGCCCTAAGTGCGCTGGGGATGCCCAGACGTGGGTCCCAGGCACTTCACACCACTGGAGTCAAGCTAGCCTGGCTGATGAGAGGTGTTACCTCGAAACCGGTCCGGTCCTCGGATGCTTGATTCAGTTCTGGGAAGGACATGGCTTTTGTAGTTCGGACTGGACTGTTCCCATGGGGCACAGGGTCAGAGCTGATTTGCATATTGCTATTGTCTAACCCAGGGTGGTGTGAAGTGCAAAAATACGATGGATTTGGGCCCAGATCTTTGGACTGGGGTGAGTGTGTGACAATGATCCACATTCGGTCCATCACCTGTTGTGTTTGCATATTCCGCCCTAAGTGCGCTGGGGATGCCCAGACGTGGGTCCCAGGCACTCCACACCACTGGAGTCAAGCTAGCCGGGCTGATGAGAGGTGTTACCTCGAAACCGGTCCGGTCCTCGGATGCTTGATTCCGTTCTGGGAAGGACATGGCTTTTGTAGTTCGGACTGGACTGTTCCCATGGGGCACAGGGTCAGAGCTGATTTGCATATCGCCATTGTCTAACCCAGGGTGGTGTGGAGTGCAAAAAAACGATGGATTTGGGCCCAGATCTTTGGACTGGGGTGAGTGTGTGACATTGATCCACATTCGGTCCATCACCTGTTGTGTTTGCATATTCTGCCCTAAGTGCGCTGGGGATGCCCAGACGTGGGTCCCAGGCACTCCACACCACTGGAGTCAAGCTAGCCGGGCTGATGAGAGGTGTTACCTCGAAACCGGTCCGGTCCTCGGATGCTTGATTCCGTTCTGGGAAGGACATGGCTTTTGTAGTTCGGACTGGACTGTTCCCATGGGGCACAGGGTCAGAGCTGATTTGCATATCGCCATTGTCTAACCCAGGGTGATGTGGAGTGCAAGAAACGATGGGTTTGGGCCCAGATCTTTGGACTGGGGTGAGTGTGTGACATTGATCCACATTCGGTCCATCACCTGTTGTGTTTGCATATTCCGCCCTAAGTGCGCTGGGGATGCCCAGACGTGGGTCCCAGGCACTCCACACCACTGGAGTCAAGCTAGCCGGGCTGATGAGAGGTGTTACCTCGAAACCGGTCCGGTCCTCGGATGCTTGATTCAGTTCTGGGAAGGACATGGCTTTTGTAGTTTGGACTGGACTGTTCCCATGGGGCACAGGGTCAGAGCTGATTTGCATATCGCTATTGTCTAACCCAGGGTGGTGTGGAGTGCAAAAATACGATGGATTTGGGCCCAGATCTTTGGACTGGGGTGAGTGTGTGACATTGATCCACATTCGGTCCATCACCTGTTGTGTTTGCATATTCCGCCCTAAGTGCGCTGGGGATGCCCAGACGTGGGTCCCAGGCACTCCACACCACTGGAGTCAAGCTAGCCGGGCTGATGAGAGGTGTTACCTCGAAACCGGTCCGGTCCTCGGATGCTTGATTCCGTTCTGGGAAGGACATGGCTTTTGTAGTTCGGACTGGACTGTTCCCATGGGGCACAGGGTCAGAGCTGATTTGCATATCGCCATTGTCTAACCCAGGGTGGTGTGGAGTGCAAAAAAACGATGGATTTGGGCCCAGATTGGAGTTCTGGACTTTTTGGTTCCGTCCAGAGGTGTCAGGGAACAACACCCAAAGACCCCGGAGTTCCACCTGCCTTGGTGCACAAATGAACAGAAACACGGGCTTCTCGATGGTGGCGTCAAAGACCAAAGGTTTATTACTGCAGGGACACAGAAGTCACAGATACTACACACGGGCAGAATCTAGGAGCCTGTTCGATTTGTACAAAGAGGGTTGCTCCTTATATACTGAATTTTAAGCTGGGGGCAAATTCGTTACATGTAATACATTCCCAAAACCTTTGTGTCTAAAACAATAAATATTTGGCGTTACACAGGAACCGTCGATAATATCTGGGGCCAAACATTACGAAGAGAGGGGTTCCCACTAGTTTGTCACAATTCCCTGTCAATATTGCATTCAGGACCCGGACCGCCTCATCGTAAAGTTCGTTACCTCCCCCTAATAAAGATTCAGAAAGAAAGAAACAGAGCCAGGTGTGGAAGATAGAAAAGTGGGATAAGGGATGTTTGTGGGTTGTAAATGGGCAAGGCTACCGGCTTCGGCCGCCTAATCATGATCAGGACAATGGACACGAAGACCAGTTTGGCAGGACTGGCCTCGGGCAGAGGAGGCAGCCTTTGTCGAGTCATGCAGCTACAGCGTGATCTGGTTTAAGGTGCACGTGTCATGAAAGAGGTGAATCTCCGGCTAAGGTTACGTGTCCTTAATCGAAATGAAGTGATCAGAGTTTATTGCATATGTGAGGGCAAGAAACACAAAATGGCTGCCATGATCTAAGATGGATGCCGTGGGTAGATCAGAAATGTGTTTATAAAAGGAGTGCTCTTGCTCGTAGCGTAGCGAAAACACCAGGATATACTAAATGGATCATTTGCGGTTCGCTGATACCAATATTATGTATTTCCGACAAACTTGAAAACACGGGTTCAAATCGTCACGGAACCTCAGACCCTCCTTTTGCCCTTACATAGGCAATTACTCAGTCTATGTCAGAATCTAGTTCTATGCTCATCAGGTCAGTGACATGCTGTTGTATCATCATCCTTTCTCGTGTCTTTTCTCCAAACGCAGGTGGTTTCCTAAGACAAGTTGCAGTACAAAGACTACACAGAGCAGGACCACACTGGATAATCAGACAACATGAGAATAGGAATACTAAGATGACACCAATGACCATCAGAACCTTCCATCCCCACGCTGATATCAGAGTCCAAAACCACTCCATGAAGGACCAGTTTCCCTTGTCTACATGTATGGAGTCGGAAATCTTGTGTAGCTTAGAGATCGCCTCATAGACTGTTGGAGCATTATTAGGAATAAAGACACAGCAGCTCGATTGGATCATTCTGCATACCCCACCTCGATCTGCAAGTATAACGTCTAGAACCATACGGTTCTGCAACGTCATGAGTCTATCCGCCTGAAGCTCAGCTGTCAAGTTGCTAAGGGCACCAGCAGTTTCGGTAATAGTAGATTCAACTACCCGTGTTAGCTGACGTATGTTTCTACTATTGGCCATAGGCCCCCAGAACGGAAGGAAGCCTTTGAAGAAGTCTCCAGCTTCCTGACCAGCGGTATCTTCCTTGCTGAAGACACCTCTCGCTATTCTGGTTCTGTGGTAATCAGATGAAGTAGTGTATGTCGGAGGCAACAATCGAGCAATATAACATGATCCTGAAAAGTCGGCAGGCAACCATGTATAAGCTCTGTCTCGACAAATGAAGTAGGTGCCCCTAGCAGTGAGAAAGGCAGGGGAAGAGTTAGCCGGAAACACATAAGTCTCTACGCACTCACTCCTCCCTAGCTGAGCTCTCGGATTTCTCCCATTACCTTGCAAACAGACCTGACCTCGGTGAGGTACGACCCAGATTGGAGTTGAGCTTTTACGCTTGCTTTTTCCTAAACTAAGGCGATACTCTGAAGTATTCCAACTTAAATACACTCGTAATTCGTCTCTAGGGTATGATGGAGTATTATTGACGTCCTTGACCATGTCAATAATTCCCTGGACTAAGGCTTTGTTGGCAGAGTTATATTTAGTGGAACGCGGTGGACGTGGAGGATAGGTTTCAAGGGCATAAGCAAAGATGGTTTGGAGGGCCTGAAATGATCCATTGTAGCTGAAAGGCAAAACCAGATAGGGAATACCTTTATCCATAGTGTGGGGTATCAAGCCACACACCCAGCAGTCTGTAGTGTTAACTACCAGTTGGTGTTGGTGCAAGAGCTGTACAAAAGTGTTGCTGGTGAATTCTGAGCGTCGAGCTTGCTCATGTTCCGGAAACGAGTGAAAAGAGTGTATAGAAGAAACAGTAGAAATGGCAGGATCAAGGGGAGGTACTGTAGTAACTGGCACAAAAATCAAATTTATACTAAAGACGATTCCACCCACCAATGTTGCTAAAATAATCAAGAATGTAATGGCACATTGCATCAAAAAGCATTTGTTATGAAGAATTCTGTAAAGTCTGTTTCTGCGAACATAAATCACATTTTCTCGTTGCAGCGCAGGAAGCTCCATCTTCTACAATCCGCTCGCGACCACTGATGATGTGTACGTAGATGAAAATGCCTCTATCAGCCCTGGGAGTTCCCAGAACCAACAGAAAGATCGACCTTGTGTCAGACCCCTGCAGATTCAACTAGGCACACAGCCACGACCCTACGGCTACCCAGACGGCAAGGCAATTTTAAAAAAAACAATAAACAATAGCAAACTTCCTGGCTGAAGGCAAAAGTTCAATATATCAAAATCACAATATGCAGTTGCCTGCTTTATTTGTCCATTTTACGGCTTCTTAAGTTATATCTCTGTTTCGCTGGTACTGTCTGATCGGCAAATAGTGTATCACTAGCAGCTGTTGCAGTGTTTAAGTTCGCAGATGGCAAAGTTTCTTCTGATGCTGGAGACAAATGTTCAGTGTTCAAAGGAGTCTTTTCAGGAGGAGAGTCAGGTTTTAGAGTGTCAGTAATCAATTCGGCATCGCTGAAAGAGATGAACTTCGGTGTGCTTTCAGATTCGGAGGCACCAATTCCCTTCTTCACCCAGTCGTCGTAAGGGAGCGGCAAAGGGACACGCTTAACGTGGGATGCGTGTACCCAGTGCTTGCGGCCAGCTACACGAACTGCTGTCCTCGTTGCAAGTAGGATTTGGAAGGGCCCCACAAATCTCGGCTGAAGGTTCTTCGTCCTCGCGAAGTTCTTGATGACGACGAAGTCTCCCGGTTTCAGCTGATGCCCTGGACTCTCCGGAGGTTTTGGCAAAGCATCGAAAACCTGTTGATGAATAAGACTCAATTTAGCAGTCAAGTCGTAAAGGTAGTCTATCAACATAGGATATTCTATGGAGCAAAATTCTTTAGGCCTTGGCACACCCCAGATATTTGCCGGGCGACCAAAGACTATTTCATAAGGACTAAGCCCTATTCTAGAATGTACCGTTGCTCTCGTTGATAACAAGGCCAAAGGAAGTGCGTCTGGCCAGGCTAAACCTGTGGATGCTTGTATTTTAGCTATTTTCAGCTTGAGGGTGCCATTGTAACCCTCCACTAAACCAGCAGACTGGGGATGGTTTGCACTGTGGAATTTCTGTTTCAGTCCTAGGCCGGCACACACACTCTGCATAACTTTCCCTATAAACTCACTTCCGTTATCTGACCATACAATCCGTGGCATTCCATACCTAGGGAAAAATTCTTTGAGAAGAATTTTGGCAGTTGATAGGGCAGTGTTGTCCTTTAGTGGGTATGCTTCTATCCACCTGGAAAAAGCACAGACCACCACTAGGACATATTTTAAATTATTACAGCGGTCCATGTGAATAAAATCTAACTGAATCACTTCAAAAGGGCAGGAAGGAGGAGCGAAATGACCAGCTGGAGTTGGAGTTCCCTTGCCAGGATTATGCATCAAGCACACCATACAATTTTTCACCACTCTCTCTGCACACTTACTGATTCCCTCATTCTTCCAGACCGGAGCCAACATCTTACAGATCCCTTTAGAACTTATATGCGCTACTCCATGCGCCATCGTCACTACTGCAAGCACATACGCATCGGGCAACATCCAACGCTGCTGTTCTGTCAAATCAATCCAACATCCATTCGAGTCCAACTTGCCCGTACTTTCTCTCCATACACGTTTCTCTTCCTCAGTTGCTTCTTTCTGAATCTCTTTCACACTTTCCATAGTATCCTCACACATTCCAGACTCAGCAATCCATCTTGCAGACGTAGCAACATACATTCTGCTCATCGTGTCTCTAGCTGTCTGTTTAGCAATTTCATCAGCAAAAGCATTCCCACGACCAACATCATCCGTGATTGCTTTATGAGCACTGCACTTCACAATCGCAACTTCAGTCGGCAAGGTTAGAGATTCCAACAAGTCATTAACTAGCTGGCCATGTTGGATCTTAGTCCCATGGGACGTAATGAAACCTCTTTCTCTCCACAAACGGCCAAAACTATGGGCCACGCCAAATGCGTACTGACTATCTGTAAAGACATTCACTCTCTTTCCCTTAGCTAAAATACACGCTCTTGTTAGAGCTATTAATTCTGCAGCTTGGGCAGAATTCTGACTCACTCTTGCAGTCTCCACAATCGTCTTCAAAGTCGTTACTGCGTAAGCAGCAGTCACATCACCATTCTCCAATTTAAAACATGACCCGTCCACATACAGCGTACCATCCGGATCGGATAACGGAGTATCCTTCAAATCAATGCGTCCTTTTGTCTCTTCCTCCGTTTTAAAACAGCAATCATGTGGCTCGGAATCACTCGACTCTTGATCAGTCGGCAACAGTGTTGCTGGATTCAATACATTACATCTTTTGATCTGAATATGACTCGCTAGTAATGTCAGCTCGTAACCAGATAATCTCGCACTAGTAAGGTGTTGTGTCTTCGTTCGGTTCATGAGTGTATCCACTGCATGAGGAACCATGACCACTAGCATGTTGTTCATTACCAAACCAGCAGATTGTCGAATGGAAGCCGCAGCTGCCGCTGTAGCTCTCAAACAACTAGGTAACGCTCTGGCTACCGGATCTAATGTTGATGAGAAATACGCACAAGGGCGTTGTTTATCACCAAACTTCTGTGTCAGAACACTCAATGCGCAACCTTCTCTCTCGTGAACATAGAGCGTGAACGGCTTACTGTAATCAGGTGTACCCAATACAGGAGCTGAACACAATGCTTTTCGTAATTCAGTAAAACTCTCTTGACATTCATCAGACCATGGCACTGGACTCGGAACATTTTTCCCAGTCAAGGCTACCAATGGTTTCGCTAAAAGAGAAAAATTTGGGATCCACTGCCTACAGTAAGAGGTAATACCTAGAAAGGCACGTACTTCTCTCTGTGTGCGTGGAACACTCATCTGTGTAATTGCTTTTATTCTTTCTGGGGTCAACTTCCTTCCCTCCTTTGACAAGAGATGACCTAGGTAGGTCACTTCTTGGCAGCAGTATTGCATTTTCGAAGGAGATACCTTGTGATTCAAATTAGACAAATGATGCAATAAGGAAATCGTAGCTGCTTTGCAAGTTTCCTTGTCATCGGCAGCCACTAGAAGATCGTCTACGTACTGTACTAGGGCAGAACCTGGAGGAAGGACAAAGGAATCTAACTGGCTTTTTAATGCTTGACTGTAAATGGATGGACTCTCACAATAGCCTTGTGGAGCGCGTTTAAATCTGAAACTGCGACCTCCTAGACAGAAGCCGAAAATATCCCTGCTTTCTTCGGCTATCGGAATGCTGAAAAAGGCATTCTTCAAGTCGATGACTGAGAACCAAGTAGCTGTAGCAGGAATCAATGTTAACAAGGCAGTAATGTCTGGCACTACAGGAAACTGCGGGACCACAATCTTATTAACTTCTCTAAGGTCTATGACAAACCTAAAAACTGGAGGTTTTGTCGGATCAGTTCGTTTCAAAATCGGTAGTACAGGACTGTTGCAGACATTTCCTCTCGTTTCTTCAACCACACCTTTCTTAATCAAATCTTGCACAATCAATAGAAGTGCACGCTCACCTTCACTAGATATTTTGTATTGAGGAATTCTTGGAAATTTCACATTTGTTTTCAAAGTCACTACATACGGTGGAATTTCTAAGAGACCTAGATCATTAGGACCAGTCGCCCAAAGAGAACCAGGGAGTGAACGCAGCTCTGGCGGGAGTGCATCCATTGACAAGTACATCGGAGAGGTGATATTTTTACCCAACGTAAGCTGTACTCCTTCCGGAGAACAGTACAATGTCGCATATAGTCGTTTTAACAAATCTAAACCAAGCAGATTTTCATTACAACCTGTCGTCAAAATCAGGGGTGCTTTCAATTGGCACGGTCCAACAGAAATAGACAAAGGACCAGATATCGGGTTGTAAACAGGGGCGCCTGAAAAACCTACGGAAACATTTGTTGAGCCGGACAAAGGTGCGCCAGGGAGTTTCGCATGAATGATAGAACTTTTTGCGGCACCAGTATCCAACAGAAACGGTTCGACTACACCTGATGTTGCTACTGCGACATAAGGCCCACTCTGATCCACTGGAACTGATACTACTCCCTCTCTCTGTCCATGGCTGTCCTAGTACCCATTTTGCTGAAATCCCTCATCTACTTCACAATAGTCTTCAACAAGATATTGTTGAGATCTGTTTTGCTGAGTAGACTGTCCATTTCGTTGATCAAAGTGATTGGAAGGACGATCATTCGTTTGTGGAGGCATAGCACCTTGTCCTCGACCTCTAGAATTCTGCACGAAACCACCACGACCTCTCTGAGCTGCTGCTGCATTATTTTGCGCTAAGATCGGACATTCATTTTTATAGTGACCCTCTTTCTTACAGTACGCACACTGATTCCACTGATATTGAGGTCTTGATGAGCTATAATCTGTCCTTTGGTACGAACCTTGCTGCGTATTAGATTGATTCGTGCGAGGCGGATACGCCTGCTGCAAAAGAACTTTAGTTTTTAAATCTTTCGTTTTCTTTTCTGATTTTTCCTTTTCCTCTTTATCCCTGTTTTCGTAGTACTGTGCAGTCGCAAGTATTTGCGCTGTTGTGGATACAGCCCACGCACTCTCTGAATCTTTTAATTTATTGCATAATTCAGGTAACAAATTATGCACAAATTTATCGACAAACAGTCTTTGTCCTCCTTCTGTACTCATGTCCTGACCACTATGATCTACAAAAGTCTCTTCAAACCTCGTGAAGAAGTCAGAGACACTTTCGTCTTTCTTCTGCCTGCATGCTGATAACTTGTCCCAATTAACACGTAATGCGGGCATCAAGGTCTTCATTAGATCAATTATTCTACCTGGTAGATTAGCAATTAGGGGTTCGGGTTTTGCACCACCTATTTGCTGACCATCTGCTGCAGTGATAGCTGCCCAATCACCACCTAAGGCAGCTTGATGATCCTCTCTACGAATTTTGGCCCACACTGGTTGCGGAACTACGTTACCAAACAACATATCGATGTCCGCTAAGTTCATTATACAAGCCTCAACTGTCTGTGTTAATTCCTTGTAATATCCAGCAGGATTCTTATGTGGATCTGGCAAGGCCTGTTTCACTGCTAGCACTTCAGCTCGCTTCCATGGAATGTGTATCCACACTCTTTGGAACTGCGCTGGAGCAGCTGCAATACCAGCATTATCATCACGTGCTACTGCTTCGCGCCAGATTGGAGGAACTTCCCTCATAGGATATTGGCGACTTAGCTTCATTTTTCCTCTTTCTAAATCTCTCGGCGAACGAAGAGATGGATCATTCCTAAAACTTAAAATAAGTTCCATCGCTTCTTTTATATTATCACCCACTATCATTCCAGCAGCAAACTCTTTCTGAACTTTAATTAAATCTTCCAAATCTGATTCAACATCATCTTCTTCTATTTCTTCACGTAACAACGAGCACATCTCGTCAAAGACATACCGTTGTGTTGGTTCTTTCCACTGCATAAATGTGTCTAGCACATCTCTCGTACTATATCTTCTACTCTTCGAAATCCATCTGAGAGCCGTGGAATCTAAAATTCCCCGTTCCTCAGTACTTGGAAGCTGACTACGTCTCTGAACTGAGTCAGGAGTAGGAGTCTTAATTAAAGTTTTATATAAAGGAGACAGCATATTAGTAACAGAATCAGTGATTCTTCGACGAACAGAAAGTGGAGTTAGCACACTCGCAGACGTGGAAAACGCAGTAGAGGTAGGAATAGATAACGGAACAGTAGGAGTATCGAGAAAAATAGTTTGTGGAATAGTAGGTACAGAAGCTGGCAGTTCAGGAAGAGGAGGAGCTGTAGGAACATTCACATTCATCACAGGAGGTACGGGAACTTGATTCTGGAGGACAGGAGCAGGAACACCAGGTTGTCCAGCAACCGGCAATTGAACATTCGGGACAAGTGGAGCCGCAGCACCTTGTGCGTACGGTGGAGGTGACCGTAACAGATAAGATAACAGAGGATCATTTTCGGAATCCTCCAGTATCTTAGCCATTTTCGATGGCAAGGCAGGATAGCACTTGTCAATCGCTAAGTTATGCTCTCTAATGGCTACATCTATGGCCTTCTCACACTCGTTAGCCTGCAACTGCTTAGCCGCTTGCTCTAGAGTCAACTCTTCTTGTTCTTTCTGTTCTTTCTTCAACCTTTTCATTTCTCTCTGTTTGGATTCCTTTCGCCAATAACGGAAAGAATCAAACATTGCCGGCCGGGCTTTCTTCCTAAACAATTTCGCTTCTAAATTGTCGAGAATCTCGGGTTCAAAACTACCATGCAGTGGCCAACTAAGGACACCATCCTTCTTACAGTAACGGACCCACACCTCATTATAAGATATAGGACCCACACCAAATTTACAATATAAATCATATAGAGGAGTCCCAATCGGAGGAACCAGACATGAGTCCTCCAATCGTGAATCACTGTTGCAACTAAAACAAGACAACATACAGTTTTTCCGACTTACCATTTTCAGTCCGGAACACAAAACAAACAAAACACAGAACAAATATGTGCACTCGAACCAAGAACTTAGGCCTACCAAAACGAACTGATGTATCGATACCCAAACTAAACCAAATAGATTATCGTAACTAGAACAACCAGTGATAATCTTACGAAACCAAACCAAACCAAGAACTAATCAAGGATTTTAACAATCCTCACAAAGTAACCAGCTAGCTATCACTAAATACTTAACTGAGGCACTGAAGACGTCACCAAGGAGAAACCCGTCACGTTTCGCTGTACTAAGGACTGCACCTCGGGTCCAAGACAGGGCGACGGTCAAGGCAACGGCCCACTGCAGCCGTCCTGAACGGGAAACCCTCGTGGAAGAGAACTTCGGGCCACTTTTGCGATATGCCGGGATCGATGAAGTGGGGCGCCTCCCTCAGGAATCTTCACACGAAGCTTCTCGAACTCTTCAGGCTTTTGGACCGGTACCGAATGACGTCGCCCCACGTTGGGCGCCAATTGGAGTTCTGGACTTTTTGGTTCCGTCCAGAGGTGTCAGGGAACAACACCCAAAGACCCCGGAGTTCCACCTGCCTTGGTGCACAAATGAACAGAAACACGGGCTTCTCGATGGTGGCGTCAAAGACCAAAGGTTTATTACTGCAGGGACACAGAAGTCACAGATACTACACACGGGCAGAATCTAGGAGCCTGTTCGATTTGTACAAAGAGGGTTGCTCCTTATATACTGAATTTTAAGCAGGGGGCAAATTCTTTACATGTAATACATTCCCAAAACCTTTGTGTCTAAAACAATAAATATTTGGCGTTACACAGGAACCGTCGATAATATCTGAGGCCAAACATTACGAAGAGAGGGGTTCCCACTAGTTTGTCACAATTCCCTGTCAATATTGCATTCAGGACCCGGACCGCCTCATCGTAAAGTTCGTTACCTCCCCCTAATAAAGATTCAGAAAGAAAGAAACAGAGCCAGGTGTGGAAGATAGAAAAGTGGGATAAGGGATGTTTGTGGGTTGTAAATGGGCAAGGCTACCGGCTTCGGCCGCCTAATCATGATCAGGACAATGGACACGAAGACCAGTTTGGCAGGACTGGCCTCGGGCAGAGGAGGCAGCCTTTGTCGAGTCATGCAGCTACAGCGTGATCTGGTTTAAGGTGCACGTGTCATGAAAGAGGTGAATCTCCGGCTAAGGTTACGTGTCCTTAATCGAAATGAAGTGATCAGAGTTTATTGCATATGTGAGGGCAAGAAACACAAAATGGCTGCCATGATCTAAGATGGATGCCGTGGGTAGATCAGAAATGTGTTTATAAAAGGAGTGCTCTTGCTCGTAGCGTAGCGAAAACACCAGGATATACTAAATGGATCATTTGCGGTTCGCTGATACCAATATTATGTATTTCCGACAAACTTGAAAACACGGGTTCAAATCGTCACGGAACCTCAAGATCTTTGGACTGGGGTGAGTGTGTGACATTGATCCACATTCGGTCCATCACCTGTTGTGTTTGCATATTCCGCCCTAAGTGCGCTGGGGATGCCCAGACGTGGGTCCCAGGCACTCCACACCACTGGAGTCAAGCTAGCCGGGCTGATGAGAGGTGTTACCTTGAAACCGGTCCGGTCCTCGGATGCTTGATTCCGTTCTGGGAAGGACATGGCTTTTGTAGTTCGGACTGGACTGTTCCCATGGGGTACAGGGTCAGAGCTGATTTGCATATCGCCATTGTCTAACCCAGGGTGGTGTGGAGTGCAAAAAAACGATGGATTTGGGCCCAGATCTTAGGACTGGGGTGAGTGTGTGACATTGATCCACATTCGGTCCATCACCTGTTGTGTTTGCATATTCCACCCTAAGTGCGCTGGGGATGCCCAGACGTGGGTCCCAGGCACTCCACACCACTGGAGTCAAGCTAGCTGGGCTGATGAGAGGTGTTACCTCGAAACCGGTCCGGTCCTCGGATGCTTGATTCCATTCTGGGAAGGACATGGCTTTTGTAGTTCGGACTGGACTGTTCCCATGGGGCACAGGGTCAGAGCTGATTTGCATATCGCCATTGTCTAACCCAGGGTGGTGTGGAGTGCAAAAAAACGATGGATTTGAGCCCAGATCTTTGGACTGGGGTGAGTGTGTGACATTGATCCACATTCGGTCCATCACCTGTTGTGTTTGCATATTCCGCCCTAAGTGCACTGGGGATGCCCAGACGTGGGTCCCAGGCACTCCACACCACTGGAGTCAAGCTAGCCGGGCTGATGAGAGGTGGTACCTCGAAACCGGTCCGGTCCTCGGATGCTTGATTCCGTTCTCGGAAGGACATGGCTTTTGTAGTTGGGACTGGACTGTTCCCATGGGGCACAGGGTCAGAGCTGATTTGCATATCGCCATTGTCTAACCCAGGGTGGTGTGGAGTGCAAAAAAACGATGGATTTGGGCCCAGATCTTTGGACTCGGGTGAGTGTGTCACATTGATCCACATTTGGTCCATCACCTGTTGTGTTTGCACTCTTCACTCCCTAGTCGGCGACCTATTTTTCCGTACTTCCTGTTCTACTACCAGTGCTGTGACTTTTGTGTTCCTATTTTGTTTATTACAAAATGGATGTCCCTCCTGTCTTCGCAAACAAGCCGGAGCACTTGGAACTATTTCGCCAGAGGATGCTTGAGTACTACGGCATCCTACCACTCTCGACTTTGAGTGCATCATATTGATTATCATTTCGGTTTTCCTATTTCACCTGTGTGCAGCCTGTATTTCATTGCCTGAGCTGTGATTTCATGTGAGCCCTGGACTTATGTCTCTGCAACTTGGTATCTCCTGAAGTGAATTACAATCATCTCATGAATCCGTTAATTGATCATGAACAGCTTTGTTCCAACGGAGGGATTGTGGCCTTTGGAGCGATACAAGGAGTTCTGGGTCATTGGAATATATTCGCAGCGGCACAAGATTTCTTGGCACACAGCTACATAGAAAAGACACCGAGTTGCCCTCTGATGGTACTAGAGGCTCCGGTAATTAAAGACCATGTATGTTATTTTCCTCTTTTCAATTGGATGGCTGACATGTTTTCGGATGATAACAGTGACTTCCTTTTAGAAGCGGTAGCTGCTTATTTCGCCTACACAGTTTTTGGATGACTCTTATACAAGCCATTGACGTCTACATTTTGTTTTGCCTCCCTATCTTTTTCATGTTTTCTTGGATTTTTTTTTCACATCAACAGACCTATTGGCTTTACTAACAGTGGACATTATAATTTCCTGCTGGTCAGATTTTCGTGTTTTATGTGGACTAAATTTTTTTTCCTCAGCTACTCGATTTTGAACATAACTTTTTATTGAACTCTAATGTCAACAATTCAGTTGCATATCTTATCTTATCTTTTTTCAAACGTACTCAGAGCAAAACAGGGTAATATATGCTACATGTGCCCTGATTAATGTGTAAAGGTAGCATGAGTTTTTTATAAGTGCAAACGCCATTTCTCCTTTCAACTGCTTATTTGCGCCTCACACACCTCTGCTGCTTTAGTTTTCCATGTACTGAAATATTTTTAATGCATACGAGAAAAATATGTTCTTTCACTAATATTTCCATTACTTTTCGTGCTGTATTTCAGATGGAGTACTGAAACCTTCAAAAGATATGTCAATACAGTAGTTCTTCTCAACACTAATTTGCGAAACGTTCCAACAGATTACATACATGCACCTCCAGCCAACTTGTCGCTTTTGGCGCCTTTTTTTTTCCTTACACAATAGCATAACACAAAGTTGATAGTGCTTCGCATGCAGAGAGCTGATTGTTAATGAGCTGATGTCTAACCACTAGCATTTTCATGTATCGTTGCTAAACTTAAAGTCAAGACACCTTCTTAGATTTAATAAAATGTAATATACTTCCTCAGAACGGTGTAGAATAAAGTTTGCTAAACCGTATTCATTTTACATCAACTATAGCGTTTGTATTCTATGTACTAGTTACTATACCGATTACTTTGTTTCTTACAATATCTGTACTCGTATTAGATAAGAAACTTGCCTGGAAAACAGTGCATTTCTGAATAAACATTTCAAATATACACGTTCTCGTCTTTTAATCCATATTCTCAACTGAAATATTTGTATACTAAAAGAGTATTCATGTGTTCCATGTAACCTCAGCTGTACTAACTTCATGTTTTCTTTTGTCGACCTGACTTACTCATAATAGAACCGCAGGCCTATGACGGCCCGTCAAGCCTTTCTTAGCGGGTCGCGGACCATGCAAACAGTTGTACCTCTGAAAGAAAATTATTTATTACTGTTACCAAGCACCGCCGCAGTTCTGCTTCACTCAGTGTTAATCACTGCTCCCCCGCTTCTACAGACCAGACGCTATGTCGTATTTCACTACTTATCACGCTTTCATCTCCACAATAACAAACACTTATCCGCCAGCCACCAGAGAACAGAGTGCAGATGCAAAAGCACTAAGAAGTCAAATACGACATACCCTCTGCCCTGTGGAGCCAACCGAGCAGTAATTGTGAAAGTAGACATTCACTAGCGCTTCAAAAAAGCATCTCAATTATATAAATACTTTTTTGAAAACCTGCCAAGTACTTTGATGTGACTATCTGTGTGTGCCTCCACAGCAAACTTCCTCAGCCCGGACTGAAGGCAGACACAAATAGACACGCACACAGTAAGATAACACAGGGCAACGGAGACGGAAAGCAGGAATGAGATTAAGATGGAGTCAAACGGCAGGAGGGAGAGAGATATTTGTATACTCGGTCTGCTACCTCAATGTATGAAGGCATGTACTGCACGAACCTGTATACAACCTCATAATCACAAATTTTATTTTATTTTACTCCGCCCCTCTGCCTCTCACCTCACCCCCACCAGTGCGGCCCGCGGCCACAAACCACACTGTAATTTTGTCGTCTGACAGAAAGTTTATGAATACCTTAAGCATTACCACTTTTTAACGACGGTTTCACATGTGTACTACACGAACCTGTGTACAAGCTCATGGTCACAACTTTTCATTTTATTTTACTCGACCACCTCCCCCTCTCACCCCACCCCCACCAGTGCAGGCCGCGGCCACAAACCACACTGTAATTCTGTCGTCTGACAGAAAGTTTAGGAATACCTTAAGCATTACCCTTTTTTGATGACGATTTCACATGTGTACTACACGAACCTGTGTACAACCTCATGGTCACAACTTTTCATTTTATTTTACTCGACCACCTCCCCCTCTCACCCCACCCCCACCAGTGCAGCCCGCGGCCACAAACCACACTGTAATTTTGTCGTCTGACAGAAAGTTTAGGAACCTTAAGCATTAGCACTTTTTGACGACGGTTTCACATGTGTACTACACGAACCTGTGTACAACCTCATGGTCACAACTTTTCATTTTATTTTACTCGACCACCTCCCCCTCTCACCCCACCCCCACCAGTGCAGCCCGGGGCCACAAACCACACTGTAATTTTGTCGTCTGACATTAAGTTTATGAATACCTTAAGCATTACCACTTTTTGACAACGGTTTCAAATGTGTACTACACGAAACTGTGTACAACCTCATGGTCACAACTTTTCATTTTATTTTACTCGACCACCTCCCCCTCTCACCCCACCCCCACCAGTGCAGCCCGCGGCCACAAACCACACTGTAATTTTGTCGCCTGACAGAAAGTTTAGGAATACCTTAAGCATTAGCACTTTTTGACGACGCTATCACATGTAATGTACCATTTCTCTCTCTATCTGCATTATCTATGTATCTGTTAATACCATTTTTTCATCTCAAAACCAACTTCTCTCATTATATGTAAATGCTTCAAAATCACACAAATAATTACTGTCTATATTAAACATATTTTATATTCCATTTTTTGCTGTTTACCAAAATTATATACAAAACTATAATTTACACTTGAAAGAATGTGAAGAAAAGGCGTGCAACCTCCATTAAATTCACAGGACTTCAGGCCCCCACCCCCCTCCCATCTGGTGTGGCAGCCCAAGGTAACATATATATTCTAGATACACACACCGCCGCACCTGAACGTTTCACATCTCTGTAAACATCCATTTGAATGTTAATTAGGCCTTGCAGTTATTCTACCCCTTCTAAAAGCCCCTGCAGCTTTACTCTGCCTACTAATTAAACATTCATGTACGCCTGATAACATTTTTTTCATTTGCCCCCCCAAAATTTCGTTCCAGTTTCGTCTCTGACTGACAGTGAATTAAAAAACTAACAGTAAAAGATTACATAAGAACATGACAGCAGACCATTTACCTTATTGAAATTTATTATTCAAAATGTTTAAACTAATAATTGCAAACAAATAATGTTGTTAAAGAGTGATGAAACGAAATGGAAAAATAGTTTTAAAAATACAAGACATTATCACAGTCAAAAATGAGGTTACTCAGAGACTGTGAGGGAAATGAACCAATTATTGTGACTAAACCACATTTTACGGTACATGACAAAACAAACAGTTACAGACTTACCTTTACCAATGCTTTGTACGATGTAGAACAGTGACAGTCACAAAACAGATATTCGTTTGCGGAACTCTGAATAATGCTTCTATCACTGCAACCAAAATTCAATGGCACAGAATTTTAAAATCAAATTAACATTTCAGTTGGTTGTCCCTTACAATATTTTCATTGTCACATAAAGGTCACCCATCACCCACTGCCTTCTCTGGCTGTTTCCATGGTAACACCTCATTCTGCACCTGGCTGAAGGCACAGGTCAAAAGTTCATATCTCAACGTTCTACATCAAACCAAGAATGCTGATTTCGCTACAAAAACACCTGCCTATCCACAGCTCTGTTACATGTCATTTTTTTGACACCCAATAGTACTTTTCGTTTAACATAAACATTAACATGCAACGTACTCTTCAATGTTGAGGTATTACAATCATGTTATAATGTTAATGTTATATGGGCTTGTATAGCGCACAGCTGCCCCAGCCAAGGGGCGACCCGGCCCTTCAACCAATCATTTTTATTTTTTCAACCACACCAAGCCTCATCCATTTTTTTATCCTGACTTTCAGCTTCTAACTACCATTCCACTTCCAGAACCCATTGGAGTACGAGTGCATCTGCCTTGAAAATGAAGGTTTGGCTTTTAGGACACAGCTATATTCACTGGAGTGGAAAATATGCAGCAAACAGGCGAATTTCCAACCTTGATTTACCAAATGTGCAGATAAAGTGGATTGGCCAGAGAGGATTGAGATGTCACCAATTGATACCATTGGTGAAAACTTTTATGCATCTCCCAGAACGTGACCTTATAATTGTGCACTGTGGTGGGAACGATCTAGGCACATTGACTGGGGTAGGTCTGGAAATGCTTCTAAAAGACACCTTTCGACAATTGATGACACTTTTTCCTTGAACTGCCTTGGTATATTCCAATATATGCCAAAGACAGAAATGGAATTGGTCCAATCAACATTGTGCACAAATTGAGAAAGCAAGGAAACATGTAAATAAATCTGTTTCTGCTTTCCTCAGAGATTATAGCATGGGTTCTATTTACCACAACAACTTGCGTTACAACATGCAAGGCATCTATAGGAGAGATGGTGTTCATTTCACTGATGAGGGAAACAGAATCTTCCTTTGTAACATGAGACTCTGCATCGGTACTTACTTATAAATGCAGAAAAACTCAATTAACACAAGGGCTCTTTTCAGAGCCACCTTATATCTAAACACTCAAACTTCTGATTTATCTCCATTTTCACACTCTTGTAAATAGGTGTGTGTGACCAGGTGCGCGCACCCCGCAACTTATTTAAAAAAAATAAATAAAATTATTTTTGCGTTCAAGGGCCTTACTGCACCCCCTGAGAGAACCTATGCGGCCAGACAATCTCTACCTTGTTCCCTTTCCATGTTCCAACGCTTTGAAATGTACAATATATTCACTCGCGCTAACAAAATGGCGGTCAACACTTCCTGATTTCCTTCGAATCGAACGTTTCCAAACGTCACACAGCAAAAAAAAATTCCGCTCGCGCACAGCCGCATTAGTGCGCGCACCCGAGCGCGCTAATAGATATATAATTGACTTCAACTTTAATTTTCTCAGCAACTACTGAACGGATTTACACCATTCAAACAAAAGCGTAATCTGCGAGCCGGACTCTACCTTTTTGCCAAATTTCTTATAAATCCATTCAGTCGTTCGAGCTGTAGCCGTGTCTAAACGTCCTATGGAAAATAACATGGAGAAAACACGTTTTGGGACCCCCCTTTTATCTCAGCCCCCACTTGACGAATCCCCCCGAAACTTTCAGGGAAGGAGCGCAGCGGAACGAGCCATCTTCTTTGAGAAATTCCCAAAGATTCATCCACCGGGGCCAAAGTTAATCCAAATAGAATGTTGAGGATTTCCTATGGAAACTAGGTCCTAACTATAACTACCTACTGGCGACCGCCAGTAGGTAATATAGAGAGAGAGAAAGGAGAAAACTGAGAATACACATATATACATCTAATTATATATATATATATAATTCTCCAATGCACTTTGGTAGAACGCTGGTTCTCCTTTCGTTTGGGGCGGTGTGAGTTTTCTCCGGCAGGGCAGCCGGTCAATATCACCAAATATTAACTCTTGCCTGAGAGGTTTTGCGAAAAACGCACTCACTCGGGTACCCATGATCAAGGTTCTAGGCACAAACCAAAACGTGCTGGGGATGGCTACGGCTGCTTACATGCAATTAAGCAATTTTAATCACAGATCCCGAGTGAGTGCTTTTTTTGCAAAACCTCTGAGGCAAGAGGTAACGCGCGGTGATATATATATATATATATACATATATATATCAAATCAAAATACCTTCGCTTTTTGGAGGCAGTAAAACACGAACTTGAGTATCCTTCAGGTAGCCTTTTATTTTAGCAGATTTTAAAGGCGATCTCCACTCTACGCTTTTCGGGAAAGTTTTCCCTTGTTCACGAGTGTTTGTGCAGCATTAGTGATAGGTTTAAATACAACATATGACAGCTTGTGCAACAAAATGATACATAAAACAGACTTCCGCTGTTGTGACAAACATAAATCATAAATTTGACCATTTACCAAACAAATACAGAAATTGCAGTTTGCTTTTATACTTTCATGCAACCTCATTTCTTTGCGACATCAAACATTTTTTAGCTGTTTAAATTGAGGTAAACTTTACACATGGAAATTCTTGTTGCCATATACAACCTGCCCTAGTGGGCAATGTATAAACCTATAATTTAGTGCGCCTTGGTTAGCCACAGTGGGCAAAACATCATAAGCATATGTATATCTATTTCTATGTCTTCAAGGACATTCGAAATTCGCTGGCAATTAGTTATCTCGCCCCAGTGGGCTAAACCTCAAATTAATGTTTACAGCTTTTCATTGGTGTTCTCTTATTCAGTTGATCACTAAAGTAAGATAGTTCTTGTTGGCTATCTTCATATTAAACTGCCTCATTTTCTTATGTGTTCTAAAAAAAATATATAAAACAAACTAACTAATAAATTCATTATACAAATCTGCTTATAAATAGTTATTCTGTTAGAGAGATACATCAATTAGAATTCTTCTTGTGTGCAAAGTACAAATATCGTGTAGACAACCATGGTTACTTTTCAACAGATACATTCATATTCTAACCTTCCGATCCCTACTCTACTACAAAACCACACTTAGACTTCCATGCTTCTAAACAGTGACGTTACATGTTTTTTCAGCCTAGTTGAACTTCTAGTTCTTCGTCACAATTATGACCTAGGGAAACTAATGTTTTGTACTGTATGATCAATCTCGACTCTAATCTTCGCAAACTTTGCACTCTGTTACCTCCCCTTTCATCTAACTTGATCATGTCTAACACACAGAAACTGAGCAGTGTTGTGTCCTGTTTGCGGTGGCTTTGAAAATGTCTGGCAATTGGGTATGCTTTATCCCCATTTTTTATTGCCCGTAAATTTTCTAAAATTCAAATGTTTTCCTTATGGATTATACTGCCTATGTAACTCTTTTTACACAGGCAGGACAATGCATAGACTGCAAAGTCTGTGTTGCATGACGTGTGTTCTCTTATTTTGAAGGGTTGAGTGTCTGGTGATAGTGTTACTTCCTTGCCGTTGAGACTGTTTTTACATGCTTTACAGTTTCTACAGGTGTAGAAACCTTGAACTCCTGTTATTTTCATTTTTTTATGTTCAACTGCTCTGCAAAGCTGATCTTTTAGGGATTTTGTCCTTTTAAAGGTTACTTGTGGGAAGAACTCAACATATTCTGCAATATGTGGATCAGTTTTTAATATGGGCCAGAATGTACCTAGGCTCTTTTTGATCATGAAGACCTGATTGCTGTATGTTGTGATAAAACGAGTTGTATCTTTAGTCTTTTCCTTATCTTCCTCATTTTTCTCAGACAATATTGATTCTCTGGTTCTCTTAGAGACCGCATTTTTTGCTTTGTTGATAATCTTCTGAGAGTACCCCCTGACTATGAATCTTTCTGTCATTTGTTTTTCTTCTTCATCATAGCCCTGCCGTGTACTGCACTTTCGTTTAGCTCTAAGTAATTTTCCCACTGGAATACTTCTAATGAGCAAACTTGGGTGACAGCTGCGGGCATGGAGTAAAATGTTCCCTGTAGTGCTTTTTCTGTAAAGGATACTCTCTAATTTGTTGTCAACTATTCTTAGGTTAAGGTCAAGAAATTCCATACTCTCTTTTCCCCAGTGACTCGTGAATTTCAAATTCCACTGATTTTCATTCAGGGATTCCACAAAGCTGCCAGCTTCAGCTTCTGTTCACCTCCATATTACAAAAATGTCGTCAATGTATCTAACCCATCGTACTTCCTTTTCTTTCTATATGGGCATTCTATTCACAACTTCCTTCTCCCAGTGCCCCATGAAAAGACCCGCAAAGCATGGAGCAAAACAGGTCCCATGCAAGTGCCAGGGATTTGCTTAAAGATTTTGCCATCGAACAAGAAGAAATTTTGGGTTAGACAGATTCTCATAATCTCAATGAGCATCTGTGTGTGTTCTAGGAGATTGATCTCGAGTAAAATAAAAGGCTACCTGAAGGTTACTCGAGTTCGTGTTTTACTGCCGCCAAAAAGCGAAGGTATTTTGAATTGATGCAAAGGTTCGCCACCTTTCATGAACCACTGTCACAAGTGGCTGAAACATGGCGCTGCTCGGCGGCTGCTGAGCGCAAAGAATTAATACATATATATATTGGCCTGATACTGATGAAGGCGTATCGTTGAAACGCTTCTAATCTTGTGATTTCTGTGCAATAAATCCGACTTGGATTTGAACCTCCCATGAGTGTGATTCAATCTCTTTTCATCCTGTATATATATATATATATATATATATATATATATATATATATATATATATATATATATATATATATATATATTACCTACTGGCGGTCGCCAGTAGGTAGTTATAGTTAGGATAATTTTCAATGTTAAATCTCAACATTCTATTTTGAATAACTTTGGCGCCGGTTGTCGAATCTGCCTGAAATTTTCAGGAAAATGGTCTCATGGCGGTCCGGTCCTTCCCAGAAAGTTTGGGGGGGATTCGTCAAGCGGGGGCCGAGATAAAAGGGGGGTCCCAAAACGCGTTTTCCCCATGTTAATTTCCATAGGGCGGTCGATTTCACTTTTAGCCCGAACGGCTGAATGGATTTCCACCAAACTTGGCAAAATTGTAGGGACTGGTAGCCCGATGTGCCTTTGCTATGTCTCAAGATATGTGCTCCAGTGGATTTTGAGTAATTTAGGTTCAAAAAAATATATATATCTATAGGCGCTCTCCCGTGCGCGCACCCGTGAGCGCTCCCGGCGCGACACGCGACTTGCGCGCAGAAAGCTGATTGGCTCTCAGTTGTCTGTAAACATTCTAAACAGTCCGGAGCGGCCGCCATCTTGTCTATCGGTAAAATCTAGTCATAAGAGGTGGCAAAAACAAAGGGTGGAATTGACCATAAGGGGGCAGGGTAGACCCCCCCTGACCCCCTAGGTTTGATATGGGGGTCATTAAAGGGCCCCGCGGGGCCTCAAAAATTTTTTTTTTTTTTTCGATTTTCGCGGGGGAAGCGCCTGGTGCGCGCACGGGGGAGCGTATCGGGGAGGGTACTATGGAAAAATAATCACTTTAAAAATTGTATGTTTATGAATTGTTTTTTTTTTTATTTGTTTATTTTATGTAAGTACCTACATGTAGGTACTAATGAAGAGACTTAAATTTAATGTTCACCATCTTCTTTGTAGACATCTTGCATGTTGTTATTGTATTTTTTGTGGTATAAGGAATTCATAATATAGTCTGTCTGGAAAGGAGAAACAGATCTTTTAAGCACTCCCTGAGAATTTCTAGGGGATCATGAGTAGTCTGTCCTGTTCACTTATGAAAATGAGGTGTAAAATATTCATATGAGATATTATAGTGGGAGAAAGGTAGTAACTATGAGTAAACTTACTATGTAACAGAAAAATAGTTGAACAGTATACTATAAGTCTCACTTTATATTTTAAACATTTTTGGTAATACTTCATGAATTACATATAAAAAAGAATATTGTCTGAAACAATTGAAATTATTAAAGATAAATTTATTCCTCTGATTCTTTTTCATAATTTAATAAAATTTCTAACATAATATTGTCCGGAATTTCCTCATAATTATATGTACATGATTCAATTTCTTCCAAACATTCTATAAACTGTTCATCCAAAGAGTCATCCATGAAATCAACTTCTTTTTTTTCATCTTCTGGTTTTTCCACCTTTACTTTGATAGAAGTATCATTTGCCTGATTTTCTCCTTCCATTTTCTTTCTGAAAATTGCATATAAATTAACTATATTAGTAGAGCTAGTATACCAGAGAAGCCTAACTCAATCCATAACTATTACAGAGAAGTCTATGTCTATCTCTAACTATTAAAGAGGGATAGAATATTTTTTAAGAAATAAACTTAACGTGTACAATATACTTCCATAATTAGAAGTTACCTTAGAGAAATTAGTTGAAGTTGACAGTGAAATTTGTTTTCAAGTGTACTTCAGGAAGCAGTAGTCAAAATGGCTGTGTTTCCCTCTCTTCTTTTATATATATTGTTGTACTTAACCAATCAAACGACAGGAAAAAATCGTAGAAAATGAGAGATACTTTTTAATTGGTTGTAAATTCTAACATTACAAGTGTGTTTTTGTCATGTAATTTACCTCAGGATATTTAGACAGGCCTGTAGCCTAAATGTCTCAATGGAATTTCACCAAATTTGGGCAAATGGTAGGGACTGCTATGTAGTAGGGCGTATTCTAT
Source organism: Lissotriton vulgaris (assembly GCF_964263255.1). NCBI lineage: Eukaryota > Metazoa > Chordata > Amphibia > Caudata > Salamandridae > Lissotriton > Lissotriton vulgaris. The sequence continues at coordinate 739,369,679 of NC_141693.1, forward strand.
ATTTGATGAAAGTGTCTCCATTGGGTTTTCCGTAAATTATTTTCCCACCTTTTTTTATTTTGCGCTTACTAGTGCGCGCTCTAGTACGCGCACGGGCAGCGTAACGGGAGTCATCCATTTTGTGTTTCGGAACAATCGAGACACAAGATGGAGGGTAAACAATGTTCGGAATGGATAGAAGGGGGAACTGTAGAGAGTTCTTGACCCTCTAGGTTTTCTGAGGGGGGCTTAGGAGGCTCATAAACGTAAAAAAAAAAAAAAAAAATAATAATTTTTCGCGGGGGAAGCGCCTGGTGCGCGCACTTTTAAGCGTACTCGTACGCGTACTTTGGTGAAAAATAGTGAAAAAAGTTAGAAAAAAATAAACGCTTTGAATGATCAGAGTTAGGGTAGCTCTGAAAAGAGCTTTTGGGTTCTGTGGTTGATTTAGGTACCTACAAGTAGGTTCCAATACACATTCTTAAATTCAGGAGGAATATTCTATTCCCCTCATCTGAGAAGTGCACTCCATCTCCTCTGTAGATGTCTTGCATGTTGTAACGCAAGTTATTATTGTATAATGAACCCATTCCATAGTCTCTCATGTAAGCAGAAACAGATTTATTTACATGTTTCCGTGCTTTCTCAAATTGTGGACCAAATTGGTTGGACCAGTTCCATTTCTGTCTTTGGCATATATTGGAATATACCAAGGCAGTGTGGGGAAAAAGTATCATCAATTGATGAAAGGTGTCCTTTAATAGCATTTCCAGACCTACCCCAGTTAATGTGCCTAGATCGTTTCCACCACAGTGCACAATTATAAGGTCAGGTTCTGGCAGATGCAAAAAGGTTTTCACCAATGGTATCAATTGGTGACATTTTAATCCTCTGTGGCCAATCCACTTGATTTCCACATTTGATAAATCAAGGTTATGAAAATTTCTGCTAGCTGCATACCTTTGAGCCCAGTGGATGTAGCTATGTCCAATAATCCAAACAGAGTACATGATGTGTGTTGGTTCTGGTCCAGTCAGATGAAGTGTGGGAATGAAATGGCAGTTGGAACAGTAGGAGTTCACAAAAAAATAATTGTGGAGTTTCTGTGCTCTTGAATCACTAGCAATGATTGGTGGATTCAGATAGTTGAAAACTGAAAGTTAGGGTGTATGGTTATGTTGTGTGAAAGAAGCAATTTGAATGGTTTAAAAAAAGTCACCAAAAGCAAAAATACCCTGTATAGGCTGCTGTATTGACAGGTCAAACATCCTTGCTGAGTTAATTTGCAACATTGTAAGATAAACTTTTGAACCTTAGAGTTCAGTTAGGAGGGAGTTGCTATGGTAACAGATAGAAAGGTTTGAGAGGGGGATGGGTGTTGGTTTGAAAATAGTGAGGGAAGAGTTTTCATTGGTTGAATTAAGGCATATGTGTACAAAGATAGAGATTTTCTATGCCAGTCTTGGTTTCAGTGTATTGAGAGCACACCTTTTCCTCTGCTAAAGAAAAATTGGTGTGTGTGTCTGACACTGTTTTCAATCTCCAAAAGCATTTCTAAAGGTAAGTAATGATTCATTTAATTTAGATAGAGATTTATTTTCTCTATGGAGAATATTTGGAAGCAGATAGTTATGTTTTAGAAGTGAAATTGTATGTTAGTATATAAGTCCTGCGCAGTGTTTTTTACATGTTATTTAAAAATCGATTTTGGGTGCAAATGAATGGTATTTTTATTTGGCCTTTTTTATGATTGCCATGTGCAGTTGATGCATGACTTTAAACATGGGTAATAAGTGATGCACTGGTGGCGCCAGGCTTTTATAAATGAGGCCCTGACTTTGTTTGATGATATTGAGTGGTTGTAGTTAGGTTCTGTGCAGTGTTTCTTACATGTTATTGAAAATCGATTTTTGGGTGCAATTGATTGGTATATGTATTTGGCCCTTATTTATGAATGCCATGTGCAGCTGATGCATGACTTTAAACATGGGTAATAAGTTACGCACTGGTGGTGCAAGGCTTTCATAAATAAGGCTCTGACTTTGTTTGATGATATTGATTGGTTGTACATAGGTTCTGCACAGTGCTTCTTACATGTTAAACAAAAATCGATTTTTGGGTGCAATTGATTGGTATATGTATTTGGCCCTTATTTATGAATGCCATGTGCAGCTGATGCATGACTTTAAACATGGGTAATAAGTGACGCACTGGTGGCGCAAGGCTTTCATAAATAAGGCCCTGACTTTGTTTGATGATATTGATTGGTTGTACTTAGGTTCTGTGCCGTGTTTCTTATATGTTATTGAAAAATCGATTTTTGGGTGCAATTGATTAGTATATGTATTTTGCCCTAATTTATGATTGCCATGTGCAACTGATGCATGACTTTAAACATGGGTAATAAGTGACGCACTGGTGGCGCAAGGCTTTCATAAATAAGGCTCTGACTTTGTTTGATGATATTGATTGGTTGTACATAGGTTCTGTGCAGTGTTCCTTACATGTTAAATAAAAATCGATTTTTGGGTGCAATTGATTGGTATATGTATTTGGCCCTTATTTATGAATGCCATGTGCAGCTGATGCATGACTTTAAACATGGGTAATAAGTGACGCACTGGTGGCGCAAGGCTTTCATAAATAAGGCCCTGACTTTGTTTGATGATATTGATTGGTTGTACTTAGGTTCTGTGCAGTGTTCCTTACATGTTATTCAAAAATCGATTTTTGGGTGCAATTGATTGGTATATGTATTTGGCCCTTATTTATGAATGCCATGTGCAGCTGATGCATGACTTTAAACATGGGTAATAAGTGACGCACTGGTGGTGCAAGGCTTTCATAAATAAGGCTCTGACTTTGTTTGATGATATTGATTGGTTGTACATAGGTTCTGCACAGTGCTTCTTACATGTTAAACAAAAATCGATTTTTGGGTGCAATTGATTGGTATATGTATTTGGCCCTTATTTATGAATGCCATGTGCAGCTGATGCATGACTTTAAACATGGGTAATAAGTGACGCACTGGTGGCGCAAGGCTTTCATAAATAAGGCCTGACTTTGTTTGATGATATTGAGTGGTTGTACTTAGGTTCTGTGCAGTGTTCCTTACATGTTATTCAAAAATCGATTTTTGGGTGCAATTGATTGGTATATGTATTTGGCCCTTATTTATGATTGCCATGTGCAGCTGATGCATGACTTTAAACATGGGTAATAAGTGACGCACTGGTGGCGCAAGGCTTTCATAAATAAGGCTCTGACTTTGTTTGATGATATTGATTGGTTGTACATAGGTTCTGTGCAGTGTTCCTTACATGTTAAATAAAAATCGATTTTTGGGTGCAATTGATTGGTATATGTATTTGGCCCTTATTTATGAATGCCATGTGCAGCTGATGCATGACTTTAAACATGGGTAATAAGTGACGCACTGGTGGCGCAAGGCTTTCATAAATAAGGCCCTGACTTTGTTTGATGATATTGATTGGTTGTACTTAGGTTCTGTGCAGTGTTCCTTACATGTTATTCAAAAATCGATTTTTGGGTGCAATTGATTAGTATATGTATTTGGCCCTAATTTATGATTGCCATGTGCAGCCGATGCATGACTTTAAACATGGGTAATAAGTGACGCACTGGTGGCGCAAGGCTTTCATAAATAAGGCTCTGACTTTGTTTGATGATATTGATTGGTTGTACATAGGTTCTGTGCAGTGTTCCTTACATGTTAAATAAAAATCGATTTTTGGGTGCAATTGATTGGTATATGTATTTGGCCCTTATTTATGAATGCCATGTGCAGCTGATGCATGACTTTAAACATGGGTAATAAGTGACGCACTGGTGGCGCAAGGCTTTCATAAATAAGGCCCTGACTTTGTTTGATGATATTGAGTGGTTGTACTTAGGTTCTGTGCAGTGTTCCTTACATGTTAAATAAAAATCGATTTTTGGGTGCAATTGATTGGTATATGTATTTGGCACTTATTTATGATTGCCATGTGCAGCTGATGCATGACTTTAAACATGGGTAATAAGTGACACACTGGTGGTGCAAGGCTTTCATAAATAAGGCTCTGACTTTGTTTGATGATATTGATTGGTTGTACATAGGTTCTGCACAGTGTTTCTTACATGTTATTCAAAAATCGATTTTTGGGTGCAATTGATTGGTATATGTATTTGGCCCTTATTTATGATTGCCATGTGCAGCTGATGCATGACTTTAAACATGGGTAATAAGTGACGCACTGGTGGCGCAAGGCTTTCATAAATAAGGCCCTGACTTTGTTTGATGATATTGATTGGTTGTACATAGGTTCTGCGCAGTGTTCCTTACATGTTATTGAAAAATCGATTTTTGGGTGCAATTGATTGGTATATGTATTTGGCCCTTATTTATGAATGCCATGTGCAGCTGATGCTTGACTTTAAACATGGGTAATAAGTGACGCATTGGTGGCGCAAGGCCTTTAAAAATAAAGCCATGATTTGCTATTGTATAAACTTAAATATGTTGCAATTTATTGTTTATATTGTTTGCTTTTTAACATTACTTTGTTGTTTGCTAATAGTGGTCTTTCATGTGTTTTTTTAACAGAACAACAGATTCAAATCAACTTCTGAAAAGCAAGCAAAAATGCCTTCAAGGCAAAGAAATATTAAAAATACCATACGGAAAAGGAGAACATCAACAACAGAGTTTATGGAATCCTCTTCAACAACTACTTCAAAAAACACCAGAAAAGCTTCTGGTAAGCCAATTAAGTCTTTTCTTCGTAACATATGTCGTAGGAAAAAAAATGAAATTGCTAATGTGAATATACAGAAAAAGTCAACAAATCTAAAAAGGAAAGAGAAGCCCACAAAAAATGTTTCCATTGGACCAGGAGAGAAGAGAATGGTTAGCAATAGAAGGGTAAATGTTTTTAGGGACATTCGTAGGCGAATGTTTCGCAATAGGGTAGTTTTAAATTTGCTAAAAAATGAAAAGAAAAGTAAACTAAAAGCTGCTTTTTACAAGAAAAAGAAAAGTGTAGAAAAGATTGTTGATCAGGCTTTTGAAGTTAAGAAAAAATTATTTATTTTAATAATCAATAGAATTAGGATACTTAATAAGGCAATGGATGTTTTCAAATCGAACAGTAGATGGAAAAGAATTATTAATCGGAGTAATTTTTGTGAAGTATTTTCTGGTGAATGGATGCATAGTTCAAGTTCTGAGCCTTTTTTTAATGAGGAGAGTTACTTTCAGGAAAATGATTTGGTGCATGCGGTTGACACCAGTGGTCGTGCCTATGAGGTGAAAGATAGTTGTGTGATGGAAAAAGAGAAACTTGTACCTAGAGATGCAGAAGAGGTGTTAGCTGATGAAGTTTTAGGGAGACGTACTAAGGGTCCAGTGTACACATGGAAATGCAGTAGTATTTGTAGTGTGCGACAGGAATCAATTGATTTGCTTCGAAATTTCTTACGTACATATAGTAAAAAAAGTCTCAAACAAAAAATGAAGATCCTGCAAGAGTTAGATCCTTGCAGAGTGAGAGAAAGCACAGGTTTGCAAGGGCATTCACTAGCATGTCTTTCTAGAAAAGTTTGTCGGAGTGTTTTTCATCATTTTAGGATGTTAGCAGTGCATCATAATAACGTAAGGAAATTAGTGAGGAAGTTGTATTATGCAAAAAGTCCTGCACTTAAGCTTAAACAGTTAAATAGTGCTCTTTTGCATGGATCTGAAGTGGATGTGAAGACTATTTGTGAAGAAATTGAGTTTTGTTATTTTGGGAACAAAGAGGACAGTGTAGAAATAGATATAGTAATGGATGGTAATGCAGAAGATAATGGACAAATTTCAAGTATTGAAAAGTTTGATGAGGAAATTATCAAGTTTAAGGTGAAATCAAGTGAGAGGCCTAATGTAACTTGTGTGTGTTGTCGACGGACTCATTATAAAATTCAGACTAGGTTAGTTGATTTATATGCAAAAAGTGAATTGGAAAATAATAGTGAATGGGAGGATTTTGTAAGTTATTTGTTGGTGGAGAATTCTTTTGATTTGAGTTTGGATCAGCGTATTTGCACTTATTGTTTGAAAAAATTAAATGAAAATAGAATGCCTGCAAGAGCAATTTATAATAATCTTCAGTTGATAGATATTCCTTCTGAATTGATGGATCTAAATACTTATGAATCTATTTTGATTCAATGTGTCCATCCTTTTCAGGCTATTGTACGCATGGAGCCTAAGACAGGGAAATTGCCTCCATCAGATTTAGTGAGAGGATTAAAGGGAAGAGTTGTTTATTTGCCTCTAGATGTAAAGAAAAATATTAATACAATTGGTGTAGAAAGAGTAGAAGAAGATCCTTTAGTTATTCTAGTTAATGGGGTTCCAACAAAGAGTAAGAAAATTTGGCAAGATTTAGTGGATGTTAAAAAAGTCAAGAAGGCAACGTTGTATTTAGTTAAAAACAATGAGTACTACAAACATGTAAGTGTTGGAGTTGAGGAAACAGCTACAGAAGAAGATAGTGATTCTTCAGTTGGTCAAATTGAAAAAGTTGATGTGTCTAGAACTGAAGAAATATATGAACATTATACTGTTCATCCTTTGCATTCCAAAGAAGTAATGGGAAATGCAATTGACTTGTTTCAAATGAAGGCAGCAAAAGGAAGTCCCATTAGTGTATGGGAAGAAAGTTTGGAAGCTCGTTGTTTTCCACAATTATTTCCAACAGGTTGTGGTGGACGATATGATGATCGACCAGTTCAAATTCCTGCAGCTGAATACCGGACTCTAAGATTATATGCAGAAGATCCAAGGTTTCGTCAATGCATTCCATATTTATTTCATCTACTGTTTGAAAGTGATTTGTCTGGGCTTTCTTATGCAGTTAATCATATATTAAAAAGTGGACCTCATTTGCAAAATGTATGTGCAAGGGACTTTATGGAGAAAGTTAATCTGCAAGACAGTATTTTGGAATCTCAGCTAATCAATCTCATGGCATGTCAACGTGGAACCAATGAGTATTGGTTTCGTCGTCATGGAGAATTGAAATGTATGCTAAGAAACTTAGGAACTCCTACATGGTTCCTCACTCTTAGCTGTGCTGAGTATGCATGGGACGATTTACTTCAATTTCTACGAGAGGCAAATGAAAACATACCAAATATAGAATTGAAAACACCAGGAGAACTGTGTTCTTTAGATCCAGTGAATGTTTGCAGATATTTTAATCATAGATTTGAAGCTATGATGTCTTTTATTACCAACAAAAAAAATCCTCCCCTTGGAGAGGTTTTGGATTTCTTTTGGAGGAAGGAATATCAAGCGAGAGGTGCTCCTCATATACATATGTTGTTGTGGATTAAAGATGCACCCAAATTTGGAACAGATTCAGATGAAACAGTGATGAGTTTCATTGAAGAGTATTCAACATGTGCTGTTCCAAAATCTACTGAAGAAAACAATTTAAGGCAACAAGTTTTACGTTTTCAATCTCATCGTTGTGGAAAGTACTGTCGTCGAAAATTTAAAAACAAGGAAAAGTACTACACGAAATGTCGTTTTGCATTTCCTCGACCAGTGATTTCTAAGGGAAGAGTAAATAATTTGATGTCATCTCTACGACATACTGTGACGAGAAAATCTCCCAAAAACACATATAATTTGAAAAGAAATGAAGAATCTAAGTACATCAACGATTACAACCCAGTGATTTTGTCCATGTGGAATGCTAACATGGATATTCAGTTCGTTGCTGACAACTCTATTGCTGTGGCTCGATATGTGACATCTTACATCACCAAAAAAGAAAAGACAGAACTGAAGGAAATGTGGGAGGACATTTCACATGAAAAGAGTCTAAGCAAGAAATTATACAGTTTCAGTCTGAAGATGTTGTCGCATCGAGAAATTGGAGCATATGAATGTTCTGATCGGTTATCATCAGCAAGTCTCTATGCCAAATCAAGAACAATCATTTGGGTGAGTCTTGGTCTTGCTGCTACACGAAACCGAGTTTTGAAATCTGTACAAGAAATTGAATATTTGGCGGAAAAAGAACCAAACAGTACAGATATTTTGAAGACAAATATGTTGGATACATACTATCCAAATAGAAGTACTCACCTTGAGAACACATGTTTGTATGAAGTTCTTCAAAACTACAGTTATAAGAGGAACATCACAGAAGATATCAATAATGGAAAATATGCACTCATTGGCTACGAAGGATGTCTAGTGAAGCAGAAAAAAGGCCATTTGATTAATCATCGAAAATTGAGTTGTGAAGTTCCAGACAAAAGAGAATTTTACTACTTAGCTCTTTTGCAACTCTTTAAGCCATGGCGTACAGAAGAGGAACTACTTGGAGATTTTCTCTGTTATGAAGACTCTTTTAATGCAACTAAGGATACCATAGAATGTCCTATTTTTCTAAATTATCTGCAAATGTTGAATGAAGAAATGGAGCAAGAAACCACAATTGCTGAAGAGATAGCTAGAAACAGTTCTCAAGATAGTCAGAGTTCTACTTCATTGAGCCAGGATCCACTAGGAGGACCAATTATCCAAAATGAAGCTGCCACTGCCATGGATGAGGTGGAAAGAGCTATGGAACAAGCTCAAGAGGATGGAGTTAACTTAGAAGATTTGGTAAGGCAACTAAACATTGAGCAGAAAAAGATATATGATGAAGTCACAGAGCAGATTGAACATGGATTCAGACATGACAAAAAAGAGTGCTCATGTATATTATTTGACCCTGTCCGACTGTATGTAAGTGGAGAAGCGGGGACAGGAAAAAGTTTTCTAATTAAAGCCGTTGCAAGTTATCTGCAGAAAAGGACTGATTCACCACTGTCTTGTGTTGTAACTGCTCCAACTGGTCTGGCAGCACATAACATTAAAGGGATTACTCTACATCGTTTATTGATGCTGCCAGTTGAACATGATAATAAATTGCATTACAACAAGCTATCTGGAGATGCGTGTTCTGAAGTTTCAAGAGTCTTGAAGAAAATGAAACTTCTTATCATAGATGAAGTAAGCATGGTCTCAAATCTAATGCTTGCTTTTGTGCATTTGAGAATGCAAGAAATTCTTAAAACAGACTATGATGTGTTATTTGGAGGAAAACACATTATTGTTTTTGGAGATCTATTGCAGTTGACTCCAGTAAAAGGACAACCAGTGTTTAAAATGCTCACGCATGAAGATACCAGGAAGTCCCTTGGAAGCATTGGAAATGTTAATATATGGCTAAATTTTAAATATGCTGAACTGCTTCAAAATATGCGACAGGCCAAGGATGAAGATTATAAAAATATTCTACAAGATGTAAGAATTGGAAAAATGACTGAGAAAGGGAAAAAAGCTTTGCATAGTCGATTAATTTCAAATTTGTATCCAAATGAAAACATTCTTCCAGAGAATATTTTTAAAAAAATGACTGAGAAGAAATCTGGGATATGTTTGATGCCAACTCTGCAAGAATGTTCCATCTTCAACCAAAAAATGTTAGACTTAGAAAATGAAGAGATTGTGAAACTAGAAGCAATAGATAAAATAGAGCATATGGGTGCAACAATTGTTTTGTCAGAAAATTTGAAAATTAAATTGCATTCATTGGAGAAAAGTATTTCAAAAACAGCTGGTTTTGAAAAGACTCTGAATGTGTGTTTAAATTGTCGTATCATTTTGAGAAGGAATTTAAATGTTGAAAGCGGTCTGGTAAATGGAGCAATGGGTTATGTTGTTGATTTTGTGAATTACAGAAATAGAGATGAAATTGAATTTTTAAAAATAAAATTTGATGGCATTGAACAAGTACAACAAATAAGTCGTTGTTCTGCTAGATTTTTACTTGTAAAAGACTTATATGTTCGCCGAAAACAGTTTCCTGTTTGTTTGGCGTATGCAGTGACAATTCATAAATCTCAAGGTTTAAGTGTAGATAGTGCATTGGTGAACATTGGAAGATCTGTGTTTAAAGAGGGTATGGCATATGTGGCATTATCTCGAGTCAGAACTTTATCAGGATTGTATTTGATTGCGTGTGATGAGACAAAGATTTCTGCAGATCTAGATTGTGTTAAAGAATACAATAGGTTAAGAAGAGAGTATGCTCCACATTTGCCTCAATATCCTCTGTTTGAAAAACGTGTGGTAGGCCGAAAAAGAAGAAATGAGGATAATTGTAGTGAGGTAGTTGCAAAAAGACAAAAAGTAGAGAAAACTGTAATTGAAAACAGGAAGAAAAAGAATTGTGGAGAAAATGTTGTTGGATTTCAGTTTGAAAACAGTTCTGGTGTCAACTGCTATGCTAATGTAGTGGTTAATGTTGTTTTTTTTCTTAAAAGTTTACAAGAACAGATTGTTGAAAATCGGGATCAAAGATTGTGTGGTTTATTGAATTCTGTGTTTCAGAAATGTAGCAGTGTTACAGCACAAATAGAAAATGTAACAGAAATTCGAAATATTTTAGATTTGTGTTCTGGTCAAGATAAATTTTCACAGAACATTCAGCAGGATTGTCAGGAATTTTTAATGTATATGTTTGGTGTTTTGGAAGATGAAGGTGTAGATGTAGATAATCTTTTCAGTCTTTCTTATCAATGGCAGCATGACTGCCACAATTGTAGTTTATCAAGTACTACTACAATAGACACTGAAAGATTTATATATTTGACTTTACCAGACTGTAAATCAGTGTCTTTTAAAAATCTAGTTAAAGCAGCAGATCATAATATGGTGTGTACCCAATGTAACTGTACAATGCTGTCCACATTATTTATACAAAGGTATGGGCAGTATATCATTTTAGTTTTCCAACGATGTAGACCTGATGGAACTAAATTGACAACTTCTATCAAAAATTTTGTGGCTTCTCAGTTATCAATTTCTGGAAGGACCTTTACAACTGAAGCTATTATTTATCATGATGGACCTTCGACCACCTCAGGACATTATACATGCTACTTAAAATCTGAAAATGGATGGAGTTACTGCAATGATTCTCATTTAACTTATAAACAACGTTTGCCTTATGACTCTACAAATTCTTATCTAGTGTTTTTAAAACCAAAGTTTTAGTAAAGGGAATTGGCCTTTGAAGACGGGAATAGTTAATAAAAGTTAGTTAGTTAGTTAATCTAATATTTGAAATTATTTATCTCATGTAGATACTTTAAGTGGATCTCAAAGTAAAAAATACTGATATATCTGACAGAAATTGGCCGTGAGGAAAATGTAAGATATGATGTTGTTAGATCTTTTTTCATAGGAAGTTGATGAAATCGAAGTTATAGAGCACAGCAGACTTTTTTCACCAAAAGGACCTTCACTATCTGCAATCTCATGTAGATACTTTAAGTGGATCTCAAAGTAAAAAATACTGATATATCTGACACAAATTGGCCGTGAGGAAAGTGTAACATATGATGTTGTTAGATCTTTTTTCATAGGAAGTCGATGAAATGGAAGTTATAGAGCACAGCAGACTTTTTTCCACCAAAAGGACCTTCACTATCTGCAATTTGGTCTCACGGAAAAGTAAGTGAATCAAAGATTAGTGTACTTATATGAGATGTATGTTTGAATGGGTTTTTTTAAACACAATCTTTTAGATTGTGTTTTTTTTTCCCCGCTGTTATCTGATGAAGACTTTGATCTCACTAATTTAAGTGAAATTCAATATATTCTGAGAACAGCAAAAATAAATAATGTAACATATTGTAGAAGTTATTGTGTAGTTTGCATTGTGTAATTTATATTGTGTTCACATTGTCTTATACTCATTTTCTTTTTCAACCTTATTTACCTCTCTTTACTAATTTACACTCTTTTTTCATCGCTGTTTCTTTAATGCACTTCATTCACAACTTCTTAATCTAATAGGAACTGTCTGCATTTCCTCTGTTCCTTCCACCACTTTTTATCTTTTTCATATTCTCACAGTACCACTGCTTTAGTTTCCTAACCCTCTCTTTCTTTTTCTCCTTTTTTTTTCTTTTGCATCCATTGTACTGTAGTTCACTTAGTTCTTCCTTTTGTCTTTCTGTGTACTTACTCTCTCACTCCTGTTTTATCCATCGTTCTATACTAACTTCATTCCTTTCATCCCTTCACTCTGTTACTTTACTTCACTCACTCTCAATCATCTTCTATTCCTCTTTTTTATTTATAGTTTCTCAATCAGACTTCTCTCCTTTTCACTCATTTTTCTTTTATTTTCTTATCTTTACTGATTTTGATTTGATATCTTACATTCTTTTAGTATCTTATTTACCTTTAGGAATTTGTTCTCTTTCTATTTCTTTTTCCTTTTTTTTTCTCTTTCTACATTACTTTCTTTCTGTTTTTGTATCCTTCACTATTGCATCATTTCTTAGTAAACTTTTGTAGATTTTTAAACCTCATGAACTGTTGCTTCTATTTTATTATATATTTTTAAGAAATTATAACGTGTTTTTTCTTTTATCTTTCATAGATACAAGTTTGCATTGATTATATGGTAAGTGTGTTTACAAAATCTTTTTTGTTATCACCTTTTGTTTTATTTTCACTATTTTTCTGTCACCCTACCGCACCTCTATTTCCTTACTTTGCTTCCCTCACTTATTCTTTTGTTCCATGTTCACTTCCGACCACATTCAATTTCTTTCAGTACTTCTGCCTATGCACACTCCTTCACTTACCTTTTTTACTGGTTCACTTAGTCCCTTTGTGACAGTCCTACTTTTACTCTCTCTCTTATTTGTCTCTATTACTCCCCATGTCTTACCCTTATTCACTTACATGTACCCTCTTTCACCCCTCTTTACTTATATACACTGATATTTACTTTCCCTCAATCACTACTATTCTTTTCCTCTGATTCCGTCACTACCTGTCATTCCCATACTTAACTGTCCTTCTTTTTACTTTCAACATCCATTTACAATCTCCCTTAACCTCTGCTTTAGTCTTCTTCCTATTTCTTCTTTCTTTTGCTCCCTTATTCATTTTTCTTTTCTCAGTTACTTCCTTTTACACTTTTTATCTGTCTTACTATCTATTACTTAGTCCCTCCTTCATTTTTTTTTTCTTTTTTTTGTGAGTGCGCTGACGGTACGCGCACCCGTGCGCGCACCGAAAGCGAAATATAAAAAAAATATTGTAAATTAAAAATATTATCTCAATATACATTTAGTGTTCATTTTTACAAAAACATACTTTAGCAATTCACTAAAAAACACATAGGTATGAGTATGAATAAAAAGTAAGGAATTAGCATTTAAAAAACCTATGAAATTCACTGAAAAAACCATAGGTTTCACACCAGTTATAGTTAGGAATTAGCATTTAAAAAACCTATGAAATTCACTGAAAAAACCATAGGTTTCACACCAGTTATAGTTAGGAATTAGCATTTAAAAAACCTATTAAATTCACTGAAAAAACCATAGGTTTCACACCAGTTATAGTTAGCTGGAAATTTTACTGATATAAAACCATTGAAATTCCCACGTTATAGTTAGTCGGACTCACTATAACTTGCGCGTGCAATGCACTGCTGATGACATCACATATTACATCACTCATGACATGGTCAGTGACATCAGTCATGACATCACTGATGACACCATCCTTGTGACACAGTGACAGACCTTCTTTCACTATAATGTAACCCTTGAAACACATATTCAAAAATAGAAACTAATATTTTCCAAAAAGTGGATATACCTATATCAGTTACAACAAGCAATTCTGTACTTCCACCATCTATATGCACATCCAGTCATTCACCAACAGTTCTATATAGTCACTCATACATATACTCACTTATCATATGAAGTGATACACCTATACATCCTGTTACACACCGACAGTCATCCAAAAGTTACTCACACACATACTCACACGTGCAAATAAACTATTGAACATCCATTTATTTGAATATAGAGTTATACACACACTTCCACCTTACTTGTATTGAAAATTACACATATTTATTCACTTAAACAATCACTTATAGAAACACATACTTATTTAAACAGGAACTCTTACAATCTCTTACTCTCACATATACTCACTTATATACATCAATATTCACATATACTAGATTAAAACATATGTAGTTACTGATAAAGACACTAGTGAGACAGTCATTCACTCACTAACAAACACATATACACACTCATCCATCCATACAGTCCTGCACATATGCTGTCTTCAAAACACATACAAACAGCGAGTCAGTCACTCATGCATCTATGTGCTAAGTAATACCCCCACCAAACCATATAGACACTCATACTGATACTAAGAGAAACATCTAATAACCCATATACATACGCATGTAGCTACTTACCAACACATGTAGCCACTTATACACAAAGTGAAACACTAATAAATGAATTTAAATATTTAAACATAACTCACTAATATTTATTTTTCAGAAAGACACACATTCACTGGATGGTGTCATAAGTGATGTCACTGACCATGTCATGAGTGATGTAATATGTGATGTCATCAGCAGTGCATTGCACGCGCAAGTTATAGTGAGTCCGACTAACTATAACGTGGGAATTTCAATGGTTTTATATCAGTAAAATTTCCAGCTAACTATAACTGGTGTGAAACCTATGGTTTTTTCAGTGAATTTAATAGGTTTTTTAAATGCTAATTCCTAACTATAACTGGTGTGAAACCTATGGTTTTTTCAGTGAATATATATATATATATATATATATATAAGTGTAGATGAGTAGATGTATTTACCTATGTTTTCAGGTTTCCTTTAGCCCCCAGTCCTGATGAGGCCCAAATTAAATGGGCTGAAACGCGTTGACCTGACATAGAAAGAAGCCCTGTACCTCTCAAATTCATGTACAAAGAAACATTTACAACACCAGTAGAAAGTAGAAAAGGGTGTAATGCACAAATACCCCAAGAGGTGTTGTCATGAGGGCGATCTTCATTGAAGTGAACTGTGAACTGTATTTTCGGGGTTTGTACTTGTGTTTCCCAGCACAACAAATATTAGGGCTCCAAGGATTCTGTTTTTTTTATATATAAGTGCATCAATTGTATATATATTTTTTCTAGAAAAAACTTTTTCTGTATGTTATTTGTACGTAAATGTTTGTTGTATGTTGGATAAAGACAATTCACACACATATATATATATATATATATTCACAGAAAAAACCATAGGTTATAGACCATATATAGTTAGGAATTTGCATTTACAAAACCTTATTTTACTCACACAAAACCATTGAAATTCCATATATAGTTAGTTGCACTAACTATATATCGCGCACCCGCAATCCACTGCTGATGATGTCACATATTACATCATTCATGACATGGTTAGTGACATCACTGATGACATCACTGATGACATCTCAAATGACATCACTGATGACATCTCAAATGACATCACTGATGACATCACTGATGACATCTCAAATGACATCACTGATAAAATCACTGATAACATCTCATTTGACATTACTGATCACATCACTGATGATATCATTCATGTGATAATACCATGAACCTCTTCAGACTCTAATATAACCTTAGATACAATCAGTGTAAACAGACAGTCACAGACTGTCACTCATTCATGGAGTTACTCACACACCTAGTCAGTTATGCAAAAAATCAATCACACCTCCATTTTCTCAACTATACAGTTATACACACCTTACTTATTCAAACATATACTAACACATATTTACTCTCTTATACAATCCCTGATACATGTTCACAATGATCCATACAGCCACTCACACATTCACTGGCTCTTATGCACAGTTATTTATATATGTCAACTCTCACATGTACTGTGTTTTACATATGTACTTACTTGGACATGTAGCACTGAGATATCCATTCACTCACCAATACACTCATGCACAGTCAACCGCCCATACAGCTGTTTCCACATGCAGTTTTGAACCCAACTACTCACACATCTATGTACAGAGTCATATGGCTGAGATACCCGCCACCCCCTCTCAACACAATCCCCAAAGGAGGGAAACCGGAAACAGTTCTTGAAGTTTTTGGAAGTGGGAGGGAGTGACCCTCCCGGCCGTATTTATTAAAACAAAAAATTGAAAACATTTAAACATTAATGTACAATTTCATACCACATTGCGATGTTTGGCTAACCTTAACAGATTCTCTAATACAGAGGTTCTCCTAGCCGAACTAACATCCTACAAAACATTTACTTGAAATATTGAAATTGTACATCCTAACGTTTAAGGGCCAACGGCAAGGTCGTAACCGGTGTCAAGATCCCTAACCAGACATACCCCCCCCACTTGGGAGGGGCGACAGCACTGAGGCGTACTCAAGTGCAACTACTACCAATTTCCCTTGACTTGACGGGGGCACTTATCAACTCGACGCCAGTTAAAGGTCGTTCCAAGACTCGTGTGAGGTATCTAGAAGGTATCGTAGACCTCCCCCCAACCCCACACAACTTACCGCATCTGCCGTCGCAGATGTCACTGGCCCCGGGAAATTCCCCAGGAGGGGGCTGTAACCCCTCCTACACAGGAAGGGGCCTTGACCGCCTTTCCTCTTCTTTCGGCGACCCATCCTTAGAAGGGACCGCCTCCCCGTTGAGGGGCCAAAGGCCACCTCCCCCGAGCGCTCCCATCCGTGTTGGGTGACGCCCACTCATAGGGATCTTCCAATTAGTGCTCACCGATCATGACCTTACCGCCACAGGCCGGATAGTTGACCGGCTATCCGGACCCCCCACACAACTCCTACCTAAAGGTCATGTTTCAACGATTTTAACCATGCTAAGAAGTCTCCTAAGAGTAACTCATTCCCCACCCAAGACAAATGCACACCATCCCCCAAATACATACTGTCATCATTAATACAGCTATGAGAAATAGAATGCAATGTCCTGGAACGGAACAACCTACTCACTTTATTGTTAAGCTTTCTAACAGAAGGGTTCAAAGCAGGAATAGAGATAGCCCCCCGCCACACCTTTCGTGGAATCAAATGGGACCATGCAATCGTGCACCCCGGAACTCTCCTCGCCAACCAACTTACAGTGGAAAGCATTGCCTCCAGGAGCAGTCGTCTACCGATGGTGACCAAATCATTGCCCCCAACATGCACTATAACTATAGACGGCGGTGACCTTGTCCGCCCTAACAAACCCTCGAAAAATGTTTGGAACTGGTCAATACAGAGACCGCCCCTTCCGTAGAAGGACATCCTGTACCCGTATTCCCCAGCTACGTGAATCATGTCACCTGCTTTGAATACGTCTGCGGCACGCCTCACGTATGAGTGGCCCACGACCCACACCTCCTTTTTCACAGCCGGTGATGTCTGACCGCTGGCCCGGTGTAGGGTCGACTGCATAGTCCGCCCCGCCTCGTAGGCTTGCGTAACTGAAAACCAAACAAAAACAAGAAGCGTGAGTACATTATTACAGCTTCACAACATGTGCAACCGCACGTATCTTTTATAACAATTGGAGGACCAACGCCCCACTCGTTTCACTTGCTCAACATTAAGACCCCTGGCTGTAGCTTCCGTAGCCGCCCCTATCCGAAAGGAATGGGTCCCAAATTCGCCCGGGTTCAAGCCCGCAGCGGCAATTGACATCGCAAGCACCCGCTGAAACTGAAATTTCGTCAGTGGGGTGGCGTCAGCGTGTCTTAACAAAGTCCCCCCCATGATGCCACCCTTCGTGCTAGGTAATCCTCTAAACACTTTACCGGACATATGGAGGACCCAGGAATCCTGCGTATGATGACGCAGTCACCCATCCCATCTTGATCAGTCTTGGACTTTACAAAGGAGACAGTCATTGTTTCTCCCCTGATCTGAACGTGTTCCTGGCACAAACCCCCTGCCACATCCAGTTTGTTCCTTGCAACCAGTTCGCTTACCCGCATTGCTCCGTGAAATGCTAGCGTAAAAGCGGCTCGGAACAGCACCGCCTCAAACTGAGATGAACATGTGGCCGGGAGTGTGGCCAACAACTGGGACAATCTATCCAAACCTATCGGGCGCCTTACATCTACTCTGCGACCCTCAAGGCGTTGCCACCCACGCAGCGCTTTCTGTACAACGAAAGACGCTGTTGGGTCCTGGATAGCATGTGCTCTGGCAACAAAGGAAATGGCAGCACGATGCCTCTGGGCCGTAGCCACCGATTTCCCAGCCCTACGTAAGGACATCAGGAAATTCACTACCCATTCCTCGTGACCCCAAAGTCGCTCTCTATCACTCCCCAAAAAGGCTAAATAGGCCCGAAACGCCCCTTCGTATGCCTTCCTCGTCCTTGGTGCTAGACTCTCTCCCACGAGGTGACGAAGTTCGGGGCACCGAGAGACCAGAGAGCTTCGGGAAAGGGTGCCGGCTCTGGGTCCGCTGAGGGGAGGAAACCCGAAAAAGCCTGCATTTGAAAACGAGACAGTGCGTCAGCCGCCTGATTCATCACCCCTGGAACATGCTTTGCTCTGAATAGCACGTTCAATTGCATACATAGTAAAACAATTTCCTTAAGCAGTCTTAAAATCAGTTTACAACGTGCTGCCTGACTATTGATGCACTCGACCACGGTCATATTGTCAGACCAAAATATGACAGAGTGGTCTTTGAACCCATCGGGCCATGTTCTCAAGGCCACCAAGATGGGAAACAGTTCCAGGAAAGCAATATTACTCGTCAGACCATTCTCATGCCACCATGTCGGCCATCTTTGTGCCGACCATTTCGTGCCGAAGATGGCGCCAAAACCTATGCTTCCTGCTGAATCTGTCCATAGCCCCAGCTCTTCAGAAGACACGGCTGGTTCATTCCAGACGATTCTACCATTGAAGTCCGCCAGAAATGCTAACCAAATACGCATGTCCTGGCGGATCTCGGCCGATAGTCTCGTGCGATGATGGCACTCTTTAAGGCCGACCATCGCTTGGGCAATTGAACGGGAAAAGGGGCGGGCCATTGGTATTACCCTCAGGGCAAAATTCAACTGTCCCACCAACTGCTGTAATTGTTGCAGCGTAACTTTTGATGCATTTATACACACTTGCAGCGCAGCCCTGAACTTCAACACTTTCTCAGCTGGCAAACGGAAACACCCTTCAATGGAGTCCAACTCGATCCCCAGAAACTCGAGGCAAGTCGTAGGACCCACTGTTTTACCCGGCGCCAATGGCACACCAAACTGTTTCATTAACACACAAAATTCGGCCAAGGCCCGGCCACATTCGAGATCCCCGGCTGCCCCAAGAAACAGAAAATCATCAAGGTAGTGCATTACATCTTGGAAACCTGTTTTCTTTGTGAAGACCCATTGTAGAAAACTACTGAATTTCTCGAAATAAGCACAGGATATAGAGCACCCCATTGGCATACACCTATCCATGTAATAACAACCCTGAAACATGAATCCTAGGAGACGCTGGTCGTCTGGGTGTACCGGGAGCAATCGGAACGCTGACTCGATATCTGACTTCGCCATCAGCGCCCCGGGCCCCAGGCGATTCAAAATGGCTACGGCCTCATCGAAGGATGCGTACCGCACCGAACACACTTCTGGATCGATTGCATCATTTACGGAAAGACCTCGCGGAGCTGATAAATTATGAATCAGTCGGAACTCACCGGGGTCTTTCTTGGGGACTACCCCTAAGGGAGAACAAACAAAATTCTGGACCGGGGGTACACTAAACGGGCCGGCGACCCGACCTCGAGTCACCTCTTTCCGGATCTTATCCTGTACTACGGTCGTATGCTGCAGGACGGAAAGTTGATTTTTACACTTTTCCACACCCTGAAAGTCCCCTACCGGGATGCGGAAACCATACGAAAAACCGTTCCGCAGCACCCCAGCAGAAGTACGATCCGGGTATTCACTGAGCCAGGGAATCATCGCCAGGGTATCAATCGGGGTAGGTAAAGGCGCCCCTCGGACTATATTAGACCTGTTTGGCACCTCCTCTCCCCCCATTATCACCCGTTCTGGCTCTGCACGAGGACTCAGGATGGGACGACCCACAACCACTACATTCATGTTTGAATTTACACGATCCCTGGGGTCTAGTACATTTACCTCTGTTGTAATTAAAGCAGAAACCCCTTTTTCCGGTATTGCCGGCAGGTTTCGAGTAATCGTCGGCACCCGTACCTGATCGAAAGGGCGTCCCCGCATATTGCCGGGAGGATTCGCCAACATTACTTCCCACCAACGGCATTTTCAACATTCCTGACTCCTTCATTTTATCCCAAGTCAAGGAATCATAACAATCCCAGGTTAAACTTTTATTATGCTCCTTTTCCTTTCTGAACAGATTATCGTAACAGAACCAATGATTACCCTGGTGCGATGTCGAGTACCCCATGATTCGTGATTGATAGATTGGGAACTCGGAAAGCAACTCAGGTCTACGTTCCCCCAAGATTGATGTAAAGATTTCCCAAGCATTGCCCCAATTGCCGATATTCTCATTCACTTTAAAGGCGGCCATTTTTGCGCGCCAAACACTCGGATGCATGAGATCCTTCTGACTCTTTACATGCTCAACCTCATAATGATCAACAAGCAATGAGAAAATGTTCACATACTCCCCCGCCCAAATCTTTCCCTTAATTGCCAAAGGAACATGTTGCCCCAACTTTTCTCTCCGAGAGGGTGTTGACTCATCCCTCGCGATCGGCAATGGCCGCTTACCTGCACCTGACGCTGCCTCTGTGGTCGCAATCGTCCCTGGTGTCTTGTCCCCTACTGCAGCCGGCACGGGCACCTTGGCTGCTTCCCGTTTCTCACGCAATTGCTTTATCAGCGCCTGCGCATCGACAGCCGTGGCGCCCTCGTTACCTTTACCCAACCACGCTGCCAATTGTGCTGCCAGCTCGGGCGGCATATCATCCTCGGACACGGGGGTGACCACAACGGGAATCGGATTCCCCTCCTCCGGCACGGGAGTTGGAGCCTCGAGCGGGGCACTGGGACCCGGGATGTCTTCACCCGCTGCCCCCCTCCTGGGCCTCTTGTTTTTCCCTCCCGGGGCTGCTCCCGCCAAAGGACGTTTTGGACCCCCTTCCTCATTCTTGTCCACCCGCTTCTTTAGCTCGGACATCTCCTTCATGAGAACACGCAGCATCTGGTCAGTAGTCATGCGCTTTCCCACCTTCTTCGGCATTCTCCAACAAAGTAACTGTAAAACAAACAAGAACGATTAAAACGCTCAAAATTGGCTCTTCGTTCCGTCTCGAGCTCACGTGCAGCGAGGAGGTGCAGCTTCAGAGCACAGGAACAAGAGGATGTCTTCTGGTCTTGCGTCCCTTTTTATCCATCTTCAGGGCGGGCGTAAACCCGCCCCTGCCTGCCCCGAGGGCGTGGCCGGCCGCGTCAGTGTCTAGGCCAGCCCACTCTAGGGCGGGAAAAAGCGCGCCCCGGCTACGCCGCTTCGGGCATACCAGCCGAGACGCGCCTCCCGCCCAAAAATGGCTTCCCGGGGGGATCGAGGCACTCTGCCATACGTTCGGGGGGACTGAGTGGTCGCCCCTTTCCACACACCTCCCAGCCACCCATACACACACACTGAATGTGTCCCATACAAATACTTGGACAACCAATCAAAACCCATACAGTTACTCATATAGCTACTGATCAACACATGCAGCAGTTTGTAGAACAACAGATATAATGATGCACAAATTAAGATAGTTTAGTCACTAACCCATGCACTCATTAAGACACATTTAATCATTCTCTCATACAGTCAGTCATGCACCTACTAAATCCTTCTTCCAGACACTTATACATCCACTCATTCTTCAATATGTAAGACATATTTTAACTTTACAGAAACATACAGTCACTGGATGTTGTCATCAGTGATGTCATTTGAGATGTCATCAGTGATGTCATCAGTGATGTCACTAACCATGTCATGAATGATATAATATGTGACATCATCAGCAGTGGATTGCGGGTGCGCGATATATAGTTAGTGCAACTAACTATATATGGAATTTCAATGGTTTTGTGTGAGTAAAATAAGGTTTTGTAAATGCAAATTCCTAACTATATATGGTCTATAACCTATGGTTTTTTCTGTGAATTTCAATGGTTTTTTAATAGCAAATATCAAAAGCTGTCAAATGTCAAGTACGTGATAGGTAAAAACTTTTTCGTGTTTATGCACGCTGATGTGCTTTGAACGCTGCCCCCCCTCCCCCTCCCCTCTTTTCTCTTAGTAGTACTCTCTCTTTGCAGATAGTGAAGGGTAGTTAACGCAGACCTTTACCCCCGTTGTAATCCGTCGTACCTGCTTGTCTCTCCATTTGATTGATTGTTATCCAAGCATTTACTGTTTTAGAATTGGTTCTCTTTGGATCATTCTCTATTTACAAACAAGCACAAAGTCGCAATACTCTGTTTAGTCTTTGCAGATAGTGAAAAATCGTGTAAAAAAATAAAAGTAATCGAGCAAAATCAGTAGACCACTAATTCGATCTCTTTTTGACCTCGGTAAAATACAAACATTAGGAACAACCCTTCATGAGAAATACGAAAATAGTGAAATGAACTGAGCTCCACACCATGAGGGCTGCAAGACAGCTCGACTCCGCCACCCACCCCGCCCAAAATAACGACAAACCCTATGCAAATATTATAAATATAGACAACACACCAGCAAAGAAACAGGGTAAAACATTTTATTAAATAACTATTTACATAACTATTTTATACTTTTTATTGCCCGATCCGGCTAGCTCAATCGATCGAGCATGAAACTCATGCACTGATAGCAAGCGTTGAGAGTTTGTAGAACGATGGCTTCAGATTTTCCACATACGGTGTAGTGGCGCAAACTGGGAGGGGGCGTTTGGATTCTACCCCTTCCCCAAATAAGATTTTCATACGTGAATGTTCGTTCATGCTTTCTGTCCCTGAGTTGCTTCGATGTCACTGCCTTACACAAATGGCATAAGTCCTGGATGTTGAGTGCCATACTTCAGAGTTCTAAGCAGCGCTTGTAACAATGTTTAAACCTTATTTGCACCTGCTGCAGCTTCACTATTCAAAGTAAGTGGGGTCCGTTTGTGGACCTGACTGCATTGGAAAACAATGTGATACGGTGCCTCCCTAAACCGCTTGATGGAGGCCCCCGAGGGGCGGTGAGATGGCGCGGACTGAGAGGGGGCGCTTGGCTCCTGCCCCCTCCCCAAGTCGTGTTGCCCTGGTGTGGCCTGAGATCGCCCCCGGCATAGGCGGCCGGCTCCCGGGGTCCGGCGGATTTTTTTCCCTTTTGATGACTCTTCCATTCTGGACCTTGTCCCACAATCCGTTTGACCTGAAGACACGCTGTCGTGGGGCGCCCCTTTACCGTTTTAGTTGCCATTCCGCCCGCTTTTGGTACTCTGTGCCTCTTCCGCCATTCAACTGTTTACCGCCCGCTCTTGCGACTACAGCGTCTCGCTCACCATGTAGTTGAGTTGCTCCCGCTCTTAAGATTTAACCGAACTTTTTGGACTGCTGAAAGCGGTTGTATTGCGACCGCTGGTTGGTGGAGACATTTTGACTATATTCTGGACCTGCATTGTCGCGTAATGCGTCATATGACGCGACGCGTTAGCGCACCCGGAAGTGCTCCGGTGCGCAAGGCGCAGCTTCCCGGAAACGATCCAGAGCGCGCCGCGCAGCGCGTAACGTAAGCATAACAGGTCATGTGACTTGTTAATAAAACTTTTCATTGGTTCATTTAACTTTTGTTTTCCTAATGATGTAAGACTAGGTCACGTGACCTAAAAATAACACTTTTCATTGGATTAAAACATTTTTTTTTCCCAAACGATGAAAGCCCCACCTTGTTACTGGATGTTTCAGACTGAAGCTGGCGTCACCATGAGAGCACCACCATCTCGTAGCTCCGTCGTGGCCATTCCGCAAGCAATCATGGCAGCCGCTCCCCACCGGAAGCCTGCGGGAGTCGACGGCCCCCAAGACTTTTGTACAATCTTCAAGGCTGAGGGGACGCTTTCGAGAATGGAACCCAAGCCCTGGCAGACAAGCGTCCGAGTTCCAAGGTGTCCCAGGGCCATTTTACTGGACCAGGCCCAAATCCGAAGAGCCGGCCGCCATTTTAAGAGTCCTGTGGCAGCCGCCTATCGCTGCACCGCAAGAGTGGGAGCAACTCAACTACATGGTGAGCGAGACGCTGTAGCCGTAAGAGCGGGCGGTAAACAGCTGAATGGCGGAAAATGCACAGTGTAGCAAAAGCGGGCGGAATGGCGACTGAAACGATAAAGGGGCGCCCCACTACAGCAGACGAGCCTCCGTCATGTGCTTCAAAACTGCATATGTATCTCGTGATATCAAGGTTGGGCAACCTGTACACAACAAGCAGTTACGAGTCCCATTTACACCGGCGCCATTTTGGGCGCGGCCGGGCAGGTCCAGGATCTAGTCAAACATAACAAATGAGGCTGACGTCTCTGAAGCAGTTGACGAACAGCAGGACATAGCAAATAAACATGAAGTCTCTAAAGCTGTTAACTCACTGCATGACAAAACAAGTAAACCTGAAACCTCTGGAATAATTGTCGCTCAAAAGAACAACACACAAAACTCTGTAGAGCCTGAAGAAAGAAAAACAGAAGGGCACTGTAGTTTCAGACACACTTAACACTAATGACTAAACAAAGATATCGTCTGTTTATGAAGCAGTTATCATGTTCACAGAATTGACAAAGAAGTGTGCAGACACCAATGCTATTAAGAAACACAAGGAAATCCCTAACGTATCAGCATTCTCGGAAGAGGTTGACACAGATAACATCTTAAGGAACAAAGAAAGACAAAATAAGGATGAGGAAGTTATCACTTTAGTTTTTTCATCAGCTAGCGACAGCAAGAAACATATTGTAATGGAGATTAGAGAGGCTACGGATGAATTATCAAAAATATCAAAAGAAATGGCTACTCCCCCCTTTAGCAGATTAGCTAAATGTTTGCGTAATTTAGGCATAAAAGTTATATTATTGTTGTTGTTGTTATCGTTATAGTTCTGGTTAATTTCAAAAAATGTTTAAATATATTTACAGTTTTTGTTGCGTTCGTTATATTTAAAAGTTAATAAAGTTATATTATTGTTGTTGTTATCGTTATAGTAATAGTTTTCTTTGTAGATGTTTTTCCATCACCCGCCCAGGATATCACCACTGTTCCCCATGTCATAAAACCTTAGGATGTTCAATAACTGAAACAGCTAATATGGGTTTACTTACAGGGGACATCTTTTGTTCTATTTTGTAAAGTAAAACTATTGTGAACGCAAGTATTATACATAGTAAGTGTTTAATATAGCATTTGTCAGTCATTGGTTAAGCAGCTAGGACCTGTTCACTCTTGACACCCCAGGTGCTGTGTATGTTGCACTATAGTGCTGCATCGAGAAAACGGACAACCCTATTGATGTTGATTTTTCATTATTGATTATTGTAAAGAAATGGCGACTCCCCCCTTTAGCAGATTAGCTAAATGTTTGTGTAATTTAGGCATAAAAGTTATATTATTGTTGTTGTTGTTGTTATCGTTATAGTTCTGGTTAATTTCAAAAAATGTTTAAATATATTTACAGTTTTTGTTGCGTTCGTTATATTTAAAAGTTAATAAAGTTTTAAAATCTAACTTTGTTGGAGTGCTATATATTTTTAAAAAATCGGGTGAATGGGGCCTTGAATCGGGTTATTGTCATGTGTGGGCTTTGCAAGTGTACTGCTACAGGATCGGACATTTCAAACTCAAATGCACGTTCTTTTTCTTACCTTTCCGAAGCATGGAGCGCAATAGCAGGCAGAGAAAGGGTGATGCACGTGTTGAACACTGCCTGGCCTGGCAAGTTGCTGGCAGTGCCCCCCGCCCGCTCCTGAAAGAGGGCACACACACACCGCCGCCCCGAGTACTTCACAAATCTTTAAAAGACCATGCGCTTGTTCATGAGGCTTAAATGGTTTATCACCCCTTCTAGAACCCCTGCATCGACCCTCTGACGTTTCCTGGAAGAATTAGCACGTAACACAATACCAAGCCCTGTCAGCTGAAACCCCCGAGAAATCATGGGGCATATTATCAAGGGGGTTTATTTCCGCTTTTTTGGCTTTAAAAGCCAAAAAAAAAGAGATAAAATTATCTCCCTATTACTAAGCTGTCGCTAACACCAGTTAGTGACAGCTAAAAGGAGATAGCGACCATCTTGGGCCCCGCTTTGCATGTCAGTGATATTTATCACTAATGACATGCAAAGTGGGCGTGCCAAGATTTTTGCGACTGGAAACAGTCCCTAACCATCGCTATCTCCTATTACCAACTTTTGGAGATATTCGCGCTAAGCGCGAATATCTCCAAAACCTAACACCTGCCCTGAGCAGTTTTTAGCCATGTTATCCAATGGGAAGTGGATAACATGGCTAAGAGCATTTGCTGGATAATGCATGAATATCGCTGACTTTTCAGCGATATTCATGCATTGCGGCCGTTTTTTATCGCATTTGCGATAAACCTTGCTAATAGCAAGGTTTATGTGCGATAAAATTCGCCGATGTGCGGCGATAATTTTTGTCTCTAAACAAGTTAGAGACAAAAATTATCGCTAGTTGTTGGTAATATGCCCCCGGATTTTTCCTTGCAGGAATCGGGAGGCGAAAGACTAGCGCTGAAATCAGTAGTCTCACGCCTGAATCGGGAGGGTTGGCATGTCTGGATACTCTACAGATGGGGCCATAAACTACATCCGCAGGGCTAGGTGATAGCCTGGGTCCGGCCTAGACAATCGGACACAGAGGAAGAGGAGTGTCAGAGGGTGCGGTAGTGAATAGGGTGAAAGGGAGGTGTCGGGCGGACACAGGGTGTGATTCTCAGAGAAGAGCAGCGCAGATGGGGGGAAGTATATGGCCCATGCATGAGAGAGAGAGCGGGGGTGACCAGTGTGTGGGGGAGATGCTTGCGAGGGTGGGGAGCCATGCTGAGGATCGGCGGCGTGCAGAGAGTGGGCCTGGTCAAGGCATCTAAAATGGCTGCCGTGCACGACAAAATTGTGGCATTGGACAAAAAGGCAAGATGGCGCAGACAATGTTTATCAATAAGGATTCATTTATAACAAAATATTTACTCGCAGTGACAAAATGGTGGTCAACACTTCCTGATTTCCATCGAATCGAACGTTAACAAACGTCACGCAGCAAAAAAAAAAAAAAAGCTCACGCACAGAGCATTTTTTAGCCATGTTATCCAATGGAAGGTGGATAACATGGCTAAGAGCATTTGCTGGATAATGCATGAATATCGCTGACTTTTCAGCGATATTCATGCATTGCGGCCGTTTTTTATCGCATTTGCGATAAACCTTGCTAATAGCAAGGTTTATGTGCGATAAAATTCGCCGATGTGCGGCGATAATTTTTGTCTCTAAACAAGTTAGAGACAAAAATTATCGCTAGTTGTTGGTAATATGCCCCCGTATTTTTCCTTGCAGGAATCGGGAGGCGAAAGACTAGCACTGAAATCAGTAGTCTCACGCCTGAATCGGGAGGGTTGGCATGTCTGGATACTCTACAGCTGGGGCCATAAACTACATCCGCAGGGCTAGGTGATAGCCTGGGTCCGGCCTGGACAATCGGACACAGAGGAAGAGGAGTGTCAGAGGGTGCGGTAGTGAATAGGGTGAAAGGGAGGTGTCGGGCGGGCACAGGGTGTGATTCTCAGGGAAGAGCAGCGCAGATTGGGGGAAGTATATGGCCGATGCATGAGAGAGAGAGCGGGGGTGACCAGTGCGTGGGGGAGATGCTTGCGAGGGTGGGGAGCCGTGCTGAGAATCGACGGCGTGCAGAGAGTGGGCCTGGTCAAGGCATCTAAAATGGCTGCTGTGCACGACAAAATTGTGGCATTGGACAAAAAGGCAAGATGGCGCAAACAATGTTTATCAATAAGGATTCATTTATAACAAAATATTTTATCGCAGTGACAAATTGGCGGTCAACACTTCCTGATTTCCATCGAATCGAACGTTAACAGACGTCACGCAGCAAAAAAAAAAAAAAAGCTCACGCACAGCCGCTGGAAGAGATGTATCAACATATATGAGCCTCCTCAGCCACCCTCAGAAAACATAAGGGGATTAAGATACGTCTCCCGCACCCCCTTATACCTAGTAAATTAATTAAAACGAAGCACAAAATGGCGAATTCCCGTTTCGCTACCAGTTTGCGGCCCAGTTCGCGGCCCGTGAAGCGCTTCTACCGTGAAAAATCATTTTTTTTTTATTTTCCCCACGGGACCCTTTAATAACCCCAACAACATTCCTAGGGGGTCAAGAGGGGTATACCTTGCCCCCTTTCAATAAATTCCCCCTTCGTTTTTCACCTCTTCTAATCTCTCGATCCTACCGAGAGATAAGATGGCGGCCGCTCCGGACTGTTTAGAATGTTGACAGACACCGGAGAGCCAATCAGCTTTCTGCGCGCAAAGTTCCGTTTCGCGAAAAGTAAGCGGACCGGAGCGCAGCCCGGAGCGCTGTTACAGATATATATCTTGTTTTGAACATTAATTTCTCAAAAACTACTGGAGCACATATATTGAGACCTAGCAAAGGCACGTCGGGCTAACAGTCCCTACAATTTTGCCAAGTTTCGTGCAAATCCATTCAGCCGTTCGAGCTAAAAGTGAGTCCAACCGCCCTATGGAAATTAACATGGGAAAAACGCATTTTGGGACCCTCCTTTTTTCTCAGCCCCCCCTGCTCAGAAACAAAATGTGCCATTTTCCTGAAAATTTCAGCCGATTCCGTCCACAAACGCCAAAGTTATTAGACATAGAATTTTCAAAAATCCCATAGGGAATTAATCCTAACTATATATACCTACTGGCGATAGCCAGTAGGTAATATATATATATATATATATAATATATATATATATAAATATTACCTACTGGCGGTCGCCATTAGGTATATATAGTTAGGATTTTTTCTCTATGGAACTTTTGAAAATTCTATGTCTAATAACTTTGGCGTTTGTGGACGGAATTGGCTGAAATTTTCAGGAAAATGGCACATTTTGTTTCTGAGCAGCCCCCTAAACTTTGGGGGGGTTCCGTCAAGGGGGGGCTGAGAAAAAAGGGGGGTCCCAAAACACATTTTTCCCATTCATTTTTCGATAGGGCCTTTGGCCTCACTTTTAGCTCGAACGGCTGAATGGATTTACACGAAACTTGGCAAAATTATAGGGACTGTTAGCCTGATGTGCCTTTTCTGGGGCTGATCGGAAACAAAATGTGCCATTTTCCTGAAAATTTCTGCCGATTCCGTCCACAAATGCCAAAGCTATTAGACATAGAATTTTCAAAAGTTCCATAGAGAAAAAATCCTAACTATATATACCTACTGGCGACCGCCAGTAGGTAATATATATATTTATATATATAAATTCACTGAAAAAACCATAGGTTTCACACCAGTTATAGTTAGCTGGAAATTTTACTGATATAAAACCATTGAAATTCCCACGTTATAGTTAGTCGGACTCACTATAACTTGCGCGTGCAATGCACTGCTGATGACATCACATATTACATCACTCATGACATGGTCAGTGACATCACTCATGACATCACTGATGACACCATCCAATGAATATGTGCCTTTCTGAAAAATAAATATGTTTTATACATGTATATGTTAAGGTCGATGGAAGAATAAATGTTTAAATAAGTGTCTAATTGTTTGTTTTTTAAAAAAAATTGATTGGTTAACTGGCTTATTAAGTGTATCTTAGTGAATACATATATTAGCGAGTAATGTTTAAATATTTAAATATATGTATCAGTGTTTTATTTTATGTATAAGTGGCTGCATGGGTTGGTGAGTAGCTACATGTGTGTGTATATGGGTTATTAGATGTTTTTTTAGTATCAGTATGAGTGTCTGTATGGTTTGGTGGGGCTGTTACTTAGCACATAGATGCATCAATGACTGACTCACTGTTTGTATGTGTTTTGAAGACAGCATTTATGTAGGATTGTATGGGTGGATGAGTGTGTATATGTGTGTGTTAGAGAGTGAATGCCTCTCTCACTAGTGTCTTTATGAGTAACTACATATGCTTTAATCTTGTATATATGAGAATTGATGTATATAAGTAAGTATATGTGAGAGTGAGACATTGAAAGAGTTCCTGTTTAAATAAGTATGTGTTTCAATAAGTGATTGTTTAAGAGAGTAAGTATGTGTAAGTTTCCTTAGAAGTAATGTGCTAATGTGTGCATAGTTGTATATGCAAATAAATGGATGTTTTTTAGTTTATTTACATGTGTGAGTATATGTATGAGTACGTTTTTGATGACTGTAGGTGTGTAACAGAATGAATAGGAGTATCACTACATATGATGAGTGAGTATATGTATGAGTGAATACATAAAACTGTTGGTGAATGTGTGAATTTGTATATAGATGGTGAAATTACTGAATTGGTTGTTGTAACTGGTATGGGTATATCCACTTTTTTGTTAATGTTAGCTTCAATTTTTGAATATGTGTTTCAAAGGTTACTTTACAGTGAAAGGAGGTCTGTCACTGTGTTACAAGGATGGTGTCATCAGTGATGTCATGAGTGATGTCACTGACCATGTCATGAGTGATGTAATATGTGATGTCATCAGCAGTGCATTGCACGCGCAAGTTATAGTGAGTCCGACTAACTATAACGTGGGAATTTCAATGGTTTTATATCAGTAAAATTTCCAGCTAACTATAACTGGTGTGAAACCTATGGTTTTTTCAGTGAATTTAATAGGTTTTTTAAATGCTAATTCCTAACTATAACTGGTGTGAAACCTATGGTTTTTTCAGTGAATTTCATAGGTTTTTTAAATGCTAATTCCTAACTATAAGTCTCAGTTTATATGTAAGACTGTTAGCACTCTAGTTGTTCTTTAGAACACTCTGGTACATTCTGTCATTGGGCTACAGTTGGGCTACATCTAGCTGATATTTGGGCTACATTTGGATTTTTTGGTCTCTGGTGGCCATCTTTGGGCTACATTGGGCTACATTGGGCTACATTTGGGCTACATTTTGGCATATATATAGCCCAATGTAGCACAATATATATTTTATCAAAGTTAATTTTCATAAAAACCACTTTAGAAAAGGGCTACCACTCCCTACAATTTTTCCCAATTTTTTTTTTATTTTTTGCTTTGGAGCGCTTCCGGTGCGCTTCCCGGGGAGCGCCCCGAAAAGTGTACTTTTATAAAGCGCCCCCGGGCGCGCTCCGGGGAGCGTCTCGTAAGCGCCGATATCGCGAACGAAAACATGATCATGACGTATCGCGTAGCCGCGTCCGCGTGATACGCACGGCGTAAGCGCACCCGGAAGTACTCGAGCGAATACGATCGCGCAACGTAAACATCCGACGCGCTTACGCTACGCGACCCGAAGTGCCCCCGGGCGCGCCCGGGGGCGCGTAGCGTAAGCGCGTCGGGTCATGTGACCTGAAAATAACACTTTTCATTGGTTCATAACAGTTTTAGTTTCATAATGATGAAGCCCCTGGTCTTGTGACCTGAAAATAACACTTCTCATTGGTTCAGGACAGTTTTTTTTCAAAATGATGAAAGACCCCACCTTTTTTCCTTATTCTGACTTTGTCCTCTGACTGAGGAAGACCTGTTTGTACATCTCTGTACCTTTTTGATCTTAATAATGGCTTCAGTAGCAGCAGCAGCTGGTGCATCTGCCCCACCACCACCACCACAACCACCAAGAGGACCAGCTCCAAATTATATTGGTGGTCAAGAACAGGAGGAGGAGGAAGAGGAAGAGGAGGAGGGGAGGAGAAGATGGCTGCCTGAAGAAAATACCCCATACAAACCCAAGCCACACATTGTATGGGAGTTTTTTTCAATCCCAGAGGGCAAAAAAAAAGTGAATGCGGCCAAGGTAACTTGCCTAATCTGCAATGAAGAACTTTCACGGGGCAACCCAAACAAAAAATATTCATTTGGTAACCATACCATGATTCGTCATATGACCCGAAAGCACCCAAACAACTACTCTCGTGCAGAGTTCAGGGAACTGGCCAGTAACCTCCCCCAGTCGTCAAGGACCACCTCCCAAAGAACCCAACCCACTTCATCAACACCAGAAACATCAGAGATGATGCCTTGCATTCAGCCAAGATTTGCTGATTTTAAAATCACTTGTTCTGCATGTGGCAAGCTTATCGCCTATGGTGAAAAAAGCGTTAAGCTCATCGTCCTTGCAGGTGATAATCACAAGTGCCCCAAAAAGAAGTAATTTTTTTGTGTTTTTTGTTTTTTTGCTCCAGTTGAGCCAGTTTCAATTCCCTTTTTTTGTTTCTCCCCCTAAAAAAATACAAAAAAAATATAAAACTGTTTAGAAAAGCCAAAAAAAGTTCAAAAAGTTCAAAAAACACAAAAAAAAAATAAAACAACAAAAAGAAGAAAAAAAAAGTTCTTTTTAGAACTACCTCCAATTTCTAAAAAAAACTTCATTTTTTAAAAACTCTGTCATCTTTTTCCCTCATTTTACGCTCTCCGGTGCGCTACCTGGTGCGCGTACCGGGCGCTTCCCCCGCGCAAAACGAAAAAAAAAAAAAAAAATTAAATGCCCCGCGGGGCCCTTTTATAGCCCCCACATCAAACCTAGGGGGTCAAGGGGGGGTCTACTCTGCCCCCTTATGGTCATTTTCCTCTTTGTTTTGGCCACCTCTCGTGTCTCGATCCTACCGAGACACAAGATGGCGGCCGCTCCAGACTGTTTCGAATGTTTACAGACACCCGAAAGCCAATCAGCTTTCTGCGCGCAAGTCGCGTGTCGCGCCGGGAGCGCACTCCAGTGCGCGCACCGGAAAGCGCCTATAGATATATATATTTTTTGGAACCTAAATTACTCAAAATCCACTGCAGCACATATCTTGAGACATAGTAAAGGCACATCGGGCTACCGGTCCCTACAATTTTGCCAAGTTTGGTGGAAATCCATTCAGCCGTTCGGGCTAAAAGTGAAATCGACCGCCCTATGGAGATTAACATGGGGAAAACGCGTTTTGGGACCCCCCTTTTATCTCGGCCCCCGCTTGACGTATCCCCCCCAAACTTTCAAGGAAGGACCGGAGCTCGACGAGGCCATTTTCAGGAAATTTTCAGGCAGATTCGTCAACCGGTGCCAAAGTTATTCCAAATAGAATTTTGAGATTTAACATTGAAAAAAATCCTAACTATAACTACCTACTGGCGACCGCCAGTAGGTAATATATATATATATATATTCAATGAAAAAACCATAGGTTATAGACCATATATAGTTAGGAATTCGCATTTACAAAACCTTATTTTACTCGCACAAAACCATTGAAATTCCATATATAGTTAGTTGCACTAACTATATATCGCGCACCCGCAATCCACTGCTGATGATGTCACATATTACATCATTCATGACATGGTCAGTGACATCACTGATGACATCACTGATGACAACATCCAGTGACTGTATGTTTCTGTAAAGTTAAAATATGTCTTACATATTGAAGAATGAGTGGATGTATAAGTGTCTGGATGAAGGATTTAGTAGGTGCATGACTGACTGTATGAGTGAGTGATTAAATGTGTCTCACTGAGTGCATGGGTTAGTGACTAAACTGTCTTAATTTGTGCATCATTATGTCTGTGGTTCTGTAAACTGTTGCATGTGTTGATAAGTAGCTATATGAGTAACTATATGGGTTATTGATTGGTTGCCCAAGTATTTGTATGGGAGACTGAGTGTGTGTGGGGGTGGCTGGGAGGTGTATGACTCTGTGCATAGATGTGTGAGCAGTTGATTCACTAGATGTATGGTTTCAAAAGTGCATGTGGAAACAGCTGTATGGGCGGTTGTCTGTGTGCATGAGTGTATTGGTGAGTGAATGGATATCTTAGTGCTACATGTCAAAGTAAGTACATATGTAAAACACAGTACATGTGAGAGTTGACATATATAAATAACTGTGCATAAGAGCCAGTGAATGTGTGAGTGGCTGTATGGATCATTGTGAACTTGTATCAGGGATTGTATAAGAGAGTAAATATGTGTTAGTATATGTTTGAATAAGTAAAGTTTGTATAACTGTATAGTTGAGGAAATGGAGGTGTGATTGATTCTTTGCATGACTGACTAGGTGTGTGAGTAACTCCATGGATGAGTGACAGTCTGTGAGTGTCTGTTTACACTGATTGTATCTAAGGTTATATTAGAGTCTGAAGAGGTTCATCGTATTATCACATGAATGATATCATCAGTGATGTGATCAGTAATGTCAAATGAGATGTCATCAGTGATGTCATCAGTGATGTCATCAGTGATGTCATTTGAGATGTCATCAGTGATGTCATCAGTGATGTCACTGACCATGTCATGAATGATGTAATATGTGACATCATCAGCAGTGGATTGCGGGTGCGCGATATATAGTTAGTGCAACTAACTATATATGGAATTTCAATGGTTTTGTGCGAGTAAAATAAGGTTTTGTAAATGCGAATTCCTAACTATATATGGTCTATAACCTATGGTTTTTTCATTGAATATCAATGGTTTTTTAAATGCAAATTTCTAACTATATATGGTCTATAACCTATGGTTTTTTCAGTGAATTTCATTGGTTTTTTAAAAGCTAACATCTGTAGCTGTAAAATGTATTATTCTTTAAATCCCAAAATATATATAGATATTTATTGATAATTTTTTTTAAATATTTTTTTCTTCGCTTCTAGTTCGCGAACCGGGAAGCTTTCCGTTAGCTCATCTTGATGCCGCGATCTAGTACGCGAACCGGTCAACGTTACGTTAGCGGAACAGTGACGCGCCGCGGAAGCGCGACGTATCACGTTATCGCGTAATGCGTCTAATGACGCGTCGCGTTAGCGCTCCCGGAAGTGCTCCGGACAGCGAACCGGAAGCGATCTGGGACGCGGCGCGCGCCGCGTAACGTAAGCGGAACAGGTCATGTGACTTGTTTATCAAACTTCTCATTGGTTCATTTCACTTTTGGTTTCCAAATGATGTATGACTAGGTCATGTGACCTAAAAATAACACTTTTCATTGGCTCAGAACTTTTGTTTTCCCCAAATCATGTAAACCCCTCCTTATTTCCTCACTCTGACTTTCATCTTGGTGAGAGAAAGACCATTTTTCTGAAGTTCCACAATGGCTTCCATTCTTGCTGCAGCTGGTGCACCCCCACCACCACCTCCACCTCCCCATAAGAAGAGAGGACCACCTAGTCAAATTATGACTAACAGAGAGGAGGAAGATGAGGAAGAAGAAGAAGAGGAGAGAGAGGGACAACAATTTGTTGATGAGTTGCCCCGGGTTTCTAAACGAAAAACCAGTTTCATCTGGCAGTTTTTCACCATCCCTCCTGGAACCAAGAAAGTGAATGCAAAATATGCCACCTGCCTCATCTGTGACTACAGATTGTCGAGAGGCACAGAAAAGAAGTACAGTATGGGGAACTATACAATGCATCGTCACATGAGCAGGTGGCATCCCTTGAACTACAGCCGGGCTGAGTTAAGGGATCTTGAAGACAATCCGACGGCAACTCCTGTGGCAAGATCTACATCCACATTGTCTTTGACGGGAAGAGAGGCACAAGAGACTGTGCCAAACATCCAACCTAACTTCCAGCACATGAAGTTGTCTTGTATTTACTGTGGTGCTATGCTGTCATATGGCAACATGAGTGTCAACCTCATGAACATTGCATATGAAAATCATAAATGCCCTAATGCACCCAAAAAGTAATTTTCTTTTTTTTGCTCCAGTTGAGCCGTTTTGAAAGCCTGTTTTTTGTTGTCTCCCCTCCATAAAAAACACAAAAAAAACATAAAACAGTTCTAAAAATACAAAAAAATCAAAAAATGTTCAAAAAAAATAAAAAAAAAATATAAAACAACAAAAACAAAAAAAAACAGTTCTTTTCAGAACTACCTCCCCTTTCAAACAAAATTGCTAGAATGTTTATCACTCTGGCAAGCTCTATTTCTTTTGGTTCGCTTCAAGTTCGCTGACCGGTTCGCGAACTTTAAGCGAACTAAAAAAATATTTTTTTTAAAAAAAGAAGAGTTAGTATAAGGGAAGTAAACAGAGAATAATGTAAAAAGAAAGACAGCTAGAGAGAGTAAATGAGAGATAGTGTCAATGACATCATCAGCAGTGCATTGCGGGTAAAAAGAGTGGAAAACATTTACCTTATAATTCTTGTTACCTTTTTTAAATATTTTTTCATACTTTCAATCTGTAAAACAAAGAACAAACATTTCAAAAAATATTAAAACATGTATTTAAAAATTAGAAAAGACAAGGGAAAAGGTTCAAAAACAAACAGTTTTTCAACAACTTTGACATTTACAGAAGTCTCTGCTTCTCTACGTCCCCTACACAATCCTAAAGATATATATTCGAAAGAAACTGTATCTTGATATTGCTGAACTGAGGCCTATTTTGGAACATGATGTTTTTCTTGCACTGCTAATGTCTCACAATAGTGATGCAATAGCAGCGCAAAAAAGATGTAAAGCCATAATAAAATTGTGTCTAACATTGTAAATGATTGTTTTAGGATGCAAATAAGATGTGTGCTTTCAAGAGCTTTCTTTGAGGTGAGGCCTCTTTTTTTTTTTTAAAAAAAACACTACCCAGAAGTACAGCACTCTAAGCATTAAAATTGATATTTACAGAACTCACCTTACCCATATGTACCACACATTTCTAAATGTATATCATAAGGACAAAAAGCATAACATTAATTATACATGTTAAATGGTTTATTTTTGCTGTTCTCAGAATGTATCAAATTTCACTTAAATCAGTGACTTGAAGGTATTCATCATGTAACAGCGGGGAAAAAAAAACACAATCAAAATGACTGTGTTTAAAAAACCCATACAACCTAAGAAATCTGATTTCAAAACTTCTTAAAATTAACTTACTTTCAATGACGTCAAACGATCTCCTATAAACAGCATCCACTCTGTTGTGCTTTAAATATTTTCAGCCCGCCACTTTCTGAAAGAAAACCTCCATCGATACGTGAAATATGTTACATAGAAAAAAAACTTCTCTCATTATATCACATGTTTCCACTAGGCCAAATCATGTTGCCGCGATTCGCAAATCTTGTAATTCTTCCAATCAAATCCCGACATTTTCTATTTTCGCAACTTTCAAAAATAAAATATTTGAGATTATTTTCACAATCCTGGACTACTAATATCTTACTCTTCTTTGTCACTCATGTTCTCCTTTTCCTATGACACTGATACTGCTTACTATGAAGCAGACTTACTTGCATCAGGTTTATATAGTTGGATTTTTAATCGAGACAGCATTGCAGACTTACATTCCCTCTACTTAAAATTTTGGTTTTAAAAACACCAGGTAAGAATTTTTAAGGTCAAACGGCAATTTTTTTTTGAACGTTACAACAGAATCATTACAGAATGACCAGCCGTTTCCAGACTTTAAGTAAGCTGTATAATGTCCTGATGTTGTTGATGGACCATCGTGATAGATAATTGCTACAGTAACAAAAGTCCTCCCTGATATTGACAGCTGAGAAGCCACAAAATTTTTTATTAAAGTTGACAATTTTGATCCATCAGGCCTACATCGTTGCATCATTAAAATGACATACTGGCCATATCTACGTATAAATAATGTTGACATCATATCACATTTACATTGGCTACACTCCATGTTGTGATCCGCTGCATTTACTAGCTTATTAAAGGAGACTGATTTACTGTCTGGCAAAGTTAAATATATAAATCTTTCTGAGTCTACACTAGTAGTACTTGATACCATACAGTTCTCGCAGTCATGCTGCCATTGATAAGAAAGCCCAAACAGGTGATCTACATCTACACCCTCAACTTGCAATATATCAAGCATATACATTAAAAACTCCTGACAATCTTGCTGATTATTTTCAGAGAAGTCTGTTTGACCTGAACATTCATCTAACAGATAACGAACTTCAGACACACTTTCTACTTTTGTTCGATCAGTGCTACATTTCTCGAAAACAGAATTCAACAAACAGCATAAAATTTGTTCAGAATTCAACAGAATCTGTTCTTTTAAACTCTCTAGTGAAAAGAGAACATTAACCACTACATTTGCATAGCAGTTGACACCAGAACTGTTTTCAAATTGAAAACCGACAACATCTTCAACAGAATCCACTTTCTTTCTGCTAACAATTTTCGGTTCATTGACTTTTAGTCTTTTTGCAACAACCTCCCTACTATTACTGCTATTTCTACGTTTGCGGCCTACCACACGTTTCTCAAACAAAGGATATTGAGGCAAATGTGGCGCATACTCTCTTCTTAACCTATTGTATTCCTTAACACAATCTAGATCCGCACAAATGTTTGTGACATCACAGTCAATCAAGTACAATCCCGATAAAGTTCTAACTCGTGACAATGCCACATATGCCATACCCTCCTTGAACACAGAACTGCCAATATTCACCAATGCACAGTCTACACTTAAACCTTGCGATTTATGGATTGTCACCGCATATGCCAAGCAAACAGGAAACTGTTTACGGCGAACATATAAATCTTTAACAAGCAAAAACCTAGCAGAACAACGACCAATTTGCTGTACTTCCTCAATGCCATCAAATTTAATTTTTAAAAATTCTATTCCATCTCTATTTCTGTATTTCTCAAAATCAACAACATTACCCATTGATCCATTTACCAGACCTCTTTCTACATGTAAATTCCTTCTCAAAATAATTCGGCAATTTAAACACACATTCAAAGTCTTTTCAAAACCCGCTGTTTTAGATATAGTCTTCTCTAATGAATCCAATTTTGATTTCAAATTGTCTGACAAAATAATTGTTGATCCCATATGCTCTAATTTGTCGATAGCTTCAAGTTTCACAATCTCTTGCTTTTCTAAATTCAACATTTTGTTGTTGAAGATGGCACATTCTGCAAGAGTTGGCATGAGACATATCCCGGATTTCTTCTCAGTAATTTTCTGAAAAATATTCTCAGGCACAATCTCTTGTTTGGGATACAAATTTGACAGTAACCGTGCATTTAAAGCTTCTTTCCCATGCTCGGTCACTTTTCCAATTCTAATATCTTGTAGAATATTCTTGAAATCTTCATCCTTTGCCTGACGCATATTTTGATGCAGTTCTGCATAATTGAAGTTTAACCATATATTGACGTTGCCAATGCTCCCTAGGCACTTCCTGGTATCTTCATGCGTGAGTATTTTGAACACAGGTTGACCTTTTACTGGTGTCAGCTGTAGAAGATCTCCGAAAACAATAATGTGTTTCCCACCAAATAAGACATCATATTCAGTTTTAAGTACTTCTTGCATTCTCAAATGCACAAAGGCAAGCATGACATTGGAAACCATGCTTACTTCGTCAATGATAAGTAGTTTCATTTTCCTCAAAACTCTTGAAACTTCACAGCAAGCATCTCCAGATAACTTGTTGTATTGTAATTTGTTGTCATGCTCCACCGGCAGCATCAATAGACGATGCAAAGTAATACCTTTAATATTATGTGCTGCCAGTCCAGTAGGAGCGGTGACAACACAAGACAGCGATGACTCAGTCCTTTCCTGCAAATAACAAGAGATTGCTTTAATGAGGAAACTTTTTCCAGTTCTCGCTTCTCCACTCACGTACAGTCGGACAGGCTTCAACGACGTACACGAGCACTCTTTCTTCTCATGACTTAATCCGTGCTCAATTTCCTTGGTAACTTCATCATATATTTTCCTCTGCTCAACGTTGAGTTGTTTTTCCAAGTCTTGTAAGTTAACTGAATCCTCCTGAGCATGTGCCATGGCTCTTTCTACTTCATTCATAGCAGTGGCAGCTTCATTTTCGATAATAGGTCCTCCAAGTGGATCTTGACTCAATGAAACAGAACTCTGACTGTCCTGAGAACTGTCTCTGGCAATCTCGGCTGCAATCGTTGCTTCCTGCTCAATTTCCAAAGTTAGCATTTCTTGATATTTAGAAAAAGCAGGACATTCTATGGACTCCTTGGCTGCATTGAAAGAGTCTTCGTAACAGAGGAAATCTCCAAGCAGTTCCTCTTCTGCACGCCAAGGCTTGAAAAGTTGCAAAAGTGCTAAATAGAAAAACTCCTTTTTTTCTGGAGATTCGCCACTTAATTTTCGATGGTTTACTAATTGGCATTTTCTTTGCTTGACCAGGCATCCCTCACTTCCAATTACAGCATACACTCCTTTCTCAATATCTTCTTTGATGTTCCTCTTGAATATATAATTTTGGAGAACCTCATATAGACAAACATTCTCAAGGTGACTGCTTCGATTTGGATAATATGTATCCAACATGTTGGTCTTCAAAATGTCGGTACTGTTTGGTTCCTTTTCTGCCAAATACTCAATTTCCCGAACAGGTTTTAGAACTCGATTTCGCGTTGCAGCAAGACCAAGACTCGCCCAAACGAGACTCCTGGATTTGGCATAGAGACTTGCTGAAGACAATCGATCAGAACATTCGTAAGCTCCGATTTCTCGATGCGACAACATCTTCAGACTGAAACTGTACAACTTCTTGCTGAGGCTCTTTTCATGGGAAATGTCCTCCCACATATCCTTCAGTTCAGTCTTTTCTTTTTTGGTGATGTAAGATGTCACATACCGAGCCACAGCCATACAGTTGTCAGCCACAAACTGTATATCCATGTTGGCATTCCACATGGACAAAATCACTGGGTTGTAGTCATTGATGTACTTGGACTCTTCGTTCCTTTTCAAATTGTATGTATTCTTGGGTGATTTCCTCGTCACATTATGTCGCAGCGAAGACATCAAACTGTTCACTCTTCCTTTAGAAATCACCGGTCGTGGAAAGTTGAAACGACATTTGGTGTAGAACTTGTCCTTGTTTCTGAATTTACGACGACAGTACTTTCCACAACGATGGCTTTGGAAACGTAGAACTTGTTCTCTTAGACTTTTCTTCTCCGTTGCGTTTGGAACAGCACACGTAGAATACTGTTCGATGA
This sequence comes from Lissotriton vulgaris, assembly GCF_964263255.1. NCBI lineage: Eukaryota > Metazoa > Chordata > Amphibia > Caudata > Salamandridae > Lissotriton > Lissotriton vulgaris. The sequence goes on from NC_141693.1 coordinate 739,410,815, forward strand.
AATTCATCACTAAGTCATCCGGATCTGTTCCAAATTTAGGTGCATCCTTGATCCACAGCAACATATGTATATGAGGGGCACCTCTTGCTTGATACTCCTTTCTCCAGAAGAAATCCAACACCTCTCCAAGAGGTGGATTCTTTTTATTTGTGATGAAAGACATCATAGCTTCAAATCTATGATTGAAGTACCTGCATACATTCACAGGATCCAAAGAACACAGTTCTCCAGGTGTCTTGAATTCAATGTTTTCAATATTTCCATTTGCCTCTCGTAGAAATTCAAGTAAGTCATCCCAGCCATACTCGGCACAGCTCAGAGTGAGGAACCATGTCGGAGTTCCTAAGTTCCTCAGCATACATTTTAAATCACCATGACGACGGTACCAGTACTCATTAGTACCACGCTGACACGCCATGAGATTAATTAAGTGAGAATCCAAAATACTGTCTTGGACATTGACTTTATGCATAAAGTCACTTGCCGAGATGTTTCGCATCTGTATACCACTTTTTAAGATGTGGTTCACTGCATATGACAGTCCAGACAGATCGCTTTCAAACAGGAGATGAAACAAATAGGGAATGCATTGCCGAAACCTAGGATCTTCTGCATACAATCGTAAAGTCCGGTATTCAGACGCAGGAATTTCACGAGGTCGCTCATCATATCTTCCTCCTTGACCTGTGGGAAATAGCTGTGGGAAACACCGAGCTTCCAAACTTTCCTCCCAAACACTAATGGGACTCCCTTTGGCTTGTTTCATTTGAAACAACTCAATAGCATTCCCCATGACTTCCTTGGAATGCAAAGGATGAACACTATAATGTTCATATATTTCTTCACTTTTAGAGGCCTCTACTTTCTCAATTTGGCCAGCACACAAATCGCTATCCTCTTCATCACTTACTTCCTCTTCTGCAACATATACATTCTTATAGTACTTATTATTTTTCTTCAAATACACTGTTGCCTTTTTGACTTTCCTAACATCCACTAAATCTTGCCATATTTTCTTATTCTTTGTCGGAACCCCATTAACCAAGATAACCAGAGGTTCCTCTTCCACTTTTTCTATTCCAATTGTGTTAATGTTTTTGTTCAAATCTAGAGGCAAATAAACAACTCTTCCCTTTAATCCTCTCTGTAAATCTGCTGGAGGCAACTTCCCTGTCTTTGGCTCCATTCTTACAATAGCCTGAAAGGGATGGATACTTTGAATCAAAATAGATTCATAAGTATTTAAATCCTTCAATTCAGAAGGAATCTCAACCAATTCCAGATTATTATGAACTGCCCTAGCAGGCATCTGGTTTTGGTTTAATTTATTACAACAATAAGTACACACACGTTGATCCGATCCCAAATCAAAATAATTTTCTACCATCAAGTATGTGGCTAAATCCTTCCATTCACTATTATTTTCCCTTTCACTTTTTGCATATAAATCCACTACCTTAGTCTGATTCTTATAATAAGTGCGTCGACAACATACACAAGTGAAATTAGGCCTCTCACTTGATTTCATCTGAAACGTGGCAATTTCCTTCTGAAAATTATCTGTACTGGAAACCTGTACATTATCTTCCACATTACCCTCTACTTCAGGGTCAATTTGAACATTCTCATCTTTACTACCAAAGTAACGAAACTCAATTTCTTCACAAAAATTCTTCACATCTATTTCAGAACCATGCAAAAGAGCAGCACATAACTGTTTAAGCATAATTGCTGGACTCTTAGCATAATACAACATTCTCACTAATTTTCTCACTTTATTATGATGCACTGCTAGCATCCTGAAATGATGAAAAACACTCTGGCATACTCTCCTGGAAAGACAAGCCAGTGAATGACCACGCAAACCTGTCATTTGTCTCACTCTGCAAGGATCTAAATCTTGCAACAACTTCATTTTCTGCTTCAAACTTTTCTTATTAAATGTCCGTATAAAATCACAAAGCAAATTGATGGAAACCTGTCGCACACTGCAAATAGAACTACACTTCCAAATGTACACAGGACCCTTAGGACGTCTTCCTAAAACCTCATCACTTAGCGCCTCTTCTGTCTCTGTTGTCACAAGTTGTTCTTTTTCAACTGGACAACCATCCTTCACTTCATAAGCTCGACCACTTATGTCAACTGCATGCACCAAATCATTATCCTGAAAATAAGTCTCCTCATTAAAAAATGCCTCAGAACTTGAACTATGCATCCATTCTCCAGAAAAAACTTCACAAAAGTTAGTACGATTTACTACTCTCTTCCATCTACTTTTTGTTTTGAAATCAGAAATTACCTTGCTTAGTTTCCTAATTCTATTGATTACCAAAATAAACAACTTTCGCTTGATTTCAAAAGCATGATCAATAATTTTCTCTACATTTTTCTTCTTCCTATAAAATGCCGCTTTCTGTTGGCCTTTCTTTTTAATATTTTTCAATAAATTAACTAATATCCTATTACGGAACATTCGTTGTCGAATGTCCCTAAACTGTTGTTTCCTTCTACTATCATGCACAGAGTTATCTCTTCCTCTACCAGTAACATTTGTGATGGGTCTCTCCTTTCCATTTAAATTACTTTTCTTTTTGTGAACAGACACATTTTTTTGAGCAAAATTTTTTTTACTACAAATATTTCTTAAGAATGATTTCGTGCTCTTACCCGGACCTTTCTTGGTGTTTTGACAAGTATTTGGGGAAGAGGACTGCTGCAATAAAACATCATCCTGCTGTCTTTGACGTTTTCTAGCCTTTCGTATTCGACTTCTGGAAGGCATTTTCCAAACTATGAAAGAATCTGCAGTTGAATCTGTGAAAAAATATAATATAAAAAGTTATTAACCACTATTACCAAACAGTAAATAAATAACAGTCATCTAAAACTTAATGCCGTACTAATTATTTAACATAGCAAATATTTTCCACCAGCACTGCATCACAAAAATGACACTCAATGGTACAAAACAGGCATACAACACTCATAAATCACTCCCTAATATTTTAAATCATTAATTCAGGATGACGATAAGATGTAGCCTATCTAAAGGTTTGTTTAGGCCCAGATCTTTGGACTGGGGTGAATGTGTGTCATTGATCCACATTCAGTCCATCACCTGTTTTGTTTATTTGAGGTGAGGCCAACACATGGTTGCAGATAAGATTTTCACTGAAAAAAAACCAAGGTAAAAAAACATGTGAAGGCCTACCAATGAAGTAAATCATTAAATGAAAACCAATACATTTCTGGAAATATGCACTACTAGTGCTTCATAAGATGTTTTGGGTCATATTTATAAGTTATTTGAGTATCTAGTATGCTATTTTACATTCTTCATGGTGCAAATTTATTGTAAATACGCTCCCACCTACGGTTGGCAAATTTAGATTTTGATTATGGGAGTTAGATAGGCATGTTAATAATTTCCCAAAAATGGTATATAACCCCAAACAACCTTTGAAGCAAATGCTCTTAGCCATGTTATCCACCTCCCATTGGATAACATGGCTAAGAAGTGCTTGCAAATGTGATAAAAAACGGCCTGCAATGCATGAATATCGCAGAAAAATCAGCGATATTCATGCATTTTCCAACAAATGCTCTTAGCCATGTTATCCACTTCCTATTAAATAACATGGCTAAGAACTGCTCAGGGCACCATGAGGAACGCTTTCCATTTAAAAAGGGAAAAATAACATCAAAGACACTAAAATGCCTTCTAAATATGAACCCAAACAACCTATGAAGCAATGTGGAAAAAACTGCCGCAATGCATGAATATAGCAGAAAAATCAGCGATATTCATGCATTTTCCAGCAAATGCTCTTAGCCATGTTATCCACTTCCAATTAAATAACATGGCTAAGAACTGCTCAGGGCCCCATGAGGAACGCTTTCCATTTAAAAAGGGAAAAATAACATCAAAGACACTAAAATGCCTTCTAAATATGAACCCAAACAACCTATGAAGCAATGTGAAAAAAAACGGCCACAATGCATGAATATAGCAGAAAAATCAGCGATATTCATGCATTTTCCAGCAAATGCTCTTAGCCATGTTATCCACTTCCTATTAAATAACATGGCTAAGAACTGCTCAGGGCCCCATGAGGAACGCTTTCCATTTAAAAAGGGAAAAATAACATCAAAGACACTAAAATGCCTTCTAAATATGAACCCAAACAACCTATGAAGCTCTAACAGTACATATCCTGAAATTTAATTCATTTCAAAATTCGTTTTTAAACACAGCATATAAATCAATTGTATACCTGCATTCATGAAGAAATGACTAAAAATGTCCTTGAGACACATGAAAGTGTTTTCTGGAATGCCCTAGCACCATTTTTGGGACACTATTAACATGGCTAGGTAATTCCCATAATGAAAATCTAAATTTGCCAAGCACAAGTGGGAGCGTATTTACAAGACACTTGCCCCATGAGGAACACTTTACATTTTAAAAGGCGAACATAACATCTTAGACACTCAAATACCTTATAAATATGGCCCAAAACAACCTATGAAGCTCTAGCAGTACATATCCAGAAATGTAATTGATTTCTTAAATCGTTTTTAAAAGCAACATATCTGTTTCAGCTTACATAACAGACCATGAAATGGCCTCCATGTATTACAATATCTTGTGTTACTGCATGCCAGAATGTTACACCAAATATGCAATTATAATTTCTCTATGAAACTAATTCTATTAGTATATCACTAGAGACAAAACCACATTTTAAAAACACAGCTTTCTTCATCATTTTCTCCTTAAATCATACTATTCTCTATCTAAATTAAATAAATCTTTTCTCACCTTAGCAAATATTTTTTGAGTTTTGAAAACAGTCTCAGAAATACACCAAATTGTCTTCAGCAGAAGAAAAAGGATGCACTCCAAAGGCTGCAGCTATTGAAAGCACAGAAATACAGATATTCTTTTCACATATCTCTCATATTAGCCAATCATACCTCTTCCCTCACTTTTTTCAAATCAAAACCCTTCCCCCCTCTGCCCTGTCTGCCTTGTTTCCATAGCAACCACCTCCTGGAAGACCTCTCATGTTTGCAAATTCACACAACAATGTTTCATTTGAACTCTGAACTCTCAGTGCACCTGCGTATCCAGTGCAATCTTTCATTAAATGTTTCTTCCTTGACCATTCAAATTACATCTTTCAAAGAACACATCCATGCACCCTAACTTTCTGTTTTCAGAAATGGAAATGCACCAATCACTGCTAATGAATCATTAGCATTGTAAATCCACATTTTTTTTTCTTTAGAAACTCCTACTGTTTCAACTGCCCTTTCATTACCACACTTCATCTGACTGCAGAACAACCTTCTTCCACCATGTTTAACGTCTGGATTGTTGGACATAGTTACATCCACTGGGCTCAAAGGTATGCTGAGAGCAGAAATTTACACAACCTCAATTTACAAGATGTGGAAATTAAGTGGTTGGGCCAAAGAGGATTAAAATGTCACCAATTGATACCATTGGTGAAAACCTTTATGCATTTGCCAAAACCTGACCTGTTAATAGTGCACTGTGGAGGTAATGATTTGGGCACTTTGACAGGGGTAGGTCTGGAAATGCTTTTAAAGGACACCTTGGAGCAATTAATGGCACTTTTTCCTCAAACTGCCTTGGTATATTCCAATATATGCCAAAGACAGAAATGGAGGTGGTCCAACCAATTTTGTCCACAAATTGAGAAAGCGAGGAAGCATGTAAACAAATCTGTTTCAGCTTACATGAGAGACCATGGAATGGGCTCTCTGTACAACAATAACTTGCGTTACTACATGCAAGATATCTACAGAGGAGATGGAGTTCACTTCTCAGATGAGGGCAACAGAATTTTCATTCTGAATTTAAGACTGTGCATTGGTACCTACTTATAAGTACCTAAATATACCATAAACCCAAAAGCTCTTCTCAGAGCTACCCTACATCTGATCACTCATAATTATTATTTTTCTCTAACTTTTTTCACTAATTTTCCACAAAATTCGCTCCCCGGAGCGCTACCCGGTTCGCTAACCGAAAGCTAACCTCGCGGAATTTTTTAAAAAAAAGTTTTTTTTTCCGCACATATAAGCCTCCTCAGTCACGCTCAGAAAACCTAGGGGGTCAAGATAAGTCTACCATGCCCCCTTCTACCCATTCTAAACATTATTTGCCCTCCATCTTGTATCTTAATGCGAACGAAACACAAAATGGTGGACTCCCGTGACGCTTAAGGTTCGCTAACCGGGCAGCTTCCCGGAAAGCGGTCCTAAAAAAAGGCGGGAAAGTAATTTACAGAAAAACGACTAGAGACACTCTCACCAAATATAGATTAGCTCATACTACATAACAATCCCTTCCATTCTCACAAATTTCATTGAAATTCCATTTAGCCATTTAGCCTGTAGACCTCTCCAAGTACCGTGAGGTAAATTACTTCACAAAACACATCTGAAGTGTTGGAATTGACAACCAATGAAAATGTTACTTTCATTTTCTACTTTTATTACCTGACATTTGATTGGTTATATACCTGAATATATATAAAGGAAGAGAAGGAAACACAGCCATTTTGACTGCTACTTCTTGTTGTACATTACATTTGATTAGCTACTAAACACTTCAACTTGTTTGTGAAGGTAAGTTGTTATTTTTAAAACTGAAGTATATTGTGCACTATAACTTAATATGGTAGACTTTTTCTGATAGATATATACTATCCCTCTGTAGTAGTTATGGATTTAGATAGACTTCTCTGTTATAGTTATGAATGGAGTTAGGCTTGTCTTGGTTAAATCACATACACTTTTTTATAGTCCTATTTCCACTCTGATACTATACACTGCCAAAAGATAAATTCACTGATAAAAACTGCCTATCTAAAATTAATCCCAACAGTGCCCTATCTCTACTAATATATATTTTTTTAATCCAAATTTCAGGCAAAATGGAAGGCGAGCAGCAAGTTTCTTTTGAGATGGACCTGGAAGAGAGCAGCCAGGAATTGATTGAACCAATTGACATGGAATTTATGGATGAAAGCTTGGATAATGAACTGCTGCAATGTGTCCAAGCAGTAGATCTCCTCCTTGCAAATGAGGACATTTTGCAACCTCACAGATTGCAAACAATATTTCAAGAAAATAATGACATTTCAGACACTGAAATGTTAGAAAGTTTAATAAATTATGAAAAAGAATCAAAATAAAAAAAACACTTTAATAAAAAGAAAACAAAAAAAAACAAGAAAAACAACAAACAATTAACATACAGTATTAGAAAAGTCTTTCATTCTTTTATCCATAAAGTTCGCTGCCCAGAAAGCTATCCGGTTCGCGAACTTGGCGCTTACCACGCAAAAAAAAATTTTTTTTTTTGGACCCTCCTAGGCCCTTTTAAAACCTCCACATAAAACCTAGGGGGTCAACGAGGATCTACTATGCCCCCTTATGGTAATTTCCCCCTTTGTTTTGGCCTCCTCTTGTCTCTCGATCCTACCGAGAGACAAGATGGCGGCCGCTCCGGACTGTTTAGAATGTTGACAGACACCGGAGGGCCAATCAGCTTCTCATCGCAAAGTTCCGTTACGCGAAAGGTTCGCTAACCGGATAGCTGCCCGGAGCGCTGTTACAGATATATATCTTGATTTAAACGTTAATTTCTCAAAATCCACTGAAGCACATATATTGAGACCTAGCAAAGGCACATCAGGCTAACAGTCCCTACAATTTTGCCAAGTTTCGTGAAAATCCATTCAGCCGTTCGGGCTAAAAGTGAGTCCAACCGCCCTATGGAAATTAACATGGGAAAAAGGCGTTTTGGGACCCCCCTTTTTTCTCGGCCCCCCCTCCACAAAACCCCCCCAAATTTTCAAGGGCTGCTCAGAAATGTGCCATTTTCCTGAAAATTTCAGCCAATTCCGTCCACAAACGCAAAAGTTATTAGGCATAGAATTTTCAGAAATCCCATAGGGAAAAAATCCTAACTATATATACCTACTGGCGACCGCCAGTAGGTAATATATATATATATAATTACCTACTGGCGGTCGCCAGTAGGTAGTTATAGTTAGGATTTTTTTCAATGTTAAATCTGAAAATTCTATTTGGAATAACTTTGGCGCCGGTTGACGAATCTGCCTGAAAATTTCCTGAAAATGGCCTCGCGGGGTTCCGGTCCTTCCCTGAAAGTTTGGGGGGGATACGTTAAGCGGGGGCCGAGATAAAATGGGGGTCCCAAAACGCGTTTTCCCCATGTTAATTTCCATAGGGCGGTCGATTTCACTTTTAGCCCGAACGGCTGAATGGATTTCCACCAAACTTGGCAAAATTGTAGGGACTGGTAGCCCGATGTGCCTTTGCTATGTCTCAAGATATGTGCTTCAGTGGATTTTGAGAAATTAACGTCCAAAAAAATATATATATCTGTAGCCGCGCTCCGGTACGCGCACCAGTGAGCGCTCCAGGCGCGACACGCGACTTGCGCGCAGAAAGCTGATTGGCTCTCAGTTGTCTGTAAACATTCTAAACAGTCCGGAGCGGCCGCCATCTTGTCTATCGGTAAAATCTAGTCATAAGAGGTGGCAAAAACAAAGGGTGGAATTGACCATAAGGGGGCAGGGTAGACCCCCCCTGACCCCCTAGGTTTGATATGGGGGCCATTAAAGGGCCCCGCGGGGCCTCAAAAAAAATTTTTTTTTTTCGTTTTGCGCGGGGGAAGCGCCCGGTGCGCGCACCAGGTAGCGCACCGGGGAGCGTAAAATGAGGGAAAAAGATGACAGAGTTTTAAAAAAATGAAGTTTTCATTTAGAATTTAGAGGTAGTTCTTAAAAGAACTTTTTTTTTTCTTCTTTTTGTTGTTTTATATTTTTTTTGTGTTTTTGGAACTTTTTGAACTTTTTTTGGCTTTTCAAAACAGTTTTATATTTTTTTTTGTATTTTTTAGGGGGAGAAACAAAAAAAGGGAATTGAAACTGGCTCAACTGGAGCAAAAAAACAAAAAACCCAAAAAATTATTTCTTTTTGGGGCACTTGTGATTATCACCTGCAAGGACGATGAGCTTAATACTTTGTTCCCCATAGGAGATAAGCTTGCCACAAGCAGTGCAAGTAATTTTAAAATCAGCAAATCTCGGCTGAATGCAAGGCATCACCTCAGATGTTTCTGGTTGCGAGGAAGTGGGTTGGTTTCTTTGGGAGGGGGTCCTTGATGACTGGGGGAGGTTACTGGCCAGTTCCCGGAACTCTGCGCGAGAGTAGTTGTTTGGATGCTTTCTTGTCATGTGCCGAATCATGGTATAGTTACCAAAAGAATATTTCTTGTTTGGGTTGCCCCGTGAAAGTTCATCATTGCAGATGAGGCAAGTCACCTTGGGAGCATTCACCTTTTTTTTCCCCTCTGGAATTGAAAAAAACTGCCAAACAATGTGTGGTTTGGGTTTGTAAGGTGTATTTTCTTCTGGCAGCCATCTTCTTCTCCCCTCCTCCTCTTCCTCTTCCTCTTCCTCCTCCTCCTGTTCTTGACCACCAATATAATTTGGAGCTGGTCCTCTTGGTGGTGGTGGTGGTGGTGGTGGGGCAGATGCACCAGCTGATGCTACTACTGAAGCCATTATTTGGAGCAAAAAAGTAGAGAGAGCAACAAACAGGTCTTCCTCAGTCAAAGGACAAAGTCAGAATAAGGAAAAAAGGTGGGGTCTTTCATCATTTAGAAAAAAAAACTGTCCTGAACCAATGAGAAGTGTTATTTTCAGGTCACAAGACCAGGGGCTTCATCATTATGAAACTAAAACTGTTATGAACCAATGAAAAGTGTTATTTTCTGCTCACATGACCCGACGCGCTTACGCTACGCGCCCGGGGCGCGCCCGGGGGCGCGCAGCGTAAGCGCGTCGGAAGTTTACGTTGTGCGATCGTATTCGCTCGAGTACTTCCGGGTGCGCTTACGCCGTGCGTATCACGCGGTCGCGGCTACGCGATACGTCACGATCATGTTTTCGTTTGCGATATTGGCGCTCACGGGACGCTCCCCGGAGCGCGCCCGGGGGCGCTTTTCAGAAATACGCTTTTCGGGGCGCACTCCGGGGCGCGCTCTGGGAGCGCTCCCCCCAAAAATTAAAAAAAAAAAAATGGGATAATTGTAGAGACAGGTAGCCCTATTCTGAAGTGGTTTGTAAAAAAATTAACTTTATAAAAATATGTATTGTGCTACATTGGGCTTAATATATGTTAGAGCCAAAATGTAGCCCAAATGTAGCCCAAAGTAGCCCAATGTAGCCCAAAGATGGCCACCAGAGATCAAAAATTGTAAATGTAGCCCAAAATTCAACTAGATGTAGCCCAACTGTAGCCCAATGACAGAATGTACCAGAGTGTTAAAAAGAACAACTAGAGTGCTAACAGTCTTATTTATAAAGTGAAACTTATAGTTAGGAATTAGCATTAAAAAAACCTTTGAAATTCACTGAAAAAAACCATAGGTTTCACACCAGTTATAGTTAGGAATTAGCATTTAAAAAACCTATTAAATTCACTGAAAAAACCATAGGTTTCACACCAGTTATAGTTAGCTGGAAATTTTACTGATATAAAACCATTGAAATTCCCACGTTATAGTTAGTCGGACTCACTATAACTTGCGCGTGCAATGCACTGCTGATGACATCACATATTACATCACTCATGACATGGTCAGTGACATCACTCATGACATCACTGATGACACCATCCAGTGAATATGTGTCTTTCTGAAAAATAAATATTAGTGAGTTATGTTTAAATATTTAAATACATATATTAGTGTTTCACTTTGTGTATAAGTGGCTACATGTGTTGATAAGTAGCTACATGCGTATGTATATGGGTTATTTGATATTTTTAGTAGTATCAGTATGAGTGTCTATATGGTTTGGTGGAGGTATTACTTAGCACATATATGCATGAGTGACTGACTCTTTGTTTGTATGTGTTTTGAAGACAGCATATGTACAGGACTGTATGGGTGGATGAGTGTCTATATGTGTTTGTTAGTGAGTGAATGACTGTCTCACTAGTGTCTTTATCAGTAACTACATATGTTTTAATCTAGTATATATGAATATTGATGTATATAAGTGAGTATATGTGAGAGTAAGAGATTGTAAGATTTCCTGTTTAAATAAGTATGTGTTTCTATAAGTGATTGTTTAAGAGAATAAATATGTGTAATTTTCAGTAGAAGTAAGGTGGAAGAGTGTGTATAACTCTATATTCAAATAAATGGTTGTTCAATAGTTTATTTGCACGTGTGAATATGTGTGTGAGTAACTTTTGGATGAATGTCGGTGTGTAACAGGATGTATAGGTGTATCTCTTCATATGATGAGTGAGTATATGTATGAGTGACTATATAGAACTGTTGGTGAATGAGTGGATGTGTATATAGATAGTGGAAGTACAGAATTGCTTGTTGTAACTGATATAGGTATGTCCATTTTTTAAAAATTTCAGTTTCTATTTTTGAATATGTGTCTCAAGGGTTACTTTACACTGAGAGGAGGTCTGTGACTGTGTCACAAGGATGGTGTCATCAGTGATGTCATGAGTGATGTCACTGACCATGTCATGAGTGATGTAATATGTGATGTCATCAGCAGTGCATTGCACGCGCAAGTTATAGTGAGTCCGACTAACTATAACGTGGGAATTTCAATGGTTTTATATCAGTAAAATTTCCAGCTAACTATAACTGGTGTGAAACCTATGGTTTTTTGAGTGAATTTAATAGGTTTTTTAAATGCTAATTCCTAACTATAACTGGTGTGAAACCTATGGTTTTTTTCAGTGAATATATATATATATATATATATATTCAATGAAAAAACCATTGGTTATAGAACATATATAGTTAGGAATTTGCATTTACAAAACCTTATTTTACTCGCATAAAACCATTGAAATTCCATATATAGTTAGATGCGCTAACTATATATCGCGCACCCGCAATCCACTGCTGATGATGTCACATATTACATCATTCATGACATGGTCAGTGACATCACTGATGACATCACTGATGACATCTCAAATGACATCACTGATGACATCACTGATGACAACATCCAGTGACTGTATGTTTCTGTAAAGTTAAAATATGTCTTATATTTTGAAGAATGAGTGGATGTATAAGTGTCTGGATGAAGGATTTAGTAGGTGCATGACTGACTGTATGAGTGAGTGATTAAATGTGTCTCACTAAGTGCATGGGTTAGTGACTGGGTTTTAATTTGTGCATCATTATATCTGTTGTTCTACAAACTGCTGCATATGTTGATCAGTAGCTATATGAGTAACTGTATGGGTTATTCATTGGTCGTCCAAGTATTTGTATGGGAAACTGAGTGTGTGTGTATGGGTGGCTGGGAGGTGTGTGACTCTGTTCATAGATGTGTGAGTAGTTGATTCACTATATGTATGGGTTCAAAAGTGCATGTGGAAACAGCTGTATGGGCGGTTGACTGTGCATGAGAGTATTAGTGAGTGAATGGATATCTCAGTGCTACATGTAAAAGTAAGTACATATGTAAAACACAGTACATGTGAGAGTTGACATATATGAATAACTGTACATAAGAGCCAGTGAATGTGTGAGTGGCTGTATGGATCATTGTGAACATGTATCAGGGATTGTATAAGAGAGTAGATATGTGTTATCATATGTTTGAATAAGTAAGGTGTGTATAACTGTATAGTTGAGAAAATGGAGGTGTGATTGATTTTTTGCATAACTGACTAGGTGTGTGAGTAACTCCATGGATGAGTGACAGTCTGTGACTGTCTGTTTACACTGATTGTATCTAAGGTTATATTAGAGTCTGAAGAGGTTCATGGTATTATCACATGAATGATATCATCAGTGATATGATCAGTCATGTCAAACGAGATGAGTGATGTCATCAGTGATGTCACTGACCATGTCATGAATGATGTAATATGTGACATCATCAGCAGTGGATTGCGGGTGCGCGATATATAGTTAGCGCATCTAACTATATATGGAATTTCAATGGTTTTATGCGAGTAAAATAAGGTTTTGTAAATGCAAATTCCTAACTATATATGTTCTATAACCAATGGTTTTTTCATTGAATTTTCAAGGTTTTGTAAATGCAAATTCCTAACTATATATGGACTATAACCTATGGTTTTTTCTGTGAATTTCATTGGTTTTTTAAAAGCTAACATCTGTAGCTGTAAAATGTATTCTTCTTTAAAACCCAAAATATATTTTAGATGTTTATTGATAATTTTTATTGAAATATTTTTTTTCTTCGCTTCCGGTAAGCGAACCAGGAAGCTTTCCGTTAGCTCATCTTGATGCCGCGATCTAGTACGCGAACCGGTAAACGTTACGTTAGCGGAACTGTGACGCGTCGCGGAAGCGCGACGTATCATTGTCGCGTAATGCGTCTTATGACGCGCCGCTTTAGCGCTCCCGAAAGTGCTCCGGACCACGAACCGGAAACGATGCGGGACGCGGCGCGCACCGCGTAACGTAAGCGGAACAAGTCATGTGACTTGTTTATCAAACTTTTCATTGGTTCATTTCACTTTTGGTTTCCAAATGATGTATGACTAGGTCATGTGACCTAAAAATAACACTTTTCATTGGTTCAGAACTTTTGCTTTTCCCAAATCATGTAAACCCCTTCTTCTTTCCTCACTCTGACTTTCATCTTGGTGAGAGAAAGACCATTTTCCATTTTGATTGCAATGGCTTCTATCTTTGCTTCAGCTGGTGGACCCCCACCACCACCTCAACCTCCTCATGACAAGAGAGGACCACCATCACAATTCATTTCCAACAGAGAGGAGGAAGAGGACGACTTAGAAGAAGAGGACACTGATGAACCTGAATTTATTCAGGAGTTGCCCCGTGTTTCCCGAAGGAAAACAAGTTTTATTTGGCAGTTTTTCTCAATTCCTCGAGGGGAGAAGAAGGTTAATGCCAAATATGCCACCTGCCTAATTTGCAAAAAAAGATTATCTCGAGGCACAGACAAAAAGTATAGTATGGGCAACTATACTATGCATCGCCATATGGTCAGGTGGCATCCATTAAATTACAGCCGGGTAGAGTTAAGGGACCTGCAAGATAATCCCCCGACAACTCCTGTGGCCAGATCAACTTCAAATATATCTTTGACTGCAAGAGAGGCACAGGAAACTGTGCCAAACATACAGCCAAACTTCAAGCACATGAAGTTTACGTGCATACATTGTGGTGCTATGCTCTCATGTGGCAACATGAGCGTAAACTTAATCAACTTGGTGTTTGATAACCATAACTGCCCTAACCCACCCAAGCAGTAATTTTTTCTCTGCTCCTGTTGAGCCCTTTTCAATGCCTGTTTTGTTGTTGTTTCCCCACCATGAAAAACACAAAAAAAACATAAAACTGTTCTAAAAATACAAAAAAAACTAAAAATGTTCAGAAAAAATAAATAAATAAATAAAACAACAAAACTACCTCCCCTTTCAAAAAAAATTGCTAGAATGTTTAGCACTCTGGCAAGCTCTATTTCTTTTGGTTCGCTTTCCAGTTCGCTGCCCGGTTCGCGAACTTGAAGCGAACCAAAAAAAATATTTTTTTAAAAAAAAGAAGACTTAGTATAAGGGAAGTAAACAGAGAGTAAACAGAGAGTAATGTAAAAAGAAAGACAGCTATAGGGAGTAAACCAGAGATACTGTTTAATAGATCTATTTATTAATTCAGGATGACGATAAGGTGTGATGTCTCCTGAGGTTTGTTTAAGGTGAGAACTACTCAGGGTTACAGATCAATTTTACACTTGTTGAAGAATACAGAGCAGATAAAGCATGTGTAGGCCTACCAATAAAGTAAATCATGTCCTCTTATTACATCATTCATGACATGGTCAGTGACATCATCAGCAGTGCATTGCGGGTAAAAAGAGTAGAAAACATTTACCTTATAATTCTTGTTACCTTTTTAAAATATTTTTTCATACTTTCAATCTGTAAAAGAGAGAACAAACATTTCCAATAATATTACAACATGTATTTAAAAATTAGAAAAGAAAAGGGAAAAGGTTCAAGAAGAAACACTTTTTCAACAACTTTGACATTTACAGAAGCCTCTGCTTCTCTACGTCCCCTACACAATCCTAAAGATATATATTTTAAACAAACAGTATCTTCATGCTGATGAACTGAGACCTATTTTGGAACATGGTACTTCTTTTGCACTGCTGATGTCTCACAATAGTGATGCAATGTCAGCGCAAAAAAGATGTAAAGCCATCATAAAATTGTGTCTAATATTTTAAATGATTGTTTCAGGATGCAAATAAGATGTGTGCTTTCAAGAGCTTTCTTTGAGGTGAGGCCTATTCCTTTTTTTAAAAAAAACAGTACCCAGAAGTACAGCACTGTAAGCATTAAAATTGACACTTACAGAAGACTCAGTTTCTCCATATCTACCTCACATTTCTAAATGTATATCATAAGTACAAACAGAAGAACATTAATTATACATGTTAAATGGTTTATTTTTGCTGTTCTCAGAATGTATCAAATTTCACTTAAATCAGTGACTTGAAGGTATTCATCATGTAACAGCGGGGATAAAAACCACAATCAAAATGACTGTGTTTAAAAAACCCATACAACCTAAGAAATCTGATTTCAAAACTCCTTAAAATTAACTTACTTTCAATGATGTCGAAGGATCTCCTATGAACAGCGTCCACTCTGTTGTGCTATAAATATTTTCAGCCCCCCACTTTCTGAAAGAAAACCTCCATTGATTCGAAAAATATGTTACATAGAAGAAAAGACTTCTCTCATTCTATCACATGTTTCCACTAGGCCAAATCATGTTGCCGCGATTCGCAACTCTTGTAATTCTTCCAATCAAATCCCGACATTTTCTATTTTCGCAACTTTCAAAAAGAATACATTTAAGATTATTTTCACAATCCTGGACTACTAATATCTTACCCTTCTTTGTCACTCATGTTCTCCTTTTCCTATGACACTGATACTGCTTACTATGAAGCAGACTTACTTGCATCAGGTTTATATAGTTGGATTTTTAAATTGACATTATAATTAAAAGTTTTGGACCAATAATCTAGACAGCATTGCAGACTTACATTCCCTCTACTTCATGAACCTTTTGCAATTCTTCACAGGAAATCCCGAGATTCTTTCATTAAAATTTTGGTTTTAAAAACACCAGGTAAGAATTTTTAAGGTCAAACGGCAATTTTTTTTTTTAAAGTTACAACGGAATCATTGCAGAATGACCAGCCGTTTCGAGACTTTAAATAAGCTGTATAATGTCCTGATGTTGTTGAAGGACCATCGTGATAGATAATTGCTACAGTTACAAAAGTCCTTCCTGATATTGAAAGCTGAGAAGCCACAACATTTTTTATTAAAGTTGACAATTTTGATCCATCAGGCCTACATCGTTGGATCATTAAAATGACATACTGTCCATATCTACGTATAAATAATGTTGACATCATTTCAGATTTACATTGGCTACACTCCATGTTGTGATCCGCTGCATTTACTAGCTTATTAAAGGAGACTGATTTACTGTCTGGCAAAGTTAAATATATAAATCTTTCTGAGTCTACACTAGTAGTACTTGATACCCTACAATTCTCGCAGTCATGCTGCCATTGATAAGAAAGCCCAAACAGGTGATCTACATCTACACCCTCATCTTGCAATACATCAAGCATATACATTAAAAACTCCTGACAATCTTGCTGATTATTTTCAGAGAAGTCTGTTTGACCTGAACATTCATCTAACAGATAACGAACTTCAGACACACTTTCTACTTTTGTTCGATCAGTGCTACATTTCTCGAAAACAGAATTCAACAAACAGCATAAAATTTGTTCTGAATTCAACAGAATCTGTTCTTTTAAACTCTCTAGTGAAAAGAGAACATTAACCACTACATTTGCATAGCAGTTGACACCAGAACTGTTTTCAAATTGAAAACCGACAACATCTTCAACAGAATCCACTTTCTTTCTGCTAACAATTTTCGGTTCATTGACTTTTAGTCTTTTTGCAACAACCTCCCTACTATTACTGATATTTCTACGTTTCCGGCCTACCACACGTTTCTCAAACAAAGGATATTGAGGCAAATGTGGCGCATACTCTCTTCTTAACCTATTGTATTCCTTAACACAATCTAGATCCGCACAAATGTTTGTGACATCACAGTCAATCAAGTACAATCCTGATAAAGTTCTAACTCGTGACAATGCCACATATGCCATACCCTCCTTGAACACAGAACTGCCAATATTCACCAATGCACTGTCTACACTTAAACCTTGCGATTTATGAATTGTTACCGCATATGCCAAGCAAACAGGAAACTGTTTACGGCGAACATATAAGTCTTTAACAAGCAAAAACCTAGCAGAACAACGACCAATTAGCTGTACTTCCTCAATGCCATCAAATTTAATTTTTAAAAATTCTATTCCATCTCTATTTCTGTACTTCTCAAAATCAACAACATTACCCATTGATCCATTTACCAGACCTTTTTCAACATGTAAATTTCTTCTCAAAATGATTCGGCAATTCAAACACACATTCAAAGTCTTTTCAAAACCCGCTGTTTTAGATATAGTCTTCTCTAATGAATCCAATTTTGATTTCAAATTTTCTGACAAAATAATTGTTGATCCCATGTGCTCTATTTTGTCAATAGCTTCAAGTTTCACAATCTCTTGCTTTTCTAAATTCAACATTTTGTTGTTGAAGATGGCACATTCTGCAAGAGTTGGCATCAAACATATTCCGGATTTCTTCTCAGTAATTTTCTGAAAAATATTCTCAGCCACAATCTCTTGTTCGGGATATAAATTTGAAAGTAATCGTGCATTTAAAGCTTCTTTTCCATGCTCGGTCACTTTTCCAATTCTAATATCTTGTAGAATATTCTTGTAATCTTCATCTTTTGCCTGACGCATATTTTCATGCAGTTCAGCATAATTGAAGTTTAACCATATATTGACGTTGCCAATGCTCCCTAGGCACTTCCTGGTATCTTCATGCGTGAGTATTTTGAACACAGGTTCTCCTTTTACTGGTGTCAGCTGCAGAAGATCTCCAAAAACAATGATGTGTTTGCCACCAAATAACACATCATATTCAGTTTTAAGTACTTCTTGCATTCTCAAATGCACAAAGGCAAGCATGACATTGGAAACCATGCTTACTTCGTCAATGATAAGTAGTTTCATTTTCCTCAAGACTCTTGAAACTTCACAGCAAGCATCCCCAGATAACTTGTGATATTGTAATTTGTTGTCATGCTCCACCGGCAGCATCAGTAGACGATGCAAAGTAATACCTTTAATGTTATGTGCTGCAAGTCCAGTAGGAGCGGTGACAACACAAGACAGCGATGACTCAGTCCTTTCCTGCAGATAGCATGAAATTGCTTTAATGAGGAAACTTTTTCCAGTTCCCGCTTCTCCACTCACATACAGTAGGACAGGCTTCAACGATGTACATGAGCACTCTTTCTTCTCATGACTTAATCCATGCTCAATTTGCTTGGTAACTTCATCATATATTTTCCTCTGCTCAACGTTGAGTTGTTTTTCCAAGTCTTCTAAGTTAACTGAATCCTCCTGAGCATGTGCCATGGCTCTTTCCACTTCATTCATAGCAGTGGCAGCTTCATTTTCGATAATAGGTCCTCCAAGTGGATCTTGACTCAATGAAACAGAACTCTGACTGTCCTGAGAACTGTCTCTGGCAATCTCTGCTGCAATCGTTGCTTCCTGCTCAATTTCCAAAGTTAGCATTTCTTGATATTTGGGAAAAGCAGGACATTCTATGGTATCCTTAGCAGCAGTGAAAGAGTCTTCGTAACAGAGGAAATCTCCAAGCAGTTCCTCTTCTGCACGCCAAGGCTTGAAAAGTTGCAAAAGTGCTAAATAGAAAAACTCCTTTTTTTCTGAAGATTCGCCACTCAATTTCCGATGGTTTACAAATTGGCATTTTCTTTGCTTGACCAGGCATCCCTCACTTCCAATTACAGCATACACTCCTTTCTCAATATCTTCTTTGATGTTCCTCTTGAATATATAATTTTGTAGAACCTCATATAGACAAACATTCTCAAGGTGACTGCTTCGATTTGGATAATATGTATCCAACATGTTGGTCTTCAAAATGTCGGTACTGTTTGGTTCCTTTTCTGCCAAATATTCAATTTCCCGGACAGGTTTTAGAACCCGATTTCGCGTTGCAGCAAGACCAAGACTCGCCCAAACAATACTCCTGGATTTGGCATAGAGACTTGCTGAAGACAATCGATCTGAACATTCGTAAGCTCCGATTTCTCGATGCGACAACATCTTCAGACTGAAACTGTACAACTTCTTGCTGAGGCTCTTTTCATGGGAAATGTCCTCCCACATATCCTTCAGTTCTGTCTTTTCTTTTTTGGTGATGTAAGATGTCACATACTGAGCCACAGCCATACAGTTGTCACCCACAAACTGTATATCCATGTTAGCATTCCACATGGACAAAATCACTCGGTTGTAGTCGTTGATGTACTTGGACTCTTCGTTCCTTTTCAAATTGTATGTATTTTTGGGTGATTTCCTCGTCACATTATGTCGCAGTGAAGACATCAAACTGTTCACTTTTCCTTTAGAAATCACCGGTCGTGGAAAGTTGAAACGACATTTGGTGTAGAACTTGTCCTTGTTTCTGAATTTACGACAACAGTACTTTCCACAACGATGGCTTTGGAAACGTAGAACTTGTTCTCTTAGGCTTTTCTTCTCCGTTGCGTTTGGAACAGCACACGTAAAATACTGTTCTATGAAATTCATCACTAAGTCATCCGGATCTGTTCCAAATTTCGGTGCATCCTTGATCCACAACAACATATGTATATGAGGAGCACCTCTTGCTTGGTACTCCTTTCTCCAGAAGAAATCCAACACCTCTCCAAGAGGTGGATTCTTCTTATTTGTGATGAAAGACATCATAGCTTCAAATCTATGATTGAAGTACCTGCATACATTCACAGGATCCAAAGAACACAGTTCTCCAGGTGTCTTGAATTCAATGTTTTCAATATTTCCATTTGCCTCTCGTAGAAATTCAAGTAGGTCTTCCCAGCCATACTCGGCACAGCTCAGAGTGAGGAACCATGTCGGAGTTCCTAAGTTCCTCAGCATACATTTTAAATCACCATGACGACGGTACCAGTACTCATTAGTACCACGCTGACACGCCATGAGATTAATTAAGTGAGAATCCAAAATACTGTCTTGGACATTGACTTTATGCATAAAGTCCCTTGCCGAGATATTTCGCATCTGTATACCACTTTTTAAGATGTGGTTCACTGCATATGACAGTCCAGACAGATCGCTTTCAAACAGGAGATGAAACAAATAGGGAATGCATTGACGAAACCTAGGATCTTCTGCATACAATCGTAAAGTCCGGTATTCAGACGCAGGAATTTGATGAGGTCGCTCATCATATCTTCCTCCTCGACCTGTGGGAAATAGCTGTGGGAAACACCGAGCTTCCAAACTTTCCTCCCAAACACTAATGGGACTCCCTTTGGCTTGTTTCATTTGAAACAACTCAATAGCATTCCCCATGACTTCCTTGGAATGCAAAGGATGAACACTATAATGTTCATATATTTCTTCACTTTTAGAGGCCTCTACTTTCTCAATTTGGCCAGCACACAAATCGCTATCCTCTTCATCACTTACTTCCTCTTCTGCAACATATACATTCTTATAGTACTTATTATTTTTCTTCAAATACACTGTTGCCTTTTTGACTTTCCTAACATCCACTAAATCTTGCCATATTTTCTTATTCTTTGTCGGAACCCCATTAACCAAGATAACCAGAGGTTCCTCTTCCACTTTTTCTATTCCAATTGTGTTAATGTTTTTGTTCAAATCTAGAGGCAAATAAACAACTCTTCCCTTTAATCCTCTCTGTAAATCTGCTGGAGGCAACTTCCCTGTCTTTGGCTCCATTCTTACAATAGCCTGAAAGGGATGGATACTTTGAATCAAAATAGATTCATAAGTATTTAAATCCTTCAATTCAGAAGGAATCTCAACCAATTCCAGATTATTATGTACTGCCCTAGCAGGCATCTGGTTTTGGTTTAATTTATTACAACAATAAGTACACACACGTTGATCGGATCCTAAATCAAAATAATTTTCTACCATCAAGTATGTGGCAAAATCCTGCCATTCACTATTATTTTCCCTTTCACTTTTTGCATATAAATCCACTACCTTAGTCTGATTCTTATAATAAATGCGTCGACAACATACACAAGTGAAATTAGGCCTCTCACTTGATTTCATCTGAAACGTGGCAATTTCCTTCTGAAAATTATCTGTACTGGAAACCTGTACATTATCTTCAACATTACCCTCTACTTCAGGGTCAATTTGAACATTCTCATCTTTACTACTAAAGTAACAAAACTCAATTTCTTCACAAATATTCTTCACATCTATTTCAGAACCATGCAAAAGAGCAGCACATAATTGTTTAAGCATAATTGCTGGACTCTTAGCATAATACAACATTCTCACTAATTTCCTCACTTTATTATGATGCACTGCTACCATCCTGAAATGATGAAAAACACTCTGGCATACTCTCCTGGAAAGACAAGCCAGTGAATGACCACGCAAACCTGTCATTTGTCTCACTCTGCAAGGATCTAATTCTTGCAACAACTTCATTTTCTGCTTCAAACTTTTCTTATTAAATGTCCGTATAAAATCACAAAGCAAATTGATGGAAACCTGTCACACACTGCAAATAGAACTACACTTCCAAATGTACACAGGACCCTTAGGACGTCTTCCTAAAACCTCATCACTTAGCACCTCTTCTGTCTCTGTTGTCACAAGTTTTTCTTTTTCAACTGGACAACCATCCTTCACTTCATAAGCTCGACCACTGGTGTCACCTGCAAACATCAAATCATTATCCTGAAAATAACTCTCCTCATTAAAAAATGCCTCAGAACTTGAACTATGCATCCATTCTCCGGAAAAAACTTCACAAAAGTTACTACAATTTACTACTCTCTTCCATCTACTGTTTGTTTTGAAATCAGAAATTACCTTGCCTAGTTTCCTAATTCTATTGATTACCAAAATAAACAACTTTCGCTTAATTTCAAAAGCATGATCAATAATTTTCTCTACATTTTTCTTCTTCTTATAAAATGCCGCTTTCTGTTGGCCTTTTTTAATATTTTTTAATAAATTAACTATTATCCTGTTACGGAACATTCGTTTTCGAATGTCCCTAAACTGTTGTTTCCTTCTACTATCATGCACAGAGTTATCTCTTCCTCTACCAGTAACATTTTTGATGGGTATTTCCTTTCCATTTAAATTACTCTTCTTTTTCTGAACTGAAACATTTTTGCGAAAAATACTTTTTTTACTAAAAATATTTTTTAAGAATGATTTTGTGCTCTTACCCGGAGCTTTCTTGGTGTTTTGATAAGTATTTGGGGAAGAGGACTGCTGCAATAAAACATCATCCTGCTGTCTTTGACGTTTTCTAGCCTTTCTAATACGATTTTTCGTTGGCATTTTTCAAATTAAAAAAAGATCTGCATTTGAATCTGTGGAAAAATATATTTAAAAAATGTTATTAACCACTATTACCAAACAGTAAATGAATAACAGTCATCAAAAACTTAACGCCCTACTTATTATTTAACATAGAAAATCTTTTGCACCAGCACTGCATCACAAGGACATTTTCAGTCATTTCCTCTTGAATGCAGGTATACAATTGATTTATATGCTGTGTTTAAAAACGATTTTTTGAAATCAATTACATTTCTGGATATGTACTGCTAGAGCTTCATAGGTTGCTTTGGGTCATATATATAAGGCATATGAGTGTCTATAATGTTATTTTTCCTTTTTAAATGGAAAGCGTTCTTCATGGTGCAAGTTTCTTGTAAATACGCTCCCACCTGCGAAACGGAACTTTGCGATGCGAAGCTGATTGCCTCCCCGGTGTCTGTCAACATTCTAAACAGACCGGAGCGGCCGCCATCTTATCTCTCGGTAGGATCGAGAGAGAAGAAGAGGTGAAAAACGAAGGGGGAATTTAATGAAAGGGGGCAAGGTATAC
Organism: Lissotriton vulgaris; assembly: GCF_964263255.1. NCBI lineage: Eukaryota > Metazoa > Chordata > Amphibia > Caudata > Salamandridae > Lissotriton > Lissotriton vulgaris. Next base: position 739,434,065 of record NC_141693.1, read on the forward strand.
CCCTCTTGATCCCCTAGGAATGTTGTTGGGGTTTTTAAAGGGTCCCGTGGGGAAAATAAAAAATATATATTTTTCACGGAAGAAGCGCTTTCCGAACACCGAACTGGGCCGCAAACTGCTGGCGAAACGGGAATTCGCCATTTTGTACTTCGTTTTAATTAAATTACTAGGTATAAGGGGGTGCGGGAGACCATTTTGTGCTTCGTTTTAATTAAATTACTAAGTATAAGGGGGTGCGGGAGACGTATCCTAATCCCTTATGTTTTCTGAGGGTGGCTGAGAAGGCTCATATATCTTGATACATGTGTTCCAGCGGCTGTGCGTGAGCTTTTTTTTTTTTTTTTGCTGCGTGACGTCTGTTAACGTTCGATTCGAAGGAAATCAGGAAGTGTTGACCACCAATTTGTCAGTGCGATAAAATATTTCGTTATAAATGAATCCTTATTGATAAACATTGTCTGCGCCATCTTGTCTTTTTTACAATGCCACAATTTTGTCGTGCACGGCAGCCATTTTAGATGCCAGGCCGGTCCCAGGCTATCATCTAGCCCCAGCTGTAGAGAATCCAGACATGCCAACCCTCCCGATTCAGGCGTCAGACTACTGATTTCAGTGCTACTCTCCCGCCTCCCGATTCCTGCAAACAAAAACCCGGGGGCATATTACCAACAACTAGCGATAACTTGTTTAGAGACAAAAATTATCGCCGCACATCGGCGATTTTTATCGCAGATAAACCTTGCTATTAGCAAGGTTTATCTCAAATGCGATAAAAAACGGCCGCAATGCATGAATATCGCTGAAAAGTCTGCAATATTCATGCATTATCCAGCAAATGCTCTTAGCCATGTTATCCACCTCTCATTGGATAACATGGCTAAGAACTGCTCATGGCTCCATGAGGAACGCTTTCCATTTAAAAAGGAAAAAATAACATCATAGAAAAGAATCGTTTTTAAACACAACATATAAATCAATTGTATACCTGCATTCAAGAGGAAATGACTGAAAATGTCCTTGAGACACATGAAAGCGTTTTCTGGAATGCCCTAGCACCATTTTTTCGACATTATTAACATGGCTATGTAACTCCCATAATCAAAATCTAAATTTGCCAAGCGCAGGTGGGAGCGTATTTACAAGACACTTGCCCCATGAGGAATGCTTTCCATTTAAAAAGGAAAAAATAACATCAAATACACTCAAATGCCTTATAAATATGACCCAAAACAACCTATGAAGCTCTAGCAGTACATATCCAGAAATGCAATTGATTTCAAAAATGGTTTTTAAAAACAACATATCTGTTTCAGCTTACATAAGAGACCATGGAATGGGCTTCATATACAACAATAACTTGTGTTACTGCATGCCAGAATGCTACACCGAATATGCAATTGCAATTTCTCAAAGTAACAAAATCGATTTCTATATCACTACAGACAAAGCCACAGTTTAAAAACACAGCTTTCTTCATCATTTTCTCCTTAGCAAGGTTTATCGCAAATGCGATAAAAAACGGCCGCAATGCATGAATATCGCTGAAAAGTCAGCGATATTCATGCATTATCCAGAAAATGCTCTTAGCCATGTTATCCACCTCCCATTGGATAACATGGCTAAGAACTGCTCGCAAATGCGAAAAAAACGGCCGCAATGCATGAATATCGCTGAAAAGTCAGCGATATTCATGCATTTTCCAGCAAATGCTCTTAGCCATGTTATCCACTTCCCATTAAATAACATGGCTAAGAACTGCTCAGGGCCCCATGAGGAACGCTTTCCATTTAAAAAGGAAAAAATAACATCATAGAAAAGAATCGTTTTTAAACACAGCATATAAATCAATTGTATACCTGCATTCAAGAGGAAATGACTGAAAATGTCCTTGAGACACATGAAAGCGTTTTCTGGAATGCCCTAGCACCATTTTTTCGACATTATTAACATGGCTATGTAACTCCCATAATCAAAATCTAAATTTGCCAAGCGCAGGTGGGAGCGTATTTACAAGACACTTGCCCCATGAGGAATGCTTTCCATTTAAAAAGGAAAAATAACATCAAAGACACTCAAATGCCTTAAAAATATGACCCAAAACAACCTATGAAGCTCTAGCAGTACATATCCAGAAATATAATTGATTTCAAAAATTATTTTTATAAACAACATATCTGTTTCAGCTTACATAAGAGACCATGGAATGGGCTTCAATACAACAATAACTTGTGTTACTGCATTCCAGAATGCTACACCGAATATGCAATTACAATTTCTCAAAGTAACAAAATCTATTTCTATATCACTATAGACAAAGCCACAGTTTAAAAACACAGCTTTCTTCATCATGTTCTCCTTAATTCATACTATTCTCTATCTAAAATAAATAAATCTTTTCTCACCTTAGCAAATACTTTTTGAGTTTTGAAAACAGTCTCAGAAATACACCAAATTGTCTTCAGCAGAAGAAAAAGGATGCACTCCAGAGTCTGCAGCTATTGAAAGCACAGAAATACAGATATTCATTTCACATATCTCTCATATTAGCCAATCATAACTCTTCCCTCACTTTTTTCAAATCAAAACCCTTCCCCCCTCTGCCCTTTCTGCCTTTTTTCCATAGCAACCACCTCTTGGAAGACCTCTCATGTTTGCAAATTCACACAACAATGTTTCAATTGAACTCTGAACTCTCAGTGCACCTGCGTATCCAGTGCAATCTTTCATTAAAAGTTTCTTCCTTGACCATTCAAATTACATCTTTCAAAGAACACATCCATGCACCCTAACTTTCTGTTTTCAGAAATGGAAATACACCAATCACTGCTAATGAATCATTAGCATTGGAAATCCACAGTTTTTTTTCTTTACAAACTCCTACTGTTTCAACTGCCCTTTCATTACCACACTTCATCTGACTGCAGCACAACCTTCTCCCACCATGTTTAAGGTCTGGATTGTTGGACATAGTTACATCCACTGGGCTCAAAGGTATGCTGAGAACAGAAATTTACACAACCTCAATTTACAAGATGTGGAAATTAAGTGGTTGGGCCAAAGAGGATTAAAATGTCACCAATTGATACCATTGGTGAAAACCTTTATGCATTTGCCAAAACCTGACCTGTTAATAGTGCACTGTGGAGGTAATGATTTGGGCACTTTGACAGGGGTAGGTCTGGAAATGCTTTTAAAGGACACCTTTGAGCAATTAATGGCACTTTTTCCTCAAACTGCCTTGGTATATTCCAATATATGCCAAAGACAGAAATGGAGGTGGTCCAACCAATTTTGTCCCCAAATTGAGAAGTCGAGGAAGCATGTAAACAAATCTGTTTCAGCTTTCATGAGAGACCATGGAATGGGCTCCCTGTACAACAATAACTTGCGTTACTACATGCAAGATATCTACAGAGGAGATGGAGTTCACTTCTCAGATGAGGGCAACAGAATTTTCATTCTGAATTTAAGACTGTGCATTGGTACCTACTTATAAGTACCTAAATATACCATAAACCCAAAAGCTCTTCTCAGAGCTACCCTTCATCTAATCACCCACAATTATTATTTTTTTCTAACTTTTTTCACTAATTTTCCACAAAATACGCTCCCCGAGGCGCTACCCGGTTCGCTAACCGAAAGCTAACCTCGTGGAATTTTTTAAAAAAATGTTTTTTTCCACACATATAAGCCTCCTCAGCCACCCTCAGAAAACCTAGGGGGTCAAGATAAGTCTACCGTGCCCCCTTCTACCCATTCTGAACATTATTTGCCCTCCATCTTGTATCTTAAAGCGACCGAAACACAAAATGGTGGACTCCCGTGACGCTTAAGGTTCGCTAACCGGGCCGCTTTCCAGAAAGCGGTCCTAAAAAATGGTGGGAAAGTAATTTACAGAAAAACGACTAGAGACACTCACACCAAATATAGATTAGCTCATACTACATAACAATCCCTTTCATTCTCACAAATTTGATTGAAATTTCATTTAGCCATTTAGCCTGTAGACCTATCTAAATACCCTGAGGTAAATTACTTCACAAAACACATCTAAAATATTGGAATTGACAACCAATGAAAACTTTACTTTCATTTACAATTTTTATTACCTGACATTTGATTGGTTATATACCTGAATATATATAAAGGAAGAGAAGGAAACACAGCCATTTTCACTGCTACTTCCTGAACTACATTTCAAGAGCCTTTTCACCTCCCTGTAAAGTAGATTGATAATTTGTAAGTGGCACTTTAAATTAATTTGTAAAAACGTTTATTGATAATTATTTACTGTCCCCCTGCTATAGTTATAGATACAGATAAGCTACTCTGTTATATTTATTGATTGACTTACACTTCTCTGCTATAATTATGAATTTACTTACTTTAACTTCACTGTTAAAAAAACAGAACTACATGTCTGAACTTAAACCCAACAGTGCCCTAACTCTTCTAATATAATTATTTTTTTATGCAATTTACAGCAAAAAAATGGAAGGGGAGCACGAAAAAACCAATGTTTCCTTCGACATTACAACAGAAGACATTTTAACTGAAGAAAATGTGGATGAAGATTTTATGGATGAATCTTTTGATGAACAATTTATTGAAAGCTTACAAGACACAGAAACATCCATGTTTGACGAGATTCCAGATGATGTAATGCTGGAAGTTTTAATGAACTATGAAAATAATAAATACATTTTTTTTAATCAAAGTAAATAAATAAATAAAAAAAAACGAACAAAAACAACAAATAATTAACATACAGTATTAGAAAAGTCTATCATTCTTTTATCCTTATAGTACGCTGCCCAGAACGCTTTCCGGTTCGCGAACTTGGCGCTTACCACGCAAAAAAAACCTAGGGGGTCAACGAGGATCTACTATGCCCCCTTATGGTAATTTCCCCCTTTGTTTTGGCCTCCTCTTGTCTCTCGATCCTACCGAGAGACAAGATGGCGGCCGCTCCGGACTGTTTAGAATGTTGACAGACACCTGAGGGCCAATCAGCTTCGCATCGCAAAGTTCCGATACACGAAAAGTTCGCTAACCGGATCGCTGCCCGGAGCGCTGTTACAGATATATATCTTGATTTAAACGTTAATTTCTCAAAATCCACTGAAGCACATATATTGAGACCTAGCAAAGGCACATCGGGCTAACAGTCCCTACAATTTTGCCAAGTTTCGTGGAAATCCATTCAGCCGTTCGGGCTAAAAGTGAGTCCAACCGCCCTATGGAAATTAACATGGGAAAAACGCGTTTTGGGACCCCCCTTTTTTCTCGGACCCCCTTGACGGAGCCCCCCCAAATTTCCAGGAGCTGCTCAGAAACAAAATGTGCCATTTTCCTGAAAATTTCAGCCGATTCCGTCCACAAACGCCAAAGTTATTAGACATAGAATTTTCAGAAATCCCATAGGGAAAAAATCCTAACTATATATACCTATTGGCGACCGCCAGTAGGTAATTACCTACTGGCGGTCGCCAGTAGGTATATATAGTTAGGATTTTTTCTCTATGGGATTTTTGAAAATTCTATGTCTAATAACTTTGGCGTTTGTGGACGGAATTGGCTGAAATTTTCAGGAAAATGGAACATTTTGTTTCTGAGCAGCCCCTGACAATTCGGGGGGGTTTCATCAAGGGGGGGCCGAGAAAAAAGGGGGGTCCCAAAACGCATTTTTCCCATGTTAATTTCCATAGGGCGGTTGGCCTCACTTTTAGCTCGAACGGCTGAATGGATTTGCACGAAACTTGGCAAAATTGTAGGGACTGTTAGCCTGATGTGCCTTTGCTAGGTCTCAATATATGTGCTCCAGTGGATTTTGAGAAATTTAGGTTCAAAAAAATATATATATCTGGGCGGAGCCTAACCACACATCTGATCTGATTGGCTGTCAGCACTTCATCCAAGAAGTGTTGGCAGCCATCTTGGGACCAATATACATGATAGCACCTCATTAAAAAGCATTGTAGTTAATAGAGGGTTTTAGGACTTTAGTTACATTATAAATCATTTGTTGATGGTACCATACTCGTTTTAGGAATTGTGGTGGGTTCTAAGGTGATTTTACCATGTGAAAAAACCTTCTGCTGTGATATCATGAATATTGTTTGAAAGAAAACTAATATCTCATGATTTTCCCACAGTGGTTTGGAAGGGGATCTATAAGCTAAACTGAAAGCATATTTTCTGTAAATTCACATTATCTTTCTCAGTCATGTGAAAATGAAGTCTGACATTCTCAGTAAAACATGTACATCCAACAAGGACAGAGACTGTCAGTTGATTCCTTTGTGTTCTACTGCAGCCTCCTAGAGTGTTCTAAAGAACAACTAGAGCGCTAACAGTCCTACTTATTACAAAGGTATGGCACACCTGAAGCCATCTTGATTGGAATAAAGTGGTAACTCTTAAAACATTTAATTTAAAAAGAAACAACATGAAGGGGTATATTTTGCCATAGAAAGTATGATTAGTGCTGCAGAATGAAAAATTAGGGCACATTTTGAGTGACTTCTCAAATCCTTTTCTATTTCATTAAAACATTCTGACATGCAGTCTCCCAAAATGGCCACCAGAGACAAAAGAGCCCAAATGTAGCCCAAATATCACCCAGATGTAGCCCAAGTATAGCCCAATGACAGAATGTCCCAGAGTGTTCTAAAGAACAACTAGAGCGCTAACAGTCCTACTTATTACAAAGGTATGGCACACCTGAAGCCATCTTGATTGGAATAAAGTGGTAACTCTTAAAACATTTAATTTAAAAAGAAACAACATGAGGGGGTATATTTTGCCATAGAAAGTATGATTAGTGCTGCAGAATGAAAAATTAGGGCACATTTTGAGTGACTTCTCAAATCCTTTTCTATTTCATTAAAACATTCTGACATGCAGTCTCCCAAAATGGCCACCAGAGACAAAAGAGCCCAAATGTAGCCCAAATATCACCCAGATGTAGCCCAAGTATAGCCCAATGACAGAATGTCCCAGAGTGTTCTAAAGAACAACTAGAGCGCTAACAGTCCTACTTATTACAAAGGTATAGCACACCTGGAGCCATCGTGATGGGAATAAAGTGGTAACTCTTAAGACATTTAATTTAAAAAGGAACAAAATGAGGGGGTATATTATGCAATAGAAGGTATTATTAGTGCTGCAGAAAGAAAAATTAGGGCACATTTTGAGTGACTTTTCAAATCCTCTTCTATTTCATTAAAAAATTCTGACATGCAGTCTCCCAAAATGGCCACCAGAGACAAAAGAGCCCAAATGTAGCCCAAATATCACCCAGATGTAGCCCAAGTATAGCCCAATGACAGAATGTCCCAGAGTGTTCTAAAGAACAACTAGAGCGCTAACAGTCCTACTTATTACAAAGGTATGGCACACCTGAAGCCATCTTGATTGGAATAAAGTGGTAACTCTTAAAACATTTAATTTAAAAAGGAACAAAATGAGGGGGTATATTTTGCCATATGAATTATGATTAGTGCTGCAGAAAGAAAAATTAGGGCACATTTTGAGTGACTTCTCAAACCCTCTTCAATTTCATTAAAAAATTCTGACATAGTCTCGCAAGATGGCCACCAGAGACAAAAGAGCCTAAATGTAGCCCAAATATCACCCAGATGTACCCCAAGTATAGCCCAATGACAGAATGTCCCAGAGTGTTCTAAAGAACAACTAGAGCGCTAACAGTCTTACTTATGACAAAAGTATGGCACACCAGAAGCCATCTTGATTGGAATGAAGTGGTAAGTCTGAAAACACTCAATTTAAAAAGGAACAACATGAGGGGGTTAATTTTGCCATAGAAAGTATGATTAGTGCTTCAGAAAGAAAAATTAGGGATCATTTTGAGTGACTTCTCAAATCCTCTTCTATTTCATTAAAAAAATTCTGACATGCAGACTGAAACATGCACTTTGAATACCAGCAGCAGACGTCCCTGGTGAGCAGTAGCTTTACTACAGTGATCTAATGTGCAACTAGAGTGCTAACATTCAGAATTTATGGCAAATGTGTGACACATCTGAATGCCTTCTTGATGGAACCAAAGTAAACAAGCATTGAAAATGCAATAGATCTCGCCCTCATTTAAGTTAAAGCCATTCTGTTTGTAATGAGGTGGCTTTTTAGCTTTGCTTTTATTAGTGTTTTTTCAACTTTCATGTAAATAACGCACCGTTTTCACCAAATCGACTTTGCCCAAGCACACCCTTCCCTTCGGCCAACAAATCCCAAAAATTCGGCACACCTGCCGATCCACTCTCCCTACAGCTCACCCAAGCCCCGTCCCTCTAGCGCAACTGGAACATCCCAAATTCACCTTCTCCATGCGCACCAAAAACTCCCATTGAATAACATGACAATTCGCTACTCCGCACAAAAATTGCTCTTTAAAGCACTTCCACTGCTCCGATCCGCTTCAAACTTGGCTGGACACTAGTTCCAGCGATTCCCTAACATCTCACCAAAAATCAGCTCAATCCATCCACTGGAACGGGGACGAATTTCAACCCGAATACGCGCCCCCCGCAAACACAAAAAAAAGCCATAAAACGGCCAAATCTCGACCAAAAACCGCCAAAATCCCTCAAAACCTTGCCAACACCAATACGCACGAAACTGAACCGGCCCCTCAGCCCTAGGCTCCGGGAACCCTACTTAATTGACCCAAAAGCCCTAAAAAAGCAACATAATACACACGAAAACGCCCTAACAACCCTAAAATGCATATAAGTATATGTATGCATGCATTTATGTTTGTATTTATATGTAGATATACAGATGATATATGTTTATATATGTATGTATATATATATATTCACTGAAAAAACCATAGGCTATAGACCATATATAGTTAGGAATTAGCATTTACAAAACCTTGAAAATTCACTGAAAAAACCGTAGGTTATAGACCATATATAGTTAGGAATTAGCATTTACAAAACCTTGAAAATTCACTGAAAAAACCATAGGTTATAGACCATATATAGTTAGGAATTCGCATTTACAAAACCTTATTTTACTCACACAAAACCATTGAAATTCCATATATAGTTAGTTGCACTAACTATATATCGCGCACCCGCAATCCACTGCTGATGATGTCATATATTACATCATTCATGACATGGTCAGTGACATCACTGATGACATCACTGATGACATCTCAAATGACATCACTGATGACATCACTGATGACAACATCCAGTGACTGTATGTTTCTGTAAAGTTAAAATATGTCTTACATATTGAAGAATGAGTGGATGTATAAGTGTCTGGATGAAGGATTTAGTAGGTGCATGACTGACTGTATGAGTGAGTGATTAAATGTGTCTCACTGAGTGCATGGGTTAGTGACTAAACTGTCTTAATTTGTGCATCATTATGTCTGTTGTTCTGTAAACTGTTGCATGTGTTGATAAGTAGCTATATGAGTAACTATATGGGTTATTGATTGGTTGCCCAAGTATTTGTATGGGATACTGAGTGTGTGTGTGGGTGGCTGGGAGGTGTATGACTCTGTGCATAGATGTGTGAGCAGTTGATTCACTAGATGTATGGTTTCAAAAGTGCATGTGGAAACAGCTGTATGGGCGGTTGACTGTGTGCATGAGTGTATTGGTGAGTGAATGGATATCTCAGTGCTACATGTCAAAGTAAGTACATATGTAAAACACAGTACATGTGAGAGTTGACATATATAAATAACTGTGCATAAGAGCCAGTGAATGTGTGAGTGGCTGTATGGATCATTGTGAACTTGTATCAGGGATTGTATAAGAGAGTTAATATGTGTTAGTATATGTTTGAATAAGTAAAGTTTGTATAACTGTATAGTTGAGGAAATGGAGGTGTGATTGATTCTTTGATTGACTGACTAGGTGTGTGAGTAACTCCATGGATGAGTGACAGTCTGTGAGTGTCTGTTTACACTGATTGTATCTAAGGTTATATTAGAGTCTGAAGAGGTTCATCGTATTATCACATGAATTATATCATCAGTGATGTGATCAGTAATGTCAAATGAGATGTCATCAGTGATGTCATCAGTGATGTCATTTGAGATGTCATCAGTGATGTCATTTGAGATGTCATCAGTGATGTCATCAGTGATGTCACTGACCATGTCATGAATGATGTAATATATGACATCATCAGCAGTGGATTGCGGGTGCGCGATATATAGTTAGTGCAACTAACTATATATGGAATTTCAATGGTTTTGTGTGAGTAAAATAAGGTTTTGTAAATGCGAATTCCTAACTATATATGGTCTATAACCTATGGTTTTTTCAGTGAATATATATATATATATATATATATATATATATATATATATATATATATATATATATATATATATATATATATATTACCTACTGGCGGTCGCCAGTAGGTAGTTATAGTTAGGATTTTTTTCAATGTTAAATCTCAAAATTCTATTTGGAATAACTTTGGCACCGGTTGACGAATCTGCCTGAAAATTTCCTGAAAATGGCCTCGTCGAGCTCCGGTCCTTCCCTTAAAGTTTGGGGGGGATACGTCAAGCGGGGGCCGAGATAAAAGGGGGGTCCCAAAACGCATTTTCCCCATGTTAATTTCCATAGGGTGGTCGATTTCACTTTTAGCCCGAACGGCTGAATGGATTTACACCAAACTTGGCAAAATTGTAGGGACTGGTAGCCCGATGTGCCTTTGCTATGTCTCAAGATATGTGCTCCAGTGGATTTTGAGTAATTTAGGGTCAAAAAAATATATATATCTATAGGCGCTCTCCGGTGCGCGCACCGGAATGCGCTCCTGGCGCGACACGCGACTTGCGCGCAGGAAGCTGATTGGCTCTTGGGTGTCTGTAAACATTCTAAACAGTCTGGAGTGGCCGCCATCTTGTGTCTCGGTAAAATCGAGACACAAGGGGTTTGAAAAAAAAAGGGGCAAATGACCATAAGGGGGAAGAGTAGACCCCCTCTGACCCCCTAGGTTTTATGTAGGGACTAAAATAGGGTCCTGCAGGGCATGAAATTTTTTTTTTCGTTTTGCGCGGGGGAAGCGCATGGTACGCGCACCGGCGAAGCACGGGGAAAATCCAGGACCATATTTATGAAGGCCTTGCGCTGCTAGTTTTGCGCCTCCTGTGCGTCAATTTTTGTGACGCACCAGCGGTGTAAAAAAATGCGCATTGTTATGCAATATTTAAAAAGTGACGCATCTATCTAGATGCGTCACTTTTTAAATATAGTGCAACGAGGAACATTTTATTACACTGCTGGTGTTATGCGTCACTTTTCTGTGCGCACTCCTTATGACATTCCAGATGTGTCATATTTAATGTATGACGAATCATGTTGCAAGGAGTTACAGATACGTCAGTATTTCTGACATATCTGTAAACATAAAAGTGATGCGAGGCAGGTGCAAGATTTTGACGCAACAGCATCCTAAAAGTGACGCAGAGAAATCTTATAGATTTCAGTACGTCGTTATTACCAAGCTTTTTGCGGGGGAATGCCCCCTTTGCATACATTATACCTGACGCAGATATAATGTGGCGCAGAGTTTTAAAAAGTGACCCATGTACCTAGATGCGTCACTTTTTAAAAATAGCGTCAGGTATAATGCATGCAGAGGGGGTGTTCTCCCGCAAAAAGCTTTGTAATAGCGACGCAGTGAAATCTTTGAGATTTCACTGCGTCACTTTTAGGATGCTGTTGCGTCAAAATCTTGTGCCTGCTTTACAGCAGGTGTTAGACTGAGGCAAGACCTTTCACATGCTGCTTTCCCCATTTGAAAGGACGCATTACTGGAGTTGCGTCACTTTTGTGACGCACTCCAGCAATGCGTTACTTGGAATGTCATAAGGAGTGCGCACAGAAAAGTGACGCATCGCACCAGTGGTGTAAAAAAATGTGCCTCGTTGCGTTATATTTAAAAAGTGACGTATCTAGGTAGATGGGTCACTTTTTAAAATCAAGCGCCACATTATATCTGCGTGAGGTATAATGCATGCAGAGGGGGTGTTCCCCCACAAAAAGCTTTGTAATAGCGACGCAGTGAAATGTTTGAGATTTCACTGCGTCACTTTTAGGAAGCTGTTGCATCCTTTAAATATAGTGCAACGAGGCACATTTTTTTACACTGCTGGTGCGATGCGTCACTTTTCTGTGCGCACTCCTTATGACATTCCAGATGTGTCATATTTAATGTATGACAAATCATGTTGCAAGGAGTTACAGATACGTCAGTATTTCTGACATATCTGTAAACATGAAAGTGACGCGAGGCAGGCGCAAGATTTTGACGCAACAGCATCCTAAAAGTGACGCAGAGAAATCTCATAGATTTCAGTACGTCGTTATTACCAAGCTTTTTGCGAGGGATTGCCCCCTCTGCATACATTATACCTGATGCAGATATAATGTGGCGCAGAGTTTTAAAAAGTGACCCATGTACCTAGATGCGTCACTTTTTAAAAAATAGTGTCAGGTATAATGCATGCAGAGGGGGTGTTCCTTGCAAAAAGCTTGGTAATAATGACGCAGTGCGTCACTTTTAGGATGCTGTTGCGCCAAAATCTTGCGCCTGCTTCACAGCAAACCTTTCACATGGTGCTTTTTCCATGTGAAAGGACACATTACTGGAGTTGCGTCACTTTTGTGACGCACTCCTGCAATGCGTTACTTTTGTGTTTACAGATACGTCAGAAATACTGACATATCTGTAACTCCTTGCGAATTGATTAGTCATATATTAAATATGACATATCTGGAATGTCATAAGGAGTGCGTCCAGAAAAGTGACGCATCGCTGTTTTCACGTAGCGATGCGTCACTTTTCAGAAATGAGGCCTCCAGTTTATTCACTGTGTCATAACTTTCTTTTCTAACACTCACCTTCTTTCATTCCTCCTACTTCACTTCCTTTCACCTCTCATACCTTTCTGTTCTTTCTTACTCATTCTCCTTTCAATTATCAATGCACTATATTTCACTTACTCTTCATTTTTTTAAGAATATAGCTCTTTGATGAGAATTGGAGGTAGTTCTGAAAAGAACTTTTGGTTTTCTTCTTTTAACTGAACAGGAACAAAAACAGGGAATGGAAACTGCTCAACAGGAGCAAAAAGAAAAGAAAAAAATTAGGGGTGGGAAGGGCAGCGATGGTTCTCCAATGCTCGAACCATGAGCAGGACACTTTGCCCCCCATAGGTGAGGAGTTGATTGCAGTATCTGCATTTGACGACCCCATGGTTAAATGCAGGTTGTATGTTTGCTACCTGCTCCTGCGATTGTTCTCTCCCAGAAGAAGTTGCTCCTCCTGTTGATGTAGAGGCCCCATCTCTGGGAACCTCTTGTGCCAGAGCCCTGACACTTTCCCGGGCAAAATTCTGGGGGTGCCTCCTCTCCACATGGCGAATCATGGTGAAGTTGCCAAAAGAGTATTTTTTTGGGGGGTTACCCCGTGACAGGACCTGTTTGCAGATCCTGCACTCTACTTTTGGTGCATTCACCTTCTTCTGGTCTGCTGGAAACTTAAAAAATTTCCAGATGAAATGTTCTTTGACCTTCGGCTGAGGAGGCTCTTCATCAATGAAATCATTGGAGTCATCTTCACTGCTGGATGGTCTGGCAGCCATGATTAATCAAGGAATATGGAACAGCAAAAAAGGCAGGTCTTTCAGTCACAAAAGTGAAAGAAGAAGTGAAGGAAATGGGTGGGGATTTCATTCATTGTAAAAAAAACTGTTAGCAACCAATGAAAAGTGTTATTTTAGGGTCACATGACCCGACGCGTTTACGCTGCGCGCTCCGGAGCACTTCCGGTGCGTTTACGCAGCGCGATCGTAGGCGCTTCCGGGGCGCAAACGTGGCGCGATCGTAGGCGCTTTTGCGTGCGTTTATGCGCCGCGAACGTAGGCGCTTCCGAGGGCACTTACGTTGCGCGCCGAAGTGACGTCATCAATCTTTTATAGAAATGCATAATCATTTTCCTTATTAAAAAAAACTAATTTTATTTGTATGGTACGAAATGTTTTGCATTATTATTAACTTTTCATTCATATTTTTTTTCACGAACAACAGTTGCGCTCTGGGTGCGCTTTCAGATGAGCTCACGGAAAAGCTTACCGGAGAGCTTAGATGAAAGCTTCCCGGAGCGCGCACCCAGAGCGCAAAAGAAAAAAATTATATAAAAAAACATGAATACTTTAAAAAAAACAGCAAATTGTAAAAAAAAAAAAAGGTTAGAAACTCGATATACAAAGGAATTAGCATTTAAAAAACCTATGAAATTCACTGAAAAAACCATAGGTTTCACACCAGTTATAGTTAGGAATTAGCATTTAAAAAACCTATTAAATTCACTGAAAAAACCATAGGTTTCACACCAGTTATAGTTAGCTGGAAATTTTACTGATATAAAACCATTGAAATTCCCACGTTATAGTTAGATGGACTCACTATAACTTGCGCGTGCAATGCACTGCTGATGATGTCTTATTAAGCCAGTTAACCAATCAATTTTTAAAAACCATCCATTTAGACACTTATTTAAACATTTATTCTTCCATCAACTTTTACATATACATATATAAAATATATTTATTTTTCAGAAAGACACACATTCACTGGATGGTGTCATCAGTGATGTCATGAGTGATGTCACTGACCATGTCATGAGTGATGTAATATGTGATGTCATCAGCAGTGCATTGCACGCGCAAGTTATAGTGAGTCCATCTAACTATAACGTGGGAATTTCAATGGTTTTATATCAGTAAAATTTCCAGCTAACTATAACTGGTGTGAAACCTATGGTTTTTTCAGTGAATATATATATGTATATAAAAAATTGGATGTATAATGACATACATTGAACCCACAATCTAGTGTGAGTATATTTTTGAATCAATCAACTGCTTTACAAGAGAATATATTTCCATTGATAGATTAATTTAGGGCTCCATCAATTATTCAATTAATTGTTGTTATATTCATTCCGCTGCATTTTACTTGTTTCTTCCTTAGAAGCCGTGTTTGCAGCGTGGTGTAAAAAGGGGCATGGCCTCAGAACACCTCTCTCAAATGCAGGTCTGTGGTGCTAACTGGATGTACCTGGCGGGCTACTTGGCCACCAGGGACCTTCAGGATTCAAGGGCACTTAATATGGATGTCATAGTTAGAAATTAGCATATAAAAAAACATTGAAATTCACTGAAAAAAACAATAGGTTTTAGGTAAGTTATAATTAGAAATTAGCATTTAAAAATCCTTAGATTTTCACTGAAAAAACATAGCTTTCAGGGACGTTATAGTTAGCTGGACATTTCACTCTTACAAAACCATAGAAATTCCACCGTTATAGTGAGTTCAGCTAACCATAACTTGTGTACCCGCAATGCACTGCTCATGACATCACATATTAGTAGATATTACATCATTCATGACATGGTCAGTGACATCACTGATGACATCTCAAATGACATCACTGATAGCATCATCCACGTGAAAATCTGATGCACCCCCTCACACTCTAATATAATCTTTGATACACCCTCTGTATAATACAGACTACTATTTTCTAAATCATTGACACACTAATACCAGTTACTACATATGCACTCACTGATTCCTAGGTCTACACACACATCCACTCATTAATCCATACAATCACTCATACATGCAGTCACTCATCAATACAACATTATCATATGCACTCATACACCTATACAGACAGTCGCACACCACCACTCGTCCAAGCAGTTACTCACACACCTAGTCAGTAATGCTAAGAATCAATCATTCTCATATTTACTCACCTATACAATTATACACACACCACCTCACTTATTAATACAGATACTAACGCATACTTACTCTCTGTGATACAAGTACACACTCATCCATACAGCCAGTCATTTGTATACTTCAACTCTCACATACACTACCTTTTACATATGTAGTTACTTGGAGAAGTCCCACTGAGACATCCATTCACTCATCAACACACCCATAAACTCACTCACGCACCCATACAGCTGTTTCCATATGCACTTGTGAACCCATATGCCCAGTAAATCAACCGCTCACACATCACACAACCACTCACACACTCAATCTCCCCAAAAAATACTCAATCAATCAATAACCTATATAGACACTCAAGTAGCTACTGACCAACCCAAGCAGCATCTTGCACAACAACAGATAGACTGATACAGACACTCACACAGTTTAGTCACTTACCCATGATTCAGTAAGACACATTTAATCACTCACTTATACAGTCAGTCAGGCACCTACTAAATCCTCCATCCAGACACTTATACACCCACTCATTCTTCAATACATCTTAGAATATATATAAAACATTTAAATTTTACAGAAACACAGTCACTGGATGATGTTTATCAGTGATGTCATTTGAGATGTCATCAGTGATGTCACTGGCCATGTCATGTATGATGTAATAGTGACTTCATGAGCAGTGCATTGTGGGTGCACGAGTTATAGTTAGCTGCACTAAATATAACGGTGGAATGAACGCCAGTAGGTAGTTATAGTTAGGATTTTTTTCAATGTTAAATCTCAAAATTCTATTTGGAATAACTTTGGCGCCGGTTGACGAATCTGCCTGAATATTTCCTCAAAATGGCCTCTTCGAGCTCCGGTCCTTACCTGAAAATTTGGGGGGATTCGTCAAGCGGCGGCTGAGATAAAAGAGGGGTCCCAAAGCGCGTTTTCCCCATGTTAATTTCCATAGGGCGGTCAACCTCACTTTTAGCCTGAACGGCTGAATGGATTTACACCAAACTTGGCAAAATTGTAGGGACTGGTAGCCCAATGTGCCTTTGCTATGTCTCAAGATATGTGCTCCAGTGGATATTGAGTAATTTAGGTTAAAAAAAATATATATATCTATGGCAGCGCCCCGGTAGGTGCTCCGGGGAGTGCCCCGGGCGCGACACGCTAGGTGCGTACGGAAATCTGATTGGCTCTTGGGTGTCTGTAAACATTCGAAACAGTCCGGAGCGGCCGCCATCTTATGTCTCGGTAGTATCGAGACACAAGAGGTGGCCAAAACAAAGGGGGAAATGACCATAAGGGGGCAGGGTAGACTCCTCCCGACCCCCTAGGTTTGATGTGGGGGTTTTAAAAGGGCTTTAAAAGGGGCTTTTTTTTTTTTGTTTGGCGCGGGGGGAGTCCCCGGTGCGCGCACCAGGGAGCGGACCGGGGAGCGTACCATGAGGAAAAATGAATGATAGAGTTTTTAAAAAATGTAGCCTTTTTTTTAGAAATTGGAGGTAGTTCTAAAAAGAACTGTTTTTTTTCTTCTTTTTGTTGTTTTATATTTTTTATATTGGTTTTTTGAACATTTTGTACTTTTTTTGGATTTTCTGAACAGTTTTAGATTTTTTTGTATTTTTCATGGGGAAAAACGAAAAAACAAGGAATTGAAAATGGCTAAACTGGAGCAAAAAACAAAAAGAAAAGAAAAAATTAGGGTTGATTGGGGCATTTATGGTTGTCCCCAGCAAGGACGGTGAGCTTTACGCTCTGTTCTCCGTAGGAGATGGTCTTCCCACAATATTTACAGATAATTCTGAAATCTGCAAGTCGGGGCTGAATGCACAGCATCGTCTCACTTTCCTCTGGTGCAGACGCAGTGGGTGCTTCCTTTTTGAGCTGGTTCTTGTTGATCGGGAAGGGTTACTGGCCAGTTCCCTCATCTCTGCAGCAGAATAGTTTATAGGATGTTTGCGCTGCATGTGGCGTATCATTGTGTGGTTCCCAAATGAATATTTTTTATTTGGGTTTCCCCTGGAAAGTTCCATGCCACAAATTTTGCAACTGACCTTGGGTGCATTTACTTTTTTATAACACACATATATACACACACATCCACCCATACAGTCCTGCACATATGCTGTCTTCAAAAGACATAGAAACAGTGAGTCAATCATTGATTCACCTATGTGTTAAGTAACACCCCCACCAAATCATACAGACACTTATACTGATACTAAAAAAAACATCTAATAACCCATATACACACACATGTAGCTACTCACCAACCCATGCAGCCACTTATACACAAAGTGAAACACTGATACAAACATTTAAATATTTAAACAATACTCGCTAATATATGTATTCACTAAGATACACTTAATAAGCCAGTTAACCAATCAATTTTTTTTTTTAAAACATCCATTAAGACACTTATTTAAACATGTATTTTTCCATCGACCTTTACATATACATATATAAAACATATTTATTTTTCAGAAAGACACACATTCACTGGATGGTGTCATCAGTGATGTCATGAGTGATGTCACTGACCATGTCATGAGTGATGTAATATGTGACGTCATCAGCAGTGCATTACACGCGCAAGTTATAGTGAGTCCAACTAACTATAACGTGGAATTTCAATGGTTCTATGTCAGTAAAATTTCCAGCTAACTATAACTGGTGTAAAACCTATGGTTTTTTCAGTGAATATATATATATTCACTGAAAAAACCATAGGTTATAGACCATATATAGTTAGGAATTAGCATTTACAAAACCTTGAAAATTCACTGAAAAAACCATGGGTTATAGACCATATATAGTTAGGAATTAGCATTTACAAAACCTTATTTTACTCACACAAAACCATTGAAATTTCATATATAGTTAGTTGCACTAACTATATATTGCGCACCCGCAATCCACTGCTGATCATGTCACCTATTACATCATTCATGACATGATCAGTGACATCACTGATGACATCACTGATGACATCACTGATGACATCTCTAACATGAGCCCCCAAACATCACTCCTGTCCTCATCCATCGCGCAGCTCCACATGTGAGACTCCTTGGATAGAGGGTCTCGTGGCCCCCGTTTCTTCGGGGTGATGCTACCCAGCGGCAGGACCGCCGCTACTACATTCCGCTCCGTGGGGTTGTCCAAAAAGCGGGTAGCACTCGAGCCTGCGTGCGCCTTCCCCAAGGCGTTAGTTGCTATGGGCAGTTGCGTGCTTGTAATAGGCCCGACGCGTTTTGGAAATTATTTTCCTCATCAGGGGCCAGCAGTATCCATCCAGGATAATATGGACTACATCTCCCACAAGCACTTGCTTGCTTCAATAAAGGGAGATGGTAGACGTCTTGCACTTTACTGCTGGCCCCTGATGAGGAAAATAATTTCCGAAACGCGTCGCAAAAATGAAAAAGAGTAATTGAAGTGGAGTGCAGTGAGAGAAGAGAGAAAAATGAGTGAGAAAACAAAGAAAGGGACGAGAGGGGAAGGAAAGTGAAGTAGGGGGACTGAAAGAAGGTGAGTGTGGGGAACGAGAATGAGGAGAAGGAGAGTGAACATGGAGAATGTGGATAAGTGAAGAAAATGTAGTAAAAGAAGGGTGGTGTGGAAGGGTAAGAAAAGAGCAGTGATTTTTAGGAAAGAGTGGAGATACAGACTAGATAAAGACAATTGAGTGTGAGACAAGGTGAGTAAGGCAGTGAAGAAACAGAGAAAGTGAAAGAAAAAGTTAGAGTAGAAGACTGAAGGCCACATTTATGAGGCCATGCGTCACTTTTACGCCGCCGGTGCGTCACTTTTTGTGATGCACCAGTGGTGTAAAAAATGCACCTTGTTGAGTCATATTTACAAAGTGACGCATCTAGGTAGATGCGTCACTTTGTAAACCCCTGCGCCACATTATACCTGCGCCAGGTGTAATGTATGTAAAGGGGGCGTATTGACGCAAGAAAGGGTCGTAGAAGTGAAGCAGTGAAATCTATGAGATTTCACTGCGTCACTTTTAGGACACCGTTGTGTCAAAATCTTGCACCTGCCTCACAGCAGGCATAAGACTGATGCAAACCCTTTCACATTGGGCTGGCCCCATGTGAAAGGATGCATTGCTGGAGTTGCATCACTTTTCTGACACAATTCAGCAATAAATCACTTTTGCGCTTAGAGATATGTCAGAAATACTGACGTATCTGTAACTTCTTGCGACATAATGTGTCATACATTAAATATGACGCATGAGTAGAAGACTGAAGGCCTCATTTATGAGGCCATCCGTCACTTTTACGCCACCGGTGTGTGACTTTTTGTGATGCACCAGTGGTGTAAAAAAATGCACCTTGTTCAGTCATATTTACAAAGTGACGCATCTAGGTAAATGCGTCACTTTGTAAACCCCTGCGCCACATTATACCTGCGCCAGGTGTAATGTATGCAAAGGGGGCGTATTGACGCAAGAAAGGGTCATAGAAGTGACGCAGTGAAATCTATGAGATTTCACTGCGTCACTTTTAGGACACTGTTGCGTCAATATCTGGCGCCTGCCTCACAGCAGGCGTAAGACTGACGCGAACCCTTTCACATGGGGCTGGCCCCATGTGAAAGGATGCATTGCTGGAGTTGCGTCACTTTTGTGACACACTTCAGCAATGCATCACTTTTGCGCTTACAGATATGTCAGAAATACTGACGTATCTGTAACTCCTTGCGACATAATGCGTCATACATTAAATATGACGCATGAGTAGAAGACTGAAGGCCTCATTTATGAGGCCATCCGTCACTTTTACGCCACTGGTGCGTCACTTTTTGTGATGCACCAGTGGTGTAAAAAAATGCACCTTGTTCAGTCATATTTACAAAGTGACGCATCTAGGTAAATGCGTCACTTTGTAAACCCCTGCGCCACATTATACCTGCGCCCAGTGTAATGTATGCAAAGGGGGCGTATTGACGCAAGAAAGGGTTGTAGAAGTGACGCAGTGAAATCTATGAGATTTCACTGCTTCACTTTTAGGACACCGTTGCGTCTAAATCTTGCACCTGCCTCACAGCAGGCGTAAGACTGATGCAGGCCCTTTCACATGGGACTAGCCCCATTTGAAAGGATACATTGCTGGAGTGGCATCATTTTTGTGACACACTCCAGAAATGCTTTACTTTCCTCTAAACACCCTACTTTATTTTTTTACTCTATTTTTTACAGTGTTTTTCCCCCTGGTGAGCTCAGGGTGCGCGAACCAGAGAGCGTACCCGTGAACGCACCCAGTGCTTACCCCGTGATTTTTTTTTTTTTTAAAAAAAAGGTTTTTTTGCCCTTCAGGGTCCTTCTAGGCCCCCCTCAGAAAACCTAGGGGGTCAGGGGGTGTCTACATTGCCCCCTTTTAATTATTACCCCCTTTCTTTTTCACCTCTTGTGTCTCGCCTATACCGAGACACAAGATGGCGGACTCTCCGCACTGTTTAGAATGTTGACAGACACCCGACAGCCAATCAGCTTTCCGCTCGCACTGGGTGCGCTCCCCGGTATTCGCACCGGTGAGCGCTCGGAGCGCGCCTATAGATATATATGTGTTTTTGAAGTTCATTTTCAAAAAAAACACTGGAGCAATTTCAACCAAATATAGCAAAGGCACATCTGTGCACCAGTCCCTACAATTTTGCCAAGTTTGGCGTAATTCCATTCAGCGGTTCGGGCTGTAGACTTGTCAGACCGTCCTATGGAAATTAACATGGGGAAAACACGTTTTGGGACCCCCCTTTTTTCTCAGCCCCCACTTCACGAATCCCCCCGAAACTTCCAGGGAAGGAGCGGAGCGGAGCTGGACAAAATTTTGGAAAATAACACACAAATTCCTCAACCGTCGCCAGAGTTATTCTCAATAGAATGTTGCCGATTTCCTATGGTTGCCAATCCTAACTATAACTACCTACTGGCGACCGCCAGTAGGTAATATATATTGTGGCAGAAATTAGTGCACCATCTGTGGATTAAAGAAACAAGGACTTCATCACCCAGTGATCGAGCATTGTGGAATGAAGTCCAAAGCAAGCATTCACCATTGCGATTGCCTCTGAGGAAGAGAGATGAACTCTTGAAATGGGTCAGGCTCATCGTGCTGGGACTGCCTGATTGAAATCACAGAAAGAGGTCCGTTCGCACCCCTACTTAAAGGCTTGTCACCTACAACACGTGCTTGGGTGCTACTCAATTTTTGGGCAAGTTGGAGCAAACATTTGAGGCGGCTGCCTAGCCGTCGAGTTAGCACCACCCTGCGAAGTGAGGGGGCCGCACGGCTCAACATCCTGTTTGGCCGCGTAGTGGAAACATGTGTTGGCGATTTGAAATAGACGCTTTCTGTGGTGACCCATCCAGGGTTTGAAATGTGGCAGAAATTAGTGCACTATCTGTGGATTAAAGAAACAAGGACTTCATCACCCACAATGCCGTGGTACCATGTGACCGGCTCATCTGGGGGCGTGATCGAGCATTGTGGAATGAAGTCTAGAGCACACATTCACCATTGCGATTGCCTCTGAGGAAGAGAGATGAACTCTTGAAACGCGTCAGGCTCATCGTGCTGGGACTGCCTGATTGAAATCACAGAGAGAGGTCCGTTTGCACCCCTAATTAAAGGCTTGTCACCTACAACACGTGCTTGGGTGCTACTCAATTTTTGGGCAAGTTGGAGCGAACATATATATATATATAAAAAATATATATTACCTACTGGCAGTCGCCAGTAGGTAGTTTTAGTTACGACCTAGCTTCCGTAGGAAATCCGCAACATTCTATTTGGAATAACTTTGGCGCCGGTCACCGAATCTTCGCAAAATCCTCCAAGAAAATGGCTTGCTCCACTCCGTTCCTTCATTGAAAGATTGGGGGTGATTTGTGAAGTGGGGGCCAAGAAAAAATGGGGGTCCCAAAACATGTTTCCCCCATGCAATTTTTCATGGGGTTCCTTTAGTGAGGCTACAGCCTGAACGGCTGAACGGAATTACACCAAATTTGGCAAAAAGTTAGAGTTCAGTTCGCATATTTTGTTAAATGGTGTAAATCCGTTCAGTAGTTCCTGAGAAAATCAAAAGTAAAATCATAGATATATTTATAGACAAAGTACTGTACGCGTATGGTAAGCGTACCGTAAAACGTACGATTACGAGCACGAGCTGCATGCTGATTGGCTGTCAACTGTCTGTCAACACTCCAAACCAGGAAGTGTTGGCAGCCATCTTGTGCAGAGCCGAGGCATAAGAAAGCAGTTAAAGATCCACAAAAAAACACGCAAAGGGGGCAGGGTAGAAACATCCTGACCCCCTAGGGCTGCTTAGGGGGTCCGACATGGATCCTTAGGCCCACAAATTATTATTATTTTTTTTTTAAATCGCGGGATACGTGTATGGGACGCGTATGAGGTAAAAAAACAAAACAAAAAAAACGAAGCCCGCTTTATTGTTAATTAGCCCCCGGAGGGGCCAAAGCACGGGGGCAATTTTTTGGGGATAATGGGGGGCCCGGCGGGGCCATCCTACACCGGGGACCGCCACCCCCGGGGGCTTTAACTATATGTATGCGTGGGGGCTCATGGCCCCCCCGACGCCCCGGCGACCGCCACTTCTGGGGCTTCTTTTTATTAAAAAAAACCTGTGGGGGGCTCAAGCCCCCCACACGCCCCAGGGACCGCTACTTCCCTGGGGCTCTAATATTGAAAATAGGGGGGGTCCACCACCCCCTGTGGCATTTGAATGCTGGGAGGGGGGCCGCACAGCCCCCCTCCTGGAGCCTTTGATGGCCCAGTGGACCACCACCTCCCAGGGCCGGCTCCTGCAGTGTCCCAGGGTGCCTAGCCCCGGGACACTGCTGTTTGCTATGGTAGGGTGGGAGACTTGTGGCTCCCGCCCTACCTTGGCAAACTGCTTTCCTATTTGAAAGAGAGCAGGAAACCTGCTCTCTCTTTCAAGTAGGAAAGCAGATTGCTTTTCATCAGAGAGAGCAGCATGTAAGCTGCTCTCTCTGACGAAAAGCAATGCCGGCTCCCGAAGGACGCCGCCAGCCGGCTGGGACCGTGTGGTCATTGGGGCTCCCCCCACGGTCCCCAACATTGTTTTTCAACCCTGGGGGATGGGGTCACCGGGGATTATAAAAAGTTAGTGACAAAGGCTATTTTTTTTACGGTAGATTTACCGTACACGTACCATGCATGTACAAGCGACGTACGGTGCGAAGTCTGTAAGTCGTTCCATAAGCGTACCTAAGCAAGAAAAAATAAATTAAAAATATATATTTTACAGATATCTATCAAGTTTATTTGTTTATATGTTGGTTGGTTCGAATGAGACCGTTTCTCTTTATTGGTACTTATAAGTAAGTACTTATGCATAGTCTAAACTTGTT